>NC_056726.1:833916094-834219844 GCF_019279795.1 Protopterus annectens | reverse complement strand
ATATATATATATATATATATATATATTTTTTTTTTTTATTATTATTATTATTATTATATATATATATATCTCTCTCTGTATATCTATCTATATATATATATATATATATATATATATATATGTATATGTGTGTATATATATATATATATATATATATATATATATATATATATATATAATTGTGTGTATGTATATGTACAGATACACACACACACACACAGAGATACATATATTTGAAATCAGTTGGCATAATGGTTAAGGTCTTTGCCTCCAATGCACAAAGTGCAAGGTTCGATCCTGACCTCTGACCACTGCCTGTTTGGAGTTTGCATGTTCTCCCGGTATCTTTGTGGACTTCCTCCCACCTCCGAAAAACATGCTGAGTGTTTCCATCTCAAACTCTCCAATGAATGGAGCTGTGTGCAGCAGCACAGACTGTACATGGTGCCTATAGGAGAAAGAGCTGTACAGACCAACCTCTTTGGGCATCTTCTGTGGTACGCAGTATCCTCAGAATAGGAGTACACAGATCAGAGACTGCATGCTGTGGCAAGGCTAGCCACTCGATGGTGTAAAATGTGGCTGTAGGTAATTCATTCATGTTGACTAATGTCGCCAAAATGGACATGGTTATTTACCGATGATAAGTGGGTTGAGGACCCGACTTACTTGGACCTACACGAGGGACCCATGCTAATGGTGGGAGGGGTGTATGTGCCCCTACTGGCCAGTGTGCACCCGCCATAAAGCCCAGCAGCACTGAGTCATTAAGCTACTGTCTGGCTGATGTCTAGTTGCTCATCCTGTGTTTCCTGGGATAGTTTTGGACGTAAACCAACTTGCCAAACATGACTGAGAATTGGTACATGTAATGTAGGGTCGCTGACAAAGACGCAGCTTGGAAGTGGATGACATGATGTTATGGAGGAGGCTGGACATTCTATGTATCCGTGAGACAAGATGGGAGGGCAGTGGAGCGAGTCTACTACTCAGGAGTGGGACAGGCTAGAAATGGTGTGGGAATTGTGGTAAGAGAGAATCTTAAGAAGGCAGTGAGGGATATCAGAATTAGTGACAGACTCATGGCAATCAGACTTTAATGTAGTGATAGAGCAATATTCATAATTTCAGCCTATGCCCCATTGTATGATTATGGTAGTGAGGAAAAGAGTGCATGCAGACAGCAGTTACAGAACCTACTAGATAAAGCAGGACAACACGAATTGTTGTTGAAAACGGGTGACCTGAATGCACATATTGGGGAAAGACAGAACAGGATATTAGCACTGCCTGTGTCCATATGGGTGGGGCAACGTGAATAAAGGAGAAGCCATTCTAGACTTCTGTCTGGCAAATGGCTTGATAGTATCCAACACATGGTTCAGAAAGAGAGACATTCACAAGATCACATACAAGAGTAGGCAATATGTAACTCAGGTAGAGTTCCACCTAGTAAGGAAAAGGCACTAGGTTAAAATTAATGATTGCAAAGTCATCCCTAGTGAAACAGTCGGCCCACAGCATAAACCAATGGTTGCCACAATCGGCTGTGAGCAATGGTCAGAGAAGGCTCTAAGGTCAACAGAGACCAGGCTGAAGACCTGGAAAGTGACTGGAGAGAAAGTAGAGCAGTTCAAGGAATTACTCAGGGCTGTAGCACTCCAAGAAGAGGAGGAGATAAGTGGAGTTGATGAAGAAAGGCAGTACCTCAAAACAGCATATGTGAGGAGTACTGAACAGATACATGGCCGAGCCAGGTATTGAAATAAGATACATAAGACAAGCTAGTGGTGGAATGCAGAAGTCCAGGAAGTCATCAAAAGAAAGACTGAGTGCAGGAAAAATGGGAGATAGAAAAGACCGACCAGGCTAGGAAGGAATACTGGTAGACTACCAAGAAGCTAAGAAAGAAGTTGCAGTAGCAAAGAATAGGGCATCGAAGGAAAGTGACTCAGTAGGTGGCACAAAAAAAACTGGGTCCAGGTTGCAAGGCAAAGACAGAAAGATAAAGAAGATAGTCTGATACCCTTCATAAGGGATGCCAGCAACAGCCTGCTCACCAGTCCAAAGTACGTCAAAGGCAGATGGAAGGAGTATTTCCAGCAGAGTCTGAATGAAGAAAACCCAACAGAAGATGTACTGCCCCAGAAACAGCCTACAGTGAGAGAAGAGCAGCCCACCCTAGAAGAAGTAAGACCAGCACTAAGGAAAATGAAGTCAGGAAAAGCAGCAGGCTTTGATGAGGTCACAGCAGATATGATAAACATGCTGGGTGAGATAGGGGAGAAATGGCTACTGAGGGTACTCATAGCAGTGTGGAGAGAAAGGCATATCCCAGATGCCTGAAGAATAAGCATACTCATGACAGTGTACAAGAACAAAGGAGACACCCATAACTGTGGGCATTACAGAGGCATCAAACTCCTGTCACACTGCATGAATTTTCCGAAGAGGGTGAGTGATAAATAAATGCACAGAGTAGTAGAGTGTATATATAGAGTAGCAGAATGCAAAATGGAAGATGACCATTTCAGATTCAGATCAATGCACTGGTGCAGCAGTTTGCATTGTCGCCTGACAGCAAGAAGTTGTCAGGTTTGATTCTCAGCAGGGGTGCCTTCTGTGTGGAGTCTGCATGTGCTCTGTGTGTGTGTTCTCTGGGTACTCCTGTTTCCTTCCATGTTACAAAGACTTGCATCTGGAGCTTTTCTCCCAGGGCCTCTGCTGAAAATTGGCTCATTCCAGGTCAGACTTTCCCAGTAAACAAATGTTAAATAAATAAAAATCAGGATGCAGCACAAATGACCGATGTTTGCTGTGAGACAGATAGTTGACAAGAAACTAGAGATGAGGAAAGAGTCCAAGTGGGCATTCCTAGACTTGGAGAAAACATATGACAGGGTCCCAAGAAAGATGATCTGGGCAGTACTGCGGTGGTTCAAAGTTCCAAAAACACTGGTAGAATTAGTGCAAGCTGTGTACAAGGACCCAATGACTCAAGTATGAATAGTGTTCGTCCACACAGTAGGATACCCAGTGGGAGTGGGTGTACACCACGGTTCACCTCTGAGCCCACTGCTGTTCATACTGTTGATGGACTACATTAACAAACATGTTGTAGGGGACAGATCAACAAAGTTGCTGTATGCAGACGATGTGGCATTTCAGGCAGATTCTGAGCAAGAACTTCAGCAAAGGGTAGGGGAATGGAATGCAAAACTGAAGGCACATGGGCTGACACGAAGCACAGATAAGACAATCGAAATGGCAGCAAACTGGAGAAATTAGAAAAAGATGAGAGTTGAGATAGAAGGGAAGATAGTGGAACAGGTAAATAGCTTCAAGTATTTGGGAGGGGTAGTTGAGGAGAAGTGAAGTCTGAATAAAGAGGTCAAAGCTAGAATCAGAGGGGCTGCTGCCAGCTGTCATAGAGTCTCAGGTATAGTCTGTGACAGTAAGCTGGTACAGTGGTACGACCAGTATTACTGTATGGTACAGAGACCTGGGCAGTAAAGTCAAAGCAGATGAAGAAGCTAGAGGTAATGGAAATGAAGTGCCTGAGAAGGGTGGTAGGATGCACACTGTGGGACAGATGAAGAAATGAGGGCATAAGAGCAGAAGTCAAAAGTAGCTCCAGTTACAGAAAAGATCAGAGAGAACCACGTGCAGAAAAGCAGAAGACAATCTGATGAAGAAGATTTGGGGCAGACAGAAGAAGGTAATAGGAAACGAGACAACTAAGAGGTGGAGGGATTGTATGAAAGAATATCTGTGACAGTCAGGTATGATTGTTGAAGAAAGCAGGAGTATGGCACTGAATTGTGAAATATGGTGACATTTAACACGATACCCGACCCCATGTAGAAAATGGGAAAAAGGGGGCTGATGATGTGTGTGTGTGTGTGTGTGTGTGTGTGTGTGTGTGTGTGTGTGTCTGTGTCTGTGTGTGTGTCTGTGTGTGTGTATGTATATATATATATATATATATATATATATATATATATATATATATATATGTATCTTCCCAGGGTAAGTAACCACTTACCCAAAAAGAAAACCTAAACCACACCATCCCTAACCCACCCAGATGGGGGGCTATGCCCCCCACACCCCCTAATGTGTGAAGCTGCACCCCTCACCCCCCCCCTAACTAAATATACCAAGTCCAGGTTTGCAGAACTGTTAGGAAAAGGGCAAAGTTCATCTCACACAACAGGTTACTTACCCTGGGAAGATCTTCCTTGTTCGCCGGTTCAATGAAGCAGGATTTCGACATTTATTTTGATGAACTGAGATTTGATGATGTGGGATTTTGATGAAGTCAGATAGACCCCTATAAATATATATATGTGTGTGTGTGTGTGTGTGTGTGTGTGTGTGTGTGTGTGTATATATATATATATATATATGTGTGTGTGTGTGTGTGTGTGTGTGTGTATGTATGTGTGTGTGTATATATATATATATATATATATATATATATATATATATATATATATCATCATCAGCCCCCCCCCTTTTTCCCCATTTTCTACATGGGGTCGGGGTATCATGTTAAGTGTCACCATCTCTCTCAATTCAATGCCACACTCCTGCCTTCTTTGATACTCATGCCTGACTGTCACATATCTTCTTTCACACAATCCATCCTCCTATTAGTTGAATGCGTGTGTGTGTGTGTGTGTGTGTGTGTGTGTGTGTGTGTGTGTGTGTGTGTGTGTGTGTGTATTTATTTATTTTATTTATTTATTTTACATTTGTTTACAGGGAAGATGTCTGACTGGGCAGAGCTGCCCATTTTCAGTGGCGGCCCTGGGGCAAAAGCTCCATACAGTAATAACATACAATAATAAAAATCTGTAGTAAATACAGTATAAAATACAGTAACAGTGGACAGTAGTAGAGGTAGCATATACACTAGTACACAGTTATAATGAACAGAGTAATGCAGACAATATAAGATTACAGTAACTGCCTCACTTGCACAACATTTGTAGTTGCATGGATTATACACATAGTTAAGATTATGCATGTAGTAAAAATAGTATTCTTGAATAGTTTATACTTTTGGTAGATATAGTCAAGTCTCTGAGTTCAGTTATCAATATATTTGATGGCTGCATCAGAAGGCACACAGTGATGCATAGTAAACAGTAAGAGTATGCAGCACTGGTAATGCTAATGTGCATTATGTCTCCTTTTAGGGTCTAGAAGTACAGAATGAGATAGTTTAGATGAGAGTGAGGAAATGTGTGTAAAAGGGTTGGTAGTTTTCACCCAGGGCTAGTACAGGAGCAAGTCCATGAGTTGGACAAATGTAACTTAAGAAGGCTCTTAAAGTCGTGTGTTTTCTAGTGACCAGATAGCTAGAGGAAGTGTATTCCAAGTTTTTCCAACAGTAGTAGCATAGAGGGAGTCCCCAGAGTTATATTTGCTTTTAGTAATATCAACCAGTGATTCGTTGGTACTTTTTAGTGGACGATTGCTAGCATAGTGGTGTGGTAGTCCCTGTAGAGCTGTTTGTTTTGGGGGGTGATAGAGGATTTGGTGGTCTATAGTAAGTTGGTGTAAGGTTAGTAGGTTTGGCAATTCTAGCCAGGATAGTTTTTTAAGGAAAGATTTTTTTAAGTTTATATATACACGTATGGGTCTACCTCAGAATATCGAAACCTCATATCAGCGGATCCCATTTCATGAAGGCAACAATATTGAATCCACAATTACGCAAAACCTTAAATCAGCGAGTTGTTATATATAGCTAGGGGGGATGTGGTGGGCAAAGCTCCTCCAGTGGGCTTTAATCCCTTCTTTGTGTGTGTGTTGTCCTCGAGGCCATGTAGTTAGTTTCCCAGTGTTGTATGTATTCTCTGGTTTAAGTTTTTTCTTAAATGAAGATTTGATATTGTTGTTTTGATGAATGGGGATTCGCTTATATGGGGTTCTGATATTCTGAAGTAGACCCATATATATATATATATATATATGGTTCTACCTCACATAAACGAAACACCAAAACACCGACAACGCAATCACCGAAACCACATAACCGACAGTACAAAAACACGAAATTCCACATGACCGACAACGAAATAACCGACGGTACACAAACACGAAACCTCATACACTTCACACATCACAATCAACAAACAAAACACATTCCCCGTCCAAAAACCACATACACAACACAAGCACACCAAAATCCCTACAAACCCACACTAAACCTCACATACACAACTACCTACAACCCTAACCCAAACCCTAACCCTAAGGTCCGTCACTACACTTACCTGACCGCTCCCTAACCCTAACTCACTTATCCCACCTAACCCAAACACAATCACTACGCACACTTACCTGACCGCTCCTAACCCTAACTCACTTATCCGCCTAACCCAAACACAATCACTACCACACACTTACCTGACCCGCTCCCTAACCCTAACTCACTTAACCCACCCCTATCCACACTTACCTTACTCGCACCCTAACGTCCGTCACTACCGCATACTTACACAGCCTTTTCCCATTTCGGCATCCTCGGCGGCGGTGCTTTCATCCGTCGGGTCGGTCTTCTGCTTGTCGATCTTCTAGGTCCCGTCGCGTCGGTCTTCTGCACTGTCGATCTTCTGGGGCTCGCGATTTCCGTGTCGATGTTCCGGCGTGTCGTTGAAGTGAGGTAGAACCATATATATATATATATATATATATATATATATATATATATATATATATATATATACACACACACACACATATATATATATATATTAGATGTAGACATATAGAAGCTATAGATAGATGTAGATATAGATGTATATGTGTGTGTCTGTGTGTATATATATATATGTATATATATATATATATTTATATAGATATATATAGGTATGTATCTATGTATGTGTAAATATATATACATATGTGTGTCTATAAATATATATATATATATATATAGATATATATATATATATATATATATATATATATATATAGTGCAAATGAAAAGTAAGAAGACTCCCATTGAAGTATTGTGTTGTAGAGAAAAACAAATAAATTATAGAACCAACACAGTCAACACAGCCAGGATATATTCACGAATATCAGGTCGGCCACGGTGGTGCAGTGGTTAGCATTGCCACCTCACAGCAAGAGGTTCTCCGGTTCGATCCTCGGCTGGGGTGCCTTCTGTGCGGAGTCTGCATGTCCTCCCTGTGGTCGCGTGGGTTTCCTCCGGGTGCTCCAGTTTCCTCCCACATCCCAGACATGCTGCAGGCGGATTGGACACTCTAAGTTGTCCCTAGGTGTGAGTGTGTGCCTTCTGTGGAAGGTTGGGTGCCGGGCTGGCAACTCGACACCGTAAAACTCCACTGCCAATCATGAGCGGACAAGGTGATCCGCTTTGGCGACCCCTAACCGGGAAAAGCCGAAAGAAGAAGAAGAAGAAGATCTGCATAGTAGCAAAACAATGAAAATTCTGAACTTAAGCAATAAAACTCTGAATTTTAATAAAACATAAAGCAAAATAAAAAACAGATGGACTCTTTCAGATCACAATGATCCTTCTTCAAATATGTAAAACCAAAGGGTAACGCACTATATAAATAGCAAATTAAGCCAATCAGTATAGGTAAATGAGCCAGCTCCTTCCTCAATTTAGACATCACTTCAAGTATAGTAGTAACCAACGAAAGATATCTCTTCAGTCTCTGCCTTTTTAGGGCTGGTTTCAGTGGATAGTTCATGTTAAGTCCTGGAGATCTGTGTGCTTGCAGCTACCCAATCCATGACATTTCTATTAATTCTATGGCATTATCTATTTCCCCACCTCTGGGGTTTGGTTTCACAACCTGTATTGCCCTATAATGGAAGCTATGCGCCAAATTTTCCTGGATGTGTTTCAGAGGGGATTCTTTTGATCAGCTAGTCTTATATCACTTGCATGTTTTGAAATTCTCCCTTTCACTTGTCTGGTAGTTTTCCCCACACAGAAACTGCTACAAAGGTCACACATAGCTAGATAAATGACATTCCTTGTGGTACAATCTGCATAAAAATTAAAATAAAAATTCTTTCTATTAACTGGATGCATTTGTGAAAAGAAACCCCAGAGGTGTGGATATTGATAATGCCACAGAATTAATAGAAATGTTATGGATTGGGAAGCTGCAAGCATAGAGATCCCCAGGACTTAACACATAATATCCATTAACCAAATGCTTGTTAGTCATTTGGCTGTCGAAGAAGCTGTTGGATCTGTTAAGAGCATCCTGTGCTTTGTTTGTAGTCTCTGCTAGTGCTAGTGTTTGCACAAGACAAGGCATTGCCCCTAGGATTGCTAGACATATAGCAACATTAATACACAGAAAGTGACAGAAATTCCACAGGGATCTTATGGATTATCACAACAATTCAGCTTACCCACTAAAATAAGATAAGAAAGTAAACCAATGATTTTCCATGAGACAGCCACCCTCTTGGAACAGAAACTGTCCGACAAATTATATTCACTAACAGGTTCCAGCCACATTATAATATGGCTTCCAAAATAATGATCCACATGTTACTAAAGTGACCCCTTCTACTTCTGAGGCAGAGGTTCAACAGTTTGAGACACAACAACTTTTTTTACCCCAGGATCATTGGGAAGCAGTAGGCAGAGGTCAGACTCCCCAAAGGAGAGCTCGGGGAAGGGGACGAGTTTGCGGCCAAGGCAGAGCTCAAGTATTGGAACGGTCCATGGCCGCCAGGAGTTATAGATTAGCTTAATGACACCTACTCAAGTCAGTAAACTATCACAAATAAACAGTGCTGTTGTTAATTTAACCTAAAGAACTTTTACAGAACAGCACTTCAAAATATTCTGTAAGGGTTTCACATTTATACCCGCACAGAGAGTGCAACTACCTGACTTATTGCTGGAATTATGTTTGTTTCTAAGGAAACTTAACCTTTACTTAATAGTGATGATGAGGAGGAGCTCTCAGACACACAGTCTGCTTCTGTTACCACTTCACCCAAGAAAAGTTCATATAACCCGTTTTAAACAATACTTTGCAGGTGTTTCTCAAAATTTGTGAAAGAGATCTGATCAACAGCAACAGTGAAGACAAATGGTTTGACTTAACTGCAGAAGAAATGCAAACGTTAAAGAACCTCCAGAATGATAAGACTACATATTATGAAAGCTGATAAAGGTACCGGCTTAGATTTAATGAAACAGCATACCTATGTCAGTAAAATTGAACTGGATCTTAAAGATGTTAACATTTACAAGCCAGTAGACCTGTCCTTTGTATATAAACAATTTAAACACATTGACCAAACACTTATGCATTTGGAAAAGAATAATTTTATCTCATTAGATGATTATTTATTTATGCACGTTCCTTACCCAAGCTTAGGAAAGCTGTTTGGGATTCCAAAAATGGATAAGGACTGTCAGGATCCTCCCTTTAGACTTATCGTTTCCAATTTAAAAACAAACAAACAAAACAAAACTGAAAAAAACTCAGAATTTGTTGACTTTATACTTAACCCAGTGATACAGGCCACTCCATTTTATTTGCATGACTCGTGGGCTTTTCTGAATGAGCTTTTTCAACTTAAGCTTAAGGATTTTAATTGCATTTTAGTTACGATGGACATAGAGGCTCTTTACACAAACATACCCCATACAGAAGGTCTCAACTGAGTGTGTCAATTTTTTTCCAAGCATACCACATTTACAACTAATAAAATTGACATGATTTGCCAGCTCATTTTTATTGTACTGAACAGTAATTTTTTTCACTTCAATGGATTGATTTATCAACAGATAAAAGGGGTCTAAGATGGCCCCGGTGTATATGAACTTGGTACTCAGTGCTTGTGAGTAGAGTCTCTAGTTCATTTACAGGGTTTTCAGAACATTTTACTTTATTGCTGTTATATTGACAATGTCTTTTTTATTTGGAGGGGCACAGAACAAGAATTGATTCAGTTTGCCCATTTCCTTACTGAGAGTATTGACTTTTTAATTTTGTTATTTCTGGATTTGGTGACAAAGTTCACTTCTTAGATACAGAAATTACAATGGACAGCACCTCAAAATTACTAAGTTCTACTGTGTACCACGAAGAGACATATAAAAATACATTTCTGGAGTAGACCAGCCAAAAGAACTATCAAGTTCTCTTTCAGGATCTAACACTGCTGAGGCTCACCCTATTATCAATTTCTAACTCGTCCATGAGGCTTATCTCACATGCAGCTGAAGGTACCTCGGGATTGGCAGGTTCAGGCATATCCATAAGCAGGCATATCTGGATGCGCTTGTGTCATTTTGCGGAGCCTTTCAAGTCCTCGTTCGTCAGTGCTTCTTTTGACGGAAGTTCTCTGTTTGGCCCGAAAGTGAAGGACACACACTCCAGGTGTGAGAAGGATGGAAAGACCCTCTTTGCAGTGGCCAGACATTTTTTGACACCTCAAAAAATCTTCTCAAGGAATCAGCGAGGTGGTCAAAAAATGTGATTCAGAAAGTCCCAGGGTCCTTTCCAAGATTCATATGGAAATAGTTCCCCCAGGGGCATGGGGGAACTCAAATGAAAGACACTGCCTTTGCAATGGAGGAGGTCCACAGAACTAAGGGTCTAGAGACTCATTTTCTGATAGACCCTATCAGCGCTCCTGAAAGGAGGCCTGATTGTCCCACTCTGGAGGCAGTCATGTGTCTTTTATTTCTGTACCAGAGAGCCTGGCTAGAAATCACAAAAGATATTTGGGTGTAGAAGAATATATCCAGAGGTTATATAATTCCCTTTTCCCTTACACCTCTACCTGTCTACAAACTTGCTGATGTACCTCCCAGTCAGAGGAAATCAGCAGCAATAGAAATTCAAAAGCTGCTAGATAAGAGTCATCCAAGAAGTCCCACCAGACCAAATAGGATCTGCAACTTACTCAAAATTCTTTTTAGTACCAAACAAAACAGGGGACTCAAAAAAAAAATCGGAGGCCAAAATGCTTGTCAGTGCTCTGGAAATGAAAGCAATGCTGTAAGCGTTGCAGGCATTTCAAGACTCTTTCCCATTTGGGACAATTGCTATTCAAACGGACAACATGTCAGTAATTTGGTACATCAGCAAACAAGGGGGAACAAGGTCTTACCCCTTGTGCCGAGAAGCCCTCAGGTTTGACAATGGGCGATCACTTCCAACCGCTTTCTAATAGTACACATTCCAGGGAAGTCCAGTGTGATAGACAAACTGTCAGGTCCATTTTATTACCTCATGAGTGGTCTCTCAACAAGAAAGTAACACCCTTCTTTTATGAAAGGTAACATTGTAAGAAGACAGTTCATAAGACTATCCCATATTTTCAGCTATGACGAACAGTTCATACAAGAAGCTTGTTTTCTTAAAACATGTTTTTACATAGAAACTATCCTATTCATTTAATTGTCAGCATGTTTTCAAAAGTGGTTTTTGCTCATTATGATATGTTTAAGCCTATCATTACGTTTGGGTTTCAGTCAACGAAAAAAGATATCTTGCAAAGTGACAGAAGGCTTGGTTTTCCCTTGCCTATAGGTGTAGATATGCTTAACATCCGCAGTATCATTTGCAAAAACTGGAACATTATCACGGACAATAAAGTCTTTGCGGCTGTGCTTGGCAATAGACCTAACTTTTACTACAAGAAAACTATGACTTTAAAACATAACTTAGAAAGAAATTAATCTGATTTAATTTTACAGACTCTGTGTTACAGACGAGCCTCAGAGCATGTTTAAGTGCAGTGGTTGCAAAGCATGTAATTTTATTTACACATGCAAGTTTTTCTTGTTCAAGCATTGCAACTTCAAAGTGAATTTCCACAGGCATTTTAATTGTGAAGGCAGTAACATTGTTTATGCAGGTATTTGTGTAGTGTGTGATTCTTTTTACGTAGGAAAAACATCCAGGAGATTGTCTGATCGCATTAAAAATCATAATGCGGCTATCAGACACAAATACTGCACCGCCTTAGGGAAACATAGTTTATCTTGTTTTGGTTTTATTAGGTTTTAATTTCCTGTACTAGAGCAGATTTATTTATTTGTAGAAGATGTTAACTCTTGCCTGGAGGTTCAAGACCTTAAATGGCTGCTTCTCTTAGCTGTGGAAGCTACACCAGGCATCAACGAAAATTTAAATATTAGATGTGCACTGAGATGGTATAATTAGCCACACCTTTCTCTCCTACAGGTTGATTCCCATTGGTTATTGTATTGTTTTAAACATTGTATTTGTAATGACTTATATTGATTGCCACTATATTTATGTGATCTTAACAGTTCATTCTTTTATTCTGAAGAAGTCCTAATACAAATAAAGGATGAAAGTGCTCAATACTAGGTATGCATGCGTGTATTTCTTCCCCTTAGTTTCACGCGGTGGTGCAGCGGTAGCGTTGTTGTGTCAAAGCAAGAGGTTCTCCCGTTCGATTCTCGGCTGGAGTGCGGGGAGTGCCTTCTGTGTGGAGTCTGCATGTCCTCCCCGCGGTTGGGTGGCGTTCGAAAGACATGCATAAATGGGCGTGCCTTCGTTGAAGGTTGGACGTCGAGCTGGCACCTCGGCGTTTGTGAAAATCTACTGCCAATTATTAGTGGACCGGAGTTCTGCTGTGGCGACCCCTAACCGGGAAAAGCCAGAAGACAAACAACAACAGTTTCAGAAGTTTTCTTAAGTAAGTTTTTTGTCTCTTTTCAGTTTTTTTATTCTTTACATATATATGTGGGTCTATATTTGATTGTCGAATGACATTACAGCGAATTCCGTTTCAACAACATATAAAACCAAAATGCTTAACCAGCGAAAGCTCAGGTCAGCGATTTTCGCTTGGCCTGAGCTGTGACATTGCCCTTTACTCCACTGTAGTGCAATGTCAGAGTTGGTATATTTAGTTGGGGTGGGGTGTTTTAACTGGTATGTTTTGATTTTTTTGGTCTACCGTTTTTTTTCCCTGGGGAAAAAAAAAATTGGTGACTTGGGGTTTCGTTGTTTTACCATTTCAGTTTTTATGTGTCTTCAAAACGGCATTTGCTGTGATGCCATTTCAACAATCTAATATAAACCCGTGTGTGTGTGTGTGTGTGTGTGTGTGTGTGTGTGTGTGTGTGTGTGTGTGTGTGTGTGTGTGTGTGTGTGACTGTGTGACTGTGTGACTGTGGAGCCTTTACAAGCGTAGCCCATAGGATTGCCCTGGCATCGTGACACCCAACCTTACCTCCCAGTTCCTCTGTCGAGTAGTGCCACTGGGGTGATCCCTGGGGTGAATTTTCTATTTCCCATCCACTCATCAAGATCTCTCTTGAAGAGGGTCAGTGAGTTGCTCTGCTTGACATGTATGGGAAGTCTATTCCGTAGCATGGGCAGTCTCTGGGTTATGAACCTGTCCCTCCAGCATGTTCTGTTAATTGTGGTAGTGAGGTTGAGGTCTCTGGAGCATGTGGCGGGGAGGGTTGGGATTTCTTTAGATGTAGCATTTCTAACAGCTGGGTCAGACCTGGCTGTGTAAGTCAAGCAGAGATCGCCTCTAAGTAGGCGATATGAGAGAGAATAGTTGGGGTTTTTTGAGTCTGTCCATATAGGACAAATGTTTAAGGCCTAGGATCCTCTTTGTGAGGTACTTTTGCGGCCTCTCCAATTGTTGCAGGTCTTTAGTGAGGTACATGCCAAATGGGGCATTGTACTTAATGATTGGCCTAATGAGGGAAGAGTCGAGGGAGGCAATGACCTCTTCCTTCCTGGATGCAAAACCCTTAGTAATGAGATGTCCCACATAGATGGATTTTCTGACCACAGTGGCAATGTGGTGGTCAAAAGAGAGGTTGCTGTCAACCTGTGTTCCCAGATCTCTTATAACACCTTCTGTGTTCAGTGGACTACCATCGATGTGGTAATTCATGGGAACCGGGTTTTTCCCAAAGGGATGATGACACATTTTTTGGCATTGAGCTTAAGGCCATGGTTCTGACACCAGTCATTGGTCTCAATGAGGCCTTTCTGTAGGATGTCAGCATCACTTGGGAAGTTAATAATAGCTCACAATTGCAGTCATCTGCAAACATTGTCAGCCAGAGTCCTCTCATGTTGGCCTGGACTTCAGAGAAGTAGATACCAAACAGGAGAGGACCCAAGACCGAACCTTGTGGGATTCCACTCGTGACTGGTCGGCAGTCTGACTTGGAGTCAGCTACTTTCACCCTCTGTGTTCGACCTGTGAGCCAGTTTGCAACCCACCTAGTGGTATAGGGATTGATGCCTAGCTTGGTGAGTTTTTCTATGATTCCTGAGTGGGGAATGGTATCAAAGGCCTTGGTCAGTTCAAGGTAGGCTGTATGAAACACCTTGCCCTCATCCTCAGCTCTGGTGACTGACTCAAAGAAGTTGAGATATGTGTGTGTGTGTGTGTGTGTGTGTGTGTGTGTGTGTGTATATATATATATATATATATATATATATATATATATATATATATATATATATATTTATGCATATTTATGTACACACACACACACACACATGCATATATATATATATATATATATATATATATATATATATATATATATATATGTATGTGTGTGTGTAAAACAAAAAATAGAACCAAACCACAGCCAATAACCATATAAAAATACTGTTAATGGTGAGCGGCTTTGCGACAAGTTTTGCCGCTTCATCAGACAATACAAAATCACATCTCTTCATAATATTTAAAAACATAGTAACCAATAAAAACTCTGATTCAATTAAACAATTAATTAAAACTAGTTTCAATACCAATCTGTGTTAAAAATGCATACACTGAATACCCTCATCTAACTAAATTCCTTGCCTGTACAATAGGCTTTATAGAAGCATTATCATTAAGCCCTTTACCCATGGTGGCTCTCATTCTGATAATCTAGTCAAGTTCAACTGTTTCTGTTCTGTTAACAATGTCCCCCCTTCTTTCACTACATTTTATTGTTTCTACTACCATGAACTTAAAGTTATGTGTAGCATCATACATAGCAACATGTTTAGCTAAAGCATTATTGTCTGCTCCCCTAGAAATATAAATATGTTCTCTCGTACATTCCTTTAGTTTACGATTTGTCTTCCCTATGTAGTATAAGGAGCATCTTATACAATATGCTAAATATACAAGGTTACTTGTGTTACAGTTAGCAAACACTTTAAATTCTACTGTCTTTCCAGTGTCAGGATATGCAAATTTATTACTGCTGTCAACATATTGACAAAAATTGCACTTAGAGAAAGGAAAAGTACCTTTGCTCCTGCTGTTAACATTATCTGGTGAATTAGAATTCCTAGGGTGGCATAATAATCTTTTTAAAGATTTTTTATGTTTATGTGCAAAAGAAGGGGTTTCCCCCGCAATATGCTTGATTTTTGTCATCTGAACATAATGTAGACCAGTTCCTTTTGTCATCTGAACATAATGTAGACCAGTTCCTACTGTAAATTTCTTGCATCAGGTACACATTGCTAGAATAAGTAATGGGTATTCTCATTGACTTAAGATTTCCTTGTTCCTTATCCAGTGAAATAGTTTCCAAGTGTTCGGAAAAATAATGCTTCCCTATAGTGTCCCTGAGTTGTGGAATGGTGGAGCGACCACTAGTCACCTTAGATTCACTATAGCCTCCATCAATAAATTTGTTCTTCAGTCCTACTAGCTCCTTGTCTAGACTCTCATCATTCGTGGTTAATCTGGAAGTCCTAAGCCTTGTCCTTTTATAATATTTTTAAATATGTGTTTCAGATGCATACTCTGTCTATGCAGGTAGCTGTTCCTATAGCATTCCTTCCTGTATATCTGAGTGTCAAACATACCACTTGCATCCTGATTAATCCTCACATCGAGGAAATGTATGTCATGGGCCCAATTCATGGTAAACCTCAAGAAGTTGGTACTAGTATTAATGCTATAAAAAAATTGTTGCACAGTGGTAGGATCCCCCTCTAGTAACAGGAAGAGGTCATCTACAAACCTACGATAAAAGGCAATACTCCCTTGCATTTCAAACTGTAACAAGTGCTGCCTTTCCCAATGGGCCATAACAGTGTTATTGTAGCTAATGGCACATGAAGTGCCCATAGCTACGCCATCCAACTGTCTATATAATACATTCTCAAATAGAAAAAATATTATTTTCTAGTATAAGTTCCACCAGTAGAGATATAAGGTCTATAAATTTAGGTTCATAGTGCCCATCGTTCAGTAGAGTGTCTGAACATGTTGATACCTTGATCATTGGGTATGACTGTAAATAAAGATTGGACATCCAATGTCACTAATAAGTATTTATTATTTCCTCCTCTATTATTTAAAAACTGGTATAAGTCCTTCAAAAATTGTTGTGTGTCACGTAAAATATAGTTATTCCTAGCTAGTGCAGGTATAAGGTGTTTTTCAACAAATAATGAGAGCAGTTCCATGCACCATCCCTTCCCCGCGACTATAGGTTGCATGGGTGGTAGTGTCGGATGTTTATGTATTTTCAGAGTTCCCTGAATAATGGTATAAGGGGTTCCCTT
Organism: Protopterus annectens; assembly: GCF_019279795.1. Classification (NCBI taxonomy): domain Eukaryota; kingdom Metazoa; phylum Chordata; order Ceratodontiformes; family Protopteridae; genus Protopterus; species Protopterus annectens. The sequence goes on along the minus strand of NC_056726.1, from coordinate 834,203,282 downwards.
ATTAAGAAATACTCATATAATTCTTGTGTTATCATACGGCATTGCAAACAGTCATATATGGTGTCATTAATGTCTAAAATACATTTATCTACTTGTTTCCCATCAATTTTTTCATACGCATTTACATCATTCAACATTACTTCCATTGTGCTTATATTGAGAAAGTGTATTTTGCCTTCCATTGTCTGGTCTACTTGATCTGATTTCATTGTCTAGTTAGCTGTTGGATAAAGTGGTGTATTTTCACTCTCTAACAAACATTTGTTTTTACATCAAAAGAGGTTAGAGGATTTCCCATCTAGTGCACTGGGAGGTAGCCTGGTCTGTTTAGGTTGGGAAAATACTTGGGATTTCTGAGTGTAGTTTTATTGCCTGGAGGGCTTATTAATCAGCTTGTCTTGTTTTTTAGTGCCTTTATAAACTCTGTACAATTGAGTGGCTCTTGGCTCAATTATTCAAAGTGAAGTACCTTTATTGAATAATCACACTTTTATATGCTGTTTAAAGTACACTGCTGTATCCATATCTTTAGGTTTGTTTGTGGTAGCATTTCATTTCAGACACACCTTTACTGTGTTTTTACATTAGGAGGACTAGGTTTATTCATCTAGTGCAGTAGCTGTTTACATGGTCTAGCTGATTTGGGAAACGCATATTAGGGCTCTAAGTATATTTTGCACTTTTCTGCACTTGATTTGCACTGTTCTGATACTTAGATTGTATAGACTAGATTCAGACCTGCTGAATCTGCCCTGTTATTGATACACTTGAGCACTAAACCCGCCATCTTACATTAAGGAGAGCTCCCCTACACCCTTGTGACAGAAAAGTGTAGATCCAGCCTTGTCTGAGGTGGGGATTACTGGAGAAAGGTTCATTGTGTGCTTCCTATTGTAGATTAGCTTAAAAGTGTTTGAATTTCACCTGTATTTAAGTCTTGCATTTGTATGTTGCAGCGCACCATGCAACAGAGAGTAGCAGTGCCCTGTGTAGACACAAACACCTTGAAACTCAATTTTTCCCTAGACATCTGTCAGTGGAACCCTCTCAAGCTTCCCTACTGCACTACGGGCAACTCATTTGCGCACTGAGCAGCTTTGCCACATTTATCATCCATAGCCTTCAATAGAACAAGCACCTTTGTTAGTCCTAGAGCAAAAGATGGTCAAACTAGCTGACTCCTTTCCCTAATAGTACATACAGTAAAACCTGCTATAATGGACAGGCAGTTTCGCATCACTTCACCAGTCAGCCCGATTGACATAGACATCCTGAAGCAATGTAGTAATTGCCTTATGTATACTGACAACCACTTAATCCTAAAATAAACAAATATCATATGAGAGAGATGTAATTATACTTTGAAATTGGAATCAGTTGTCTCACATAACAACAAACCGGACATCAAACAGGTTGTCAGCACACACACTTCACCTGCCACACAAAATAAGGTCAAGACACGTAAACCCACATACATGAGGTACTCACTAGAAGCCTATCAAAAGATCAGAGAACCCCCCCAAACATAAACCACTTGCACACACTGCTATGCAAATAGAAACCACTACACATAATAGTATGTACACCAGTGTCTCAGCAAATAAAACCCTAAGATAAAACACCTCAAAACCTAATGTCTTTGTCACAGAGGACTCCATAGTGAAAGACACAAATGTCCCCATCACCAGGCTGGTCAAGGAGAATGTCATGGTCAGCTGCCTGTCAGGTGCCAGGATCCTTCAAATCACACATGCACTCAAGTAAGATGAACAACAAGTACTGTTTGACTCTGTCATCGTCCATGTTGAGATGGATAACTTGAGACATACTTGTCTGGACTATATGAAGAGAGATATGACTGAACTCTCAGATTGTGTCCCAGGCAGGTATGACCCTAGCACTAACCAGCATTCTACTTTCACCCAGGATAATGCCACAATATAAACAAAAAATGATCGACTTCAACAATTGGCTTAGCTTGTGGTGTCATTCCAGGGGGATCCAGTGTCTGTCAGCCTGGGAAGACATGGTTGATGGGCCACACTGCTTTGCCAGAGTTAGTCTGTACCTGTCTCCTACAGGCTTTTGGATACTGGCAAAGGAGCTTGCCTTCCTCATTGTGCTCTTTTCAGGCAATGTCAAAACAACATTTCCGACGTAACAAAATCCATTTGAGACAAACTCAAGGTTCTGCTACTTAATGCTAGGAGACTAAACATGAAACTGCACTCCCTGGAAGCACTCCTCACCTTGGAAGATGCTGATGCTGATGTCTGTGCAGTCACTGAGACATGACTCAAGACTGTGAAAAGCATCCCAACTGTGCAAGGCTACAATGCCTCCCACACGTTCAGACCTCAAAATGAGCATGAAAGAACCAAAAGGTGGAGGTGTATCCATCTTCATTAAAGCCACATACACCTCGAGACTGGTCAAACAGTATGACTGTCTCAAACTACTCCATGTCCAATTAACTGTAGGCAAAGTACCCTGCCACATCATTACTAGCTGTAGGTCCCCCTACCATGAACCACCTACCTGGACTTACTGGAGTCACTCGCCATACAGCCCAAAATCTTAGTCATGGGAGATTTTAATTATCCTTCCATCAACAGGGTGACATACATGAGCACAAACATAATTGCCCAGAGGTTCTTGGACTTTGTCAGTACCATTGCTCTGGAACAGATAGCCTGCACCTCCACAAGGGGCTCAAATGTTCTAGACATAGTACTCACTAACATGAGGAGTCACTGCACTCCCCCCATTTGATGCCCTCCTTGGTAAGGTTGACCCATAAAATATCATTCAAAGTAACTATTGGACCTGTCACCAACACAGGAGCAAAAAAAAAACTAAAAAACTTTTCCAAAGCAAACTACAGCTTTCTAAGCAATGGTATAAAATAGTTTTATAACCCCAGTAATCACAGACATGTATCTCACAAAGCACATGCAGTAGCTCTAAGCTGGAGAGACCACAGAGGTTGCTCACCAGGATAATCCAAGGCCTTAAAGATCTACCTTACACAGGCTAAAGGCTCTGTCCATCTACTCATTCTCCTACAGACTCCTCAGAGATGACCTCTGTCTGGCATACAAAGCAATCTCAGACCCTGCCTTGATGGCACTGCTGCATATCTGCAAGTCAAGCTCCACTCAAGTAACCTGCATGCGCGACCTCAACCTGGTTTGTGACATCAGTAGGACTTGTTGGCAGGACAGATGTGTGTCCCAGAGACTCCCCCTTTTATCAAATAGACTCCCACTCCATGGCAGAGTACCTCATTAACCCTTTTTAAGCGCAACCTGGATAACTGGATAGAGAACAGAAAATACACCCCTGGGATCCCACCTATGTTCCTGCTGGACATTGGCATAGGGTGCTGACTTGTTGGAACATGGGCTGAATTCTTGGCTAGGCTTGTAAGGGCCTCAGGGCCAATAGCCTAGTAACTTTCTGTGGTCCTATGACGCCTATGCAGAGGTGTACACAAATGCAACTGTACAGACTCAGCTGTATCTGACCAGATTAAAACCAGGTCCTTCTGAAATAACAAGCCACCCTGGTGTACCTCAAGTATAAACAGATTATATAACAGAAGGAAGAAACTGATGTCTAAGAACAACAGGGAACTGACTCAGCAGAGGAAGAACTCACTCCACAGCTTGAACAAGTGAATCAGATATCTTATAAAGTCCTCTAAAGCTAATTACCAAGCTAAAATAGCATCCCTAGCATTCTTTAACTACGTCTGAAATCTAAAAGGGAATGCCCAGATATGTGCCAAACTGGTAGTAGATGTTACCACTCATACTGAACTGTACCAGAAGAAATCGCCAACCTGCTAGCTAACACATTTGGTGCAAACTTCACCCCCCCCCAATCCCCACCAGCCGTAACCCAAAGCATATCTGAGACTAGTTTTCTGTCTAGTAGCTCTAGAGATCGGGTCATATCTGCACTCTCCAAGGCCAAAAACACGGCCTCAGTGGGACCAGATAACATCCCAGGTTACTTATTAAGCAATCTAAAACTGGACCTAGTGGACCCACTTGGCATTCACTGTAACCATAACCTGAGAACTAGCTTTGTTCCAGCAGATTGGAGAACAGAAACATTAATCCCCTTGGACAAAGGGGGGGGGGCATCAGCCAGCCCTGGGAACTATAGACCAATAAGTCTAACCAGCCTAATGTGCAAGAGCATGAAAAGAATCATCATAGACCTTATCAACAAGGACATAGGAGACTCTAGAACCAACCCAATTTGTCTTTGTTAAGGGTAGATTATGCTTATCAAACCTAGTAGAGTTATTTGAGAAAGTCACCAAAGCCCTGGATGAAGGTTAGACAGAGCCTACTGCCTGTCTTGACCTAGCCAATGTTTTTTGGCACAATCCCCACTCAGGTATCATTGAGAAACTCTCCCAGCTGGGGATTAACCCTTACGTTGTTAGATGGGTAGCCAGTTGGCTCACCAACAGAACACACTGTCAAAGTTGGTGACTCCACCTCTTCCAGTAGACCCATAACCAGTGGCATCCCACAAAGATCTGTGCTGGGCCCTTTACTGCTTGGAATCTATTTCTTGGAAGTCCAGGCTAAAATAGATGGCCTTTGGCTTACCAGGTTTGCTGATGATTGCAAATTGGGTGCAATCCTTGAGTCCCCCAATGATGACAATATATTGCAGGAGGAGCTAACACTGACAAATGACTGGTGCCAAACTCACGGTCTAAAACTAAACAAAATAGTATGCATTATTATCTCATTTGGCAAAGTGGAATTCCCTGCTAATTACAGTATTGACAGCCCCCCCCCCCACCCCAGTTCAAACCCAGTGGTGCAAGATTTGGGAACACAAGTAGATAATCTGAACTTCAACCACCAAGTTTGCACATTGGTAAGGAAAGCCTTCTATGTTGCACATCTCATAAGTAAGGGCAACTCATCCAGGTCTAAAGATGTTATAACTCCACTGTACTCGACCCTTTTCAGACCATCAGTAGAGTACAATGCACTTTTCTGCATGTACCTCACCAGATACCTGCAGCAGCTGGAGAGACCACAGAGTCTTCTCACCAAGAAAATACAGGGCCTCCAAACCATAACTTGCATGGATAGACTGAAAGCTCTGTCAGTGTACTCTGTATTATGTAGGCTGCTGAGAGGTGACTTGTGTCTGGCCTACAGGGCAGTCTCTGTTCCTGCCCTGATGGAAATGCTGCACATCCGCAAGTCAGATGGCACAAGAGTCACTCACTCTAGGGATCTTAACCTAGCCTTTGACATCAACAGAACATGTTAGAGAGGCGAGCTACATCTCCCAGAAATTGCTGCTGCTCTGAAATAAACATCCAGTTTACATGAAGCAGAGCTCCTCACTGACCCTATTCAAGCGCAACCTAGACAAATGGATGGGAGGCCACAAATTCACCCTGGCCGTGGCACCCAGGTCCTTTATGGACAAAGGTAGTTGGTGTAGCAAATTACATCCATCTAATCAAGGGCAGTTGAGACAACTCGGGATTAACATGGTTAGGCTTGTAAGGGCTCTAGGACTGGTAGCCTAGTAACCTCCTATGAACCTAAGTCATTGGGCAAAAAGCATTTATACTTTAGAGTTATCTAAAACTAGTTGCTTAACAGCAGCCTTTCTGATCTCATGCATATTATCCAAATGCTCGCTTATTTTCCTTTTGACATTCTTTTGTTGCTTCTCTTCTTATGTACAGCTTCACTTCTGCAGTTCTTTAACCTTTGTCAGCACCTCTAAATAATTCCTGTTACTTCTTTCCCATCTAACTTTAGATTCTATTTCTAACATGTTTTTAACTTCATTTTATTTTGTCATCCCACTCTCTGGCTGTCCCTTCTGAAGTAATTTCTAATCTCCCTAATTACTCCTGAATCATATCCATTACTCTTGCCTTAAACTCCTCTTTTTATCAAGTTGGAAAGCAGCAGTAACTCATGTTTACATCCCTAACCTGCATCAGTATTTCAGTTTTTATTGGTGCATGATCTGATGTAGTTATTAGATTAGTCTCAAAGCCTTCATTTAAATACACATGTTCATGTGAAATATAAATTCTGTCCAATCTAAACTCAGTTATTGTGTCTTGGACAGAATTTACAAATTAGTACCCAGGTTCCTGCTTCTAAAGTCACATCTCGCATATGAAAAATTTCAAGGATTTCTTCAAAAATCTACCTTATTTTGTTATATTTCCCTTATAGGTTCCCTGATGCATCTTTACCAATACAAGTCGGGTTCTAGTCACAATCCATAACTAATATTTCCAGCAGAAGGCTTATTTTCCCAGAATTCTCCTAAGTTCCATAATATTAGTTTTAGGTGGAATATGAATACATGCTAATATAATCCTCTTCCTATGCCAGTAACCCTTACTACCCCAAATCTGCTCATTGTTGTCTCCCCCCCCCTTCTTTCACTATTGGAGCACCTGCTACAGTCAGTGTTTTTACTCCCCTTTTAATTTTACCCTGATACTTTGCTAAATGTCCATCCTGAAATCCTTTCCTTATCAAATTCATGCTAATTTCTATCCAAATTCATCTCCTGTAACATTGCTGTGTGCACCTGTGAAACCCGTGCACTGGCCCAGTTATCAAGGAGCCTCAATCCTCACCACTAGCACCAGTGAGGGGGATCCACATTGGGAGAATAACAAGTACAAACAACCATACGCTCCGCAAGGATGGCATGCAGGGTCAAGCCAACAATGTAAACCACCAACGACCAGCAAAAAACGATAGTGAACTCGCAGTAATGAAGAAATAATGATTATTTATTTATAATTCCTTCAAATCCAGACCGGTTTCGGCTATTCAGCCTTTATCAATGAATACAGTAAAGTTTTTTTTGAATGAAGTGAAGCAGCCTGCATTTATACTAGTCTCTGATATGACTTAATATCTACACCTCTGGCATTTTTATGTCACTGGTCATATGCTTTAATCAAGAATGGAACATGCACTTTGTTACTCCAGCCACTGGGTGGTGCTGTAATATTGCTTCCAGGTAATCGGAGACTAGTATAAATGTAGGCTGCTTCACTTCATTCAAAAAAACTTTATTGAATTCATTGATAAAGGCTGAATAGCCGAAACTGGTCTGGATTTGAAGGAATTATAAATAAATAATCATTATTTCTTCATTACTGCGTGTTCACTATCATTTTTTGCTGGTCGTTGGTGGTTTAGAATAACAAGTACACACACAGTAAAGTACAATTTCCCTTAAGAGCACACAGAGATCACAGTCAGTCTGGGGTTGGTTTCTCCCTTTCTCTGCAGATCCCTAATAAGACTCCCCACTGGCACAGCTAGAAGGTTCAGATCTCTTCTGAGTAGTCATGCCAAAACCTCCAGTACCCTGTCTGTCCAACCAGCACTTCGTGTCCCTGCCCAAGCAGCTGACACACACACACACACACACACACACACACACACACACACACACACACACACACACACACACACACACACACTTTGAGATTTGGTTTATATATACAAACACACAGACACTCCTGTGGAAGCCTGGCACAGGTCCACTAGCTATGCCCCCTTCTGTCCAGGCTATAATTAAACCACCTGGGAGGAAGTGCTATAGCACAAAAATTATGGCTAGGCTTAATTATGCCCTAGGGCCAATAGCCTAGTACCTACCTATGAACCTATAATGTAGTAATCCACTGCCACCAACTACTCTTATCAGCTACTATAAAGGCCCTTACCAAAGGGTGTCCAATTCTACTGTGTAATGTTACTGTTATCCAAATAGTAAGTATAACCCAGGGCTAAGGCTATTGGCGTGGCTTATACAGTATCACCAAATACATGCAAGCACTCTAAGAGCTTAGATTATCTCTTTAGAAAACAAACACAGTTAAAAGATTTTAAATATTTAATAATGAATAATAAAAATGCAAGACAATACTCAATTCAACACAGTGATAATAGAAGTTCAGAAATCACAGAAAAATACTTTCAAACAATATTATAGGACAGTCTGACATAAATTTATAAAACAGCTAGACTAATCTGGCTATATTCCTATCTATCCCTAAGAGAAATACTAAGGTCTAAATAACTTTACTAAAAGAACAAGGCACAGTGCTGGTGAGTTGTTAAAAGGTTTTAAGACAAATACAAAATGCAATCTCTTTCTCTGAGAGATGGTCCTTAAATTAATAATGCACAGTACTGGTGAGTCATTTCAGACTACATCATTCTTGTCACTTCTCCGATTTATTTCCCAGGCTTACAAAACTCAAAATGTAACATTTCTTTTTGATCTGCACTTGCCAGGAAGCCACAGCAATAAAAGACATTTTACATGTGAAACCAAGTAATTATCTCTGTTTTAGGATAATAGAAAGAATTTCTAGCTGCAGGCATCCTGCTCCTAGCTTGAGATTACACACAGTCGTAAAATCCTTTACTTTTCAACTTTCTTCCAGCAGGGTGCACTGTGGTTACATTTTTGAAGATCAGAACATATCACAGTTTTATTACATTTGCCAAACTGTTAAACTACACTTTTCAGGTAGTCTGTACCTTTACTGAATGAAAACACTGAGAAAGTTCTGCTGTTACAACATTCATTTACTGCACATGAGGTTTACAGCTAGCTTAACAATGAAAGGTATATACATCAGAAATGTACTTCAGCTTCCAGCATCAGGTCTGGGAGAATAGAATAATCAAAGTCTCTGATACAAAAAAGTCCCAATCTTTATAGTGTCTTTTCTGCCTGCATCAGCAGTTTAGAGAATCTGCCAGAATAATAAGTCTTTCCTTTGAAGCTGGTCTGTTGGCAATTTGTTTTCCATATTTTAAACATTCTGTTCCTGAAGAATAACTCTTTTCATCCTTGGCCTATCTTGCGTATCACATTGACGAGACACAGCTGCATACAAGAGTTCATCTTGACCTGCTTGTAGATAATAATTTTACACAAGCTGCATAGTTTACAAGAGATAAAATATTTTACTTCTGATTCTTATTAACAGTGAATGCCAAGCTATATGTTTTTGCCAAATTAGGTAACTGAGTGCACTCTACGCACCGAAATGCAGAACATTTATTTTGCATTTTCAGAAAAATCCACAGAAATCCATTTTAACCTGTTATTTACTCTCACAGTTCAGAAGCTCAGAACATAACACAGTTTTCTTACATTTGCCAAACAAGCCTGTGGATCATATTAATATCTACAAGGTCATAGAATTATTTACAAAATTTTATCTAGCTAGGCTGGGAGCCTTCACAATCCCGAGAACTCAAGCTAGTTTTTCAAGTGACCCTTGAGAAATGTTGCTTGAGAGGGTTAGGTCTATCTGGGTATACATTACCCCATTCCCTGTCTTGAGAGCCCATCTGTGTTGGCATTGCTAATCCCACTGAGGTGTTGCACTGACATATATGCTTGCAACCCTAGGCTCCACCTTAGTAACTTGGAATTTTGCTGGCTGGCTCAACGTAACCATGTCAGGGGATTTTGATCTGTAATTACAGTAAATTTCCATCCCATACAGATAAGGCTGATGTTTCTGCAGTGCCCACACTATGGCTAGACATTCCTTTTCTACGGCTGCATAGCATTCCTCCATGGGTTTGGAGCCTATGGCTGAGATAAACCACTGGGTGCTCTTCTCTCTCTGAAGAAATTTGGCCAAGTACAGCTTCCACCCCATGGTTAAAAACATCCACCTACACAACAAATTATGTGCTGTAATCTGGACTGGTTAACACAAGGTTCCTCCCAAAGCTTTTTTTAAGCTTATGGTGCCTGCTTACATGCTGGTGTCCACACTACATTATCTGGCTTGTTTTTCCTTGTCAAGTCTGTGAGTGGAGCAGCTATGGTACTATAACTGGGGACAAACTTTCTGTAGTATCCTCCTGTCCCTAAGAATGCCCTCACCTGCTTTTTGGTAACAGGTGCAGGCCATGCCTGAATGGCTTCCACTTTGGCATGTTCTGGCCTGATCTTAGCACTCCCCACTCTAAGTCCCAGGTAGGAGACCTCTGCCTTACCCACCTGACATTTGCTGGGCTTAATGGTCTATCCTGCCCTCTGTAGTCTGCCCAGCACCTCCCTGACATGCTGAAGGTGTTCTTGCCAGGAATGGCTGCAGATGGCAATATCATCTAGGTAAGCAAGGGCAACATCTCCTGCTAGGATATGATCCACCAGCCTCTGGAAAGTCGCTGGGGCATTTTTCATCCCAAAGGGCATCTTTGTGAACTCATACAAGCCAAAAGGAGTCACAGAGGCTGACCTCTCAATAGTACTGGGAGTCAAGGGCACCTGCCAGTAACCCTTGGTAAGATCAATGGTGATAAGATACTTAGCCCTGCCCAGCTTCTGTAGGGCATCATCTGCCCTAGGCATGGGATAAGCATCTGACTCTCCGAGACTATTTAACTTCCTATAGTCCACAGAGACCCTGGTGCTGCCATCCTTCTTTGGCACCAGCACCACTGGGGAGACCCAGGGACTGTTGGACTCCTGAATTACCCCTAGTTCCAACATTTGCTGTATCTCCTCCCTTAGAGTCTGTTTGACTCTCTCAGGCACCCTATAAGGGGCTTGCCTAATAGACCTTTGGGGTCCTGTATCCACTGGTGCTACACCAGGTGGTTGCACCCTGGTTTCCCAGTGAACATGTCCCCAAACTCCTGTAACACTGCTCGGATTTCTTAAACCTGGGTAGGAGATAGCTGCTCGCACATTGCTACCCCTTCCACTGAGGTGTCAGTCCGTGCCTCACTGAGGAGATCAATCACCAGATCTCTCTCAGATTCCTCCTACAATCCACTGCAAATACTCAGCACAAGGGCCTCTGTATCATGGTAAGGTTTCATCATGTTAACATGGTACAATTTGTGCCCTTGCCTCCTGCCTAGCAGTTCTACCATGTAGTTAACAGCACTGACCTTCCTTACCACCTTGTAGGTTCCCTCCCAGGCTGCCTGCAGCTTGTTGTGTCTGACTGGAATGAGAACCATTACCTGCTGCCCTACAGAATACTCTCTAGCTCAAGCATCCCTGTCATACCAGACCTTTATCTGCAGTTGGGCTTCTACCAGGTTCTGGCCAAAGCCCATGCATTCCCTGAGCCTTGTCCTGAGGTGTAGGACATATGCCACAACAGACTCCTTGTGAGATTCACACTCGGCTTCCCACTCATCTCGAATTAAATCTAGAGGCCCCCTCACCTTATTCCCATGCAGCAATTCAGAGGTTGAAAAGCTTATGGATTCCTGGGGAACCTCTCTGTAACCAAACAGATGGGGCAGATATTTGTCCCATTCTCTCTTAAACTGGTTTGCAAATGCCCGTAGCATGGACTTGAGTGTAGAGTTTAACATCTCAACAAGACCATTAGTCTGGGGATGGTAGGGGGTGGTCTTTAGGTGCTTCACCCCACAGAACTTCCTCAGACAAGCTAGCAGGTCTGACATGAAATTGGTACCTCTGTCAGTCAGTATTTCTTTTGGGAAACCTACCTTGCTGAACAAAGCATTTGCCACCTTTTCCGCCTCAATGGAGGACAAAGCCACTGCCTCAGGGTATCTTGTAGTATACTCTACTACCACTATGATATACTTTTTCCTTGTGGAACTTGGGGTAATCAGAGGCCCACAATATCCATAGCTACCCTCTGAAATGGCTCCACAGTCACAGGCAACGGCATCAAAGGAACTTTCACCTTGTCTCCTGCCTTGCCTACCTGTTGGCACTGCTTACAGGTCTTGCAGTACCCTATTACAACTCTGGAAATCCCAGGCTAACAAAAGTTTATGCCCATATGACCAGCAAAGGGAATATTATAGGCTATGGTTAGAAGTACCAGATGGTAGGCTCTAGGCACTACCAACTTTTGCTGTATCCTTTCACCTTCTAGCCCTCCCTCAGGAGTTCACTCTCTATACAGTAACTCTTTGTCCCAGTATACAGAATCCACCTTCCCTTGAAAATCAGGTGGCTCACTAGCTACCTGCCTCAGGCCATGTAATGTAGGGTCTGAGAGCTGAGCCTGTCTCATCTTTCTCTTGGTGACCCTTCCCAGCTCCCCTTCCACAGGAAGTCTGGCATCCTCTGACAGCAGTGCCTCACTGTCACCATGGGTAGTACTACTCACCTTGTGAGAGAAATATGTATTCACATATATAGTAAAACATGTATTCATATATGTATTAGCATTATGCTTGCTGCATTAGGAGCCTAAAAGGGTTAACACATTTATTCTGCTACAGGCTTGAAAATAATTGCATGTACTTTCTGACTTTGCTTCTTGTCAGCTTAGTGAATGACCTTGTTCATACACTGAGAAACAGATGATTTTGCTAACGTTAGGAAAAGGAACAATACAGTATTCTGAAATGTTACTAGACTTAAGCAAATAACCTTGTTCATACTGCAGCTGTAGATAAGATTATAGGCTGAAATCAGAATATGCTTTATGCTCAAAGCAGGAAAGAATCACTAATTGCAACACTGAAATATGAGTGAATTGTTACAGACCGGCAGTTAGCGAGGCCATGTTGATATCTTAGGAAATTTTCACATGGGAAGTTTATACTTGCTATATCAGCAGAATAACTTAGTAAACACCTGTCTTAGAACAATGCTAAGAGTTGTATTTTATTACGTCAGCTTAGAGGGCAATGGCTTACAAAACAGTATTATAATGAAGTATTTCCTGTATAATGTCAGACAAACTTCTGAACTGCATTTTTGTCTCCTTGTACAAGAATAAATGAACCTTAACTGAACCTTGGCTGCATTGATCTTTGATTTTTCCTTTGACAAGTTGGTCCTTCTTTGACCGGAAGCCTCTTGGTTGACCTGGATCAGACAGGCCTGGTGGCTGAAATCCTTACGGAAGAAGTTACTGAAATGGTTCTTCTTATTTGAAAAGACCTCCGACTGAATTGTTGTATAAACAGAGGCCGGCCACTTTCTGATCTGCGGCTGACGAGCAGGTTTCAATCGGACCAGGGTGATCAATTGCTGAGGTTCAGGTAAGGGGATTTTACTTTTTTCTGTTTTAGATCAGGGACTTGATTGTATTTCTTCAGTCAGGATTTTTTATGTAAATCCAGGGACAGAAAAATTGCTATCTTGTCATAGATCAGGGACTTTTTTCTGTTTTAGATCAGGGACTTTCTGTTTTAGATCAGGGACTTGATTGTAGGTTCATAGGTTCATAGGTTCTTACTAGGCTATCTGCCCTAAGGCATTTATAAGCCTAGCCAGAGTGTATGTGGCTTACACCACCCCTTAGGATGAGAATACTACACCCTTTTAGGGTTTAGTTTACTATGCCTCTGTCTAGTAGTGACACAGAGATGACCCCCGGGGTAAACCTACGATCTCCCATCCACTCGTCGAGATTTCTCTTGAATAGAGTCAGTGAGGGGCTCTGCCTAACATGGACTGGGATTCTGTTCCAGAGTGTAGGGAGCCTCTGGGTTATGAATCTGTCCCTCCAGCATGTCCTATTTATTTCTGTGTTGAGGTTTAAGTCACTTGTTCTCGTGGCTCTGATGGATTTGGATTTTCTGAGGTGGAGCATGTCCATTAATTCAGGATTGGACATGGCCTTGTACGTCAGGCACAGATCACCTCTGAGTAGGCAGTATGTGACTGAATAGAGCTGGAGTTTTTTCAGTCGGGCAGCATATGACATATGTTTAAGACCCTTTATCCTCTTGGTGAGGAACTTTTGGGGTCTTTCCAACTGCTGCAGGTGTCTGGTGAGATACATCCCAAATGGGGCATTGTACTCAATCATTGGCCTGATAAGAGAAGAGTACAGAGGCACAATGACCTCTCTTGATCTAGATGTGAAACCCTTCATGATAAGGTGGGCAATATAGAAGGTCTTCCTAACCACTTTGGCAATGTGAGTGTCAAATGAGAGGTTACTGTCAACCTGGGTTCCTAGGTCCCTGATTACCTCTTCTTTAGAGTCTGACATAGCTCCAGCAACTCTGACCCTGTGGGTTCTGTCCTTGAGCCAGTTTGCAACCCATCCTGTGACATATGGGTTTACATTTAAGCTGGTGAGTTTGTCTATGATGCCCGAGTGGGGTATTGTGTCAAAGGCTTTTGCAAGGTCAAGGTAGGCTGTGTGAACTGCCTTACCCTCATCAATGGCCTTAGTGACTGTTTCAAAAAGTCGACCAAGTTCAAAAGGCAGGATCTGCCCTTGACAAAGCCAAATTGAGTAGGATCCAATGTCTGTAGGTCCCCAATGTCTTTGTTTATGAGTTCCATAATGATCCTCTCCATAGCTTTGCAGACCAGGCTCGTCAAGCTTATGGGCGGTAATTTCCAGGGTCCGTAGAGGCACCGCCTTTGTGAAGTGGGACCACTGTTGCGTCGCCACTCTTTGGCACGTATCCTGTAGTAAGGCTAAGATTAAACAGCAGCCTTATGTGTGGGTTTAGTTCCTCTTGAGTTCATGTAGCACACAGCCCGGGACACCATCCGGTCCCATTGATGCTGTGTTTTAGCTTTAGAGAGGCGGCTCTCACCTGGGCATCTGAGATGTTAGGGAGGCTACACTCTGCTGCGATAGTTATTTCTCCTTTTGGGGAGAGAGAATTTGCACTGAACCTGTCTGCCAGAATGTTGGCAATGTCAGTGGGTTCAGTGTATTTTGTGTCATTTTGGACTAACTCTGAGCATATCTAGGAGTTTCCACCCAGGTTTCTAACATAGCTAAAGAAGGCCTTGTGATTGTCTTTTGTGTCTTTTGCGATTTTTCTCTCAAAGTTGGCCTTGGATGATTTTATGAGTGATCGTAGTTTTTGCTAGTACTGATCAGAGACGCCTTCCCTTTTAGGGATTTTGCTCTGTCATGTAGTAGCTTCCTCCTCCTGTTGTAAAGTTTGTTTATGGCTGGGGTCCACCAGACCGGGCGCCTGCCTTTGGGGTAATGGGTCTTGGTTTTATTTGGGATTGCATGATCCATGCATTCTTGAAGGTGCCCATAGAAAGCATTTGCAAAGGATTCAGCAGTGTGGGTTGTGGTTTCCACTGGCCCAGGGGCCTTGAAGGATACCACTTCAGTCTTAAGAAGTGTGAAGTTTGCGTTTGAGAAGTTCTTCACTGTGGTCTTTGTGCAGGGGTGGGGCAGGATGTGGATTTCCAGTGAGATTAATTTATGGTCTGATCTTACCAAAGAGGGATATACTTCGGTGTGGAGCATTTTGTCCCCATGTTTGTGATGATCAGGTCTAGTATATTGTCTCCTCTTGTGGGAATGGTGACTAGTTGTTCCATTGCATTTGAGTTTATGAATTCTAGGAACCTTTGGACTAGGGTGTTGGGGCTTGAGTAATGTTCCCAGTCTATGTTTGGGTAGTTGAAGTCTCCCAAAATGATGGTATTTGGAGAGACATTCATACTCTCCAGTGTCTTCAGGAAGGCTGTGTGGGGTTCCTGAGTTTGAGAGGGTGGTCTGTAGCATGCTACAAACTGTAAGGCAGTTTTGCCTATGGTTAGTTGCACCTGGATAGTCTCCGATGCTTCATGCGTTGCCACTAACCTGGAGGTGTGGGTATCTTTGATGAAAATGGATACTCCCTCTTTTGTGGTTCGGTCCAAGTTTTGGGGCCGGAAAGCATGATATGAGGTAAAACCTGATAGTGCTGGGGTGCTCTCAGGAGCCTTGAACCAGGTTTCAGTCACTGCACAGACATCGATGTTCTCCATACTGAGGAGGGCTTTGAAGGTGTGCATCTTGAGGTTTAGACTTCTGGCATTGAGCAGCATTACCCTTGTTTTTTTTCCACTTATATTTTCTAGGGAGGTGGGTTTGTCATTTGAGCCTTGCCTAAAAAAGGCACTATAGGGGTGGCAAGAGCCTTGGCCAATATCCGGAAGCCCAGGGGTGACAGGTGCAAGCCATCCCTTGCGAAGCAGCGTGGCTTGTCAAGCATGTCATCCCAAGCAGACAGACATTGGATCCCCTTAGAATGGCACCAGTAATTAAGCCAATTGTTAAAACTGATCATTTTGTCTTTGTACTGTGGCATAATTCTTGGTGAGGGTAAGATGCTGCTCAGGGTCAGGGTCATACCGGCCTGGGCTACATAATCAGAGAGCTCCTCTATGTCTCTTTTCATGTAGTCCAGGGAGGTACGTCTCAGGTCGTTCACACCGGCATGTACAATGACTGAGTCATATTTGTACTTGCTGTGGAGTGACCTGAGTGCTTGTGTTATGTGGCAGATTCTAGCTCCTGACAGGCAGCTTACTGTGACCTTTTCCTTGTTCAGTCTGGTGAGCGGGACGTCAGTGTGTCTGACTATGGAGTCACCTATTACAAGGTAATTAATTACTATTATTGTAATTGTTCAGGCAGGATTTTTTATGTAAATCCAGGGACAGAAAAATTGCTATCTTGTCATAGATCAGGGACTTTTTTCTGTTTTAGATCAGGGACTTGATTGTATTTGTTCAGTCAGGATTTTTTATGTAAATCCAGGGACAGAAAATTTGCTATCTTGTCATAGATCAGGGAAGCAGAATATGTAGGCAGGTAGTCTGAAGGGACTATAAAATCTTCGTGGTACCACGTTAAAAAACAGGAAGGATTACGTAACATTCATGAGGTTAGGTCAAAATGGTAATAAATGTACAAAACAACCCCAAAATCCGCTGTTAACCAAAGACGCAGAATGCATGCGGTCACGACGTGCCGATAATGTTAAATACTACACGAAATGGGTTAATAAATATGAATTTGATGGTAAACTAGAAAAATCCTCAGAAAAAGTTGTCAGACAAATAGTAGATCCAGATTGGCACATGATCAGTGGCAACTGGAATCCCCGTGACGCTGTGCTTAAGCCTCTCCCACATAACAGCACAGAGTTAGACAACAGAGTGAAGGGTCTAACAGACCGAATTTCTGAAAAATGGAAACCTAGGGCAGACTGGACTTGCATTAATCAATGCATCCAACAAGAAGGTGAAACTGTTGATAGGTATTATGCCAGATTAATAGAATGTTTTAATAGCCATTGTGGAATGCAAGCTCCTGAAGACCAGACACAAGATTCCCCATATGAGCAGCAGTTAAAGAATGCATTTTTAAAAGGCAGTATTGCACCCATAAGTAGTTTTATTCTGAAGCATATGGTAGACCATCGTACAAGCAGATTACAGTCACTGCTTAAATATGCTAGGCATGCCAAAAGGCATTTTAATAACAAAAATAAAAAGAAAGCCCAAGTATTCACTGTAGATGACGGAGAAGTTTATTTAGTACAGTCCGGAAAGAAGGGCAAGAAGAATGCCCAGAGAAACAAACAATCTGATCAGCGATCAGAGGACTTTGAAGGGAGAAAGAAAAGGGGTGAATGTTTTAAATGCAGTAAAAAGGGACATATGGCAAAGGATTGCAAGAAAAATAAGAAGGCAGCAATGAAGGATAAGAATGAAGAAGGTGAGGACTGACTATATGGTAGTCAAGAATCACTAGATGGGAATAACGGAGAAAGGACAAATGAGAATGTGATAGAGAGAGCAGAGAATGTCATAGGAGAAATAGAGGAAGTGCAGGAAGCTACCGATAGTAAAGAAAATGAAATATTAGACTTAGCCTTGTTGAGCTTGGAGCTCTATTTGGCAGACACAAAACCAGAAGTTACACTCCTGGTAGAGGGGAGGGAAGTCAAGTTTCTGTGCAATTCAGGGGCATCATGAACCCTGGTACACCCCTCAAAGTTACCAGAGAAGTCAGAGTCACATGATTACATTTTGGTGAAAGCAGCTAATGGATGAGCCTCTCTCCCATAATATTGCAATAACAGATCCTGTTTCAGGATTAACCCAGGAAAGCAAAATTGTTGTTTCTGCAAAATGCCCAGTGAACCTTTTGGGCAGAGATCTTATGCAACTATTTGGCATAGCAGTAGTTCTAACCATGCAGGGTATGGAAGCACAACGACAAATGAACACATTTGCAGTGCAATCGGAGGGTAAAACATTTTATTGGTATAGCCAGGACTTGGTTACGACCGGTCCTGGGGCAATAACTGAAGAGTTAGTGAATGTGGCTGTCAGTAAGTTCCCCTCCCTTTGCATTGATGTACAACACCTGTTGCACTGTACTTTGTATTATTGTAATACACCAGGACCTGACAAATAATATGAGCAAAAATTGTTTAAAAACCATGCAAACAGATTAGTATTGCGTAATCTGTACTGGGACATGAAAGGGAACAGTGTAGTTAGCTGTTCATTGCCCCAGGAGTACTTTGCACTTTATAAATCAAATTGATTACCACGTTAGTTTAACTAAAGACAAAGATGTGAAATGGGCAGACCTAGGAGAAAAAGTCACAAAATGGGAAAAGCAGACAGAATTAGAACTGTCAGAACAAAGAGTACATAGACAGAAATTAAATTGGAGCACACAGACACACCCAGCTGTACACTTGCAGTCAAGTGAGGGCAGCTGAGAAGCACTCTTACTAGAAGAGGAAGAAAAAGCTTTATTAGAGATACAAGAGACCCACTGGTCAATAGGGAAATCAGATGTAGGACTTATACGTACAGCAGGACCAGTTACCATCACGCCAAAATCAGCCTTTAGACCACAGAAAAGGCAGTACCCCTTAAGAAAAGATGCAGAAGCAGGTATTAAACCTATCATAGCAGCTTTACTTAAGGAAGGATTACTGGTGGAATCTCCCGATTCACCATGTAACACACCCTTATTTCCAGTTAAGAAAGCAAACGGAGAATGGCATATGGTCCAGGATTTGCAAGCTGTAAATGACGCAGCAATATCAAGGGCACCTACAGTGCCAGATCCACATACCCTATTATGATTTGAAGCCTCAACACAAATATTTTCCTAAGGTAGATATTAGCAATGCATTCTTTGCAGTACCAATACACCCTGACAGCCAGTATTGGTTTGCATTTACATTTCAGGGGAAGCGGTATACATATACGCGACTACCACAGGGATATTGTGAAAGTCCAATGATATTCTCACAAGAGATGGCAAATAACTTGGCGGGGTTTACCCCACCGAAAGGTGGTCAGATTTTACTTTATGTTGATGATATCCTGCTGGCAGTCCCTACCCAGCAAGATTGTAAGGAAGACACTATAACATTATTGAAATTCTTAGCCGTTGAAGGACACAAAGTAAGCAAAAACAAATTGCAGCTTTGGAGAAAACAAGTTAAATACCTTGGATATGTAACATCCAAAAAGGGTAGGACATTAGATGAAGACAGGAAAATAGCAATCTTACAAGCACCAAAACCCACAACCAAGAAGGAAATGATGTCCTTTCTTGGTACGACTAATTTTTGTCGGAGCTGGATCCCAAATTATGCTTTGGAATCTGCACTGTTGAACAACCTGATCTTTCAGAAGCCTATGGCAGCACAAAATTTGATATAATGGACACCAGAAGCAGAATTAGTTTTCTGTAAACTGAAACAATTGATAGCATCCTCATTAGTCTTAGGATTACCAAACTATCATAAACGCTTTTTCCAAACTGTAGATTGTAAGCAAGGTTATATGACGTCAGTGTTGACATAACAGCATGGGGACAAGCAATGCCCCATCGCTTACTATTCATCGCAACTGAACCCAGTGGCGCAGTCTTTGCCCCACTGTGTACAAGCAGTAGTTGCTGCTGCAATGGCAGTGCAGGCTTCGGCCTCAGTAGTATTATCTACTGGTAAACCGATTAATCATGCACAGTTTATTTTAGATTTGTTAAAATCAATTCAGTTACCTCAAAAATTAGCTATTTGTAAATGCATAGCTCATACCAAGCAACAAGATAGGATTTCAAAAGGTAATGCTAGAGCTGACACAGCTGCAAAGCAAGAAGCCTCAGAAGCATTTCTTTTGAATGAGGAATTACAACCTTCTGAGATTTTAGACTTAGAAATGTTAAAAACAATGCAGACACTTACTACATGAGCTGAGAAACAAAAGTGGGAAAGGAGCACTCCTCAAGGAAGGACTGTACATCTCCAAAGAGGGAAAACCAATATTGCCATCTAATTTATTTAAATATGCAGCTTTGTTGAGCCATGGGCAATGCCATGTCTCAACAGGGGGGATGATACAGTTAGTCAACCAGGTATTCACTACATACGGATTTAAAAATTATACTAAAACATCTTTTTGCAGTTTTCTGTTTCAGGTAAAGAGTCAAATCAACCGTTGGAAGCGACAGTAGTCCCAGAAAACTGAATCTGGGTAAAGACTACAAAAACGTAAACATTGGAGTTCGCCAAAGTGGGAGGGACCATACCAGGTCCTCTTGTCGACACCCACAGCAGTCAACATTGATGAAAAATCATCTTGGATCCATTTGATACACTGTAAATTTTGCAAAAACTTTGAGCTAGATAAAAATCTTGCTGTTTCACAAAAAGACTAAACATGACAAAATCTAGGGCAAACAGGAATGCAGAACAACCCCTGAAGTATTGCATGGTTATCCTGTTGATTGTACTGATGACAATAATCTTTTTGCTGTGGCCTATCCTTTTTTCGGCCACATCAGCTGAACTGAATAAACGTGATGAGTCACCCATAGACTGGCACCCGAACTTTATCAGGCGATTACACGTGTGTATGCTGAGACTTTTAATGTTTCAAATTGCTGGATTCGTACAGCCATACCAACAGCATACGGGGGGTTATTAATGACTGCGATCCCCCTAGGGGTCAATGAGACCTGGGAAAACTTGGTTTATGAGACTGTACATTATAAATGTTATACCAAAGCAAACAAAATGGGTACAGTTTGTAATTCAAATTATGACTCATTTCTTGAGTCCATGCAAAAGACTGTTAGGGATGTACATCATAATCCTATTCTTTTTAAGCAACTGTCTGTAATAGATAGGAAAATGTTTCATGCAGGGCAGACATATCTCAGTAAAGTAACTACTAAGGTAGAGGATTGTTATTTTGTGTGTAATAAGAAAGCATATAAATGGTTACCTGAGAATTGGTCCAGCAGTTGTTTTTTGGGGTACCTGGTTCCGGCCATGCGACACACTGCAGTTTTGCCTCAGGGAAATATTTGAAACACCCGAGATGTAGCCAAGAAACCTGTCAGAAAGCCTGAGAATCCAGTGGGACGAATCGAGGCGGGCTGGAAGGACCATCATACCATGGGTACCAAGCTGACGCACATGGACTTGAGTGATGCTGTCATATCGTGGGCAGGCATATTACCAGCATATGGAGCGGCAAAATCGATTTGGGAGCTGCAAAAACTGTCCAAACTTCTTGAAGTAATGAGTAATGCAACTTTTTCTGCTCTTGAATTGATAACTGATGAACTGAATGCTATGAGAACTGTAGTACTCCAAAATCGTATGGCTCTCGACTTCACCCTAGCGGTGAGAGGTGGTGCGCTTTAATCAAAAAAGAATGTTGTGCATATATCCCTGATTACCAGCACGAGATTAATAACCACCTTGAGATGATGCAGCAAGTGTCGACTATGACCAAACCAGGCCCCAACCCACTGACGGACTTTTTCCAGAATCTGTTTGGGGGGGTGGGGTACCTTCATAATGAACAATATTAATAGCTGTCTGTGTGGGAATACTCCTGTTGGGAGTGTGTGCGCATTGTGGCATACCCTGCATGAAAAAACTGATTAAAGAATTGATAGATATGTCAGTATCTGAAACCTTGTATCAAAACACTGAAGTTGATAAATTGCTGGAAAATGAAATGCTTTCAGAAGTTTAAACTATATGACTCAACTAACCGCAAATCCCATGTGGAAGAGGTTGGGGGAAGAAATTAACTGTTAATGCTTTTGAAGAGAATAAAAGTGTTAATAGGGGGGAAATGTGAGAGAAATATGTATTCACATATATAGTAAAACATGTATTCATATATGTATTAGCATTATGCTTGCTGCATTAGGAGCCTAAAAGGGTTAACACATTTATTCTGCTACAGGCTTGAAAATAATTGCATGTACTTTCTGACTTTGCTTCTTGTCAGCTTAGTGAATGACCTTGTTCATACACTGAGAAACTGATGATTTTGCTAACGTTAGGAAAAGGAACAATACAGTATTCTGAAATGTTACTAGACTTAAGCAAATAACCTTGTTCATACTGCAGCTGTAGATAAGATTATAGGCTGAAATCAGAATATGCTTTATGCTCAAAGCAGGAAAGAATCACTAATTGCAACACTGAAATATGAGTGAATTGTTACAGGCCGGCAGTTAGCAAGGCCACGTTGATACCTTAGGAAATTTTCACATGGGAAGTTTATACTTGCTATATCAGCAGAAAAACTTAGTAAACACCTGTCTTAGAACAATGCTAAGAGTTGTATTTTATTACGTCAGCTTAGAGGGCAATGGCTTACAAAACAGTATAATAATGAAGTATTTCCTGTATAATGTCAGACAAACTTTTGAACTACATTTTTGTCTCCTTGTACAAGAATAAAGGAACCTTAACTTAACCTTGGCTGCATTGATCTTTGATTTTTCCTTTGACACACCTCTACCTTTGCAGTCACTTTGTCCAAGGGACCATCAATGCCAACAAGCAGCTGTGCCTCACCTTCAGTCTCACTGCTACAGGGCAAGCTCCCTCCATAAAGTAACCACCTCACCAGTCCTGCTGAAAATATGTGGTCTGTCTGGGTCTCCCCCAGGCTACCAGACTCACATGCTTGTCTACAAGCCTGACTGCATGTAACTGCTTTAACACACAGTACTGCCTTATCAAAGTCCTTCCCTGTCAGGATATCTGCAGGGTGGTGGTTTGGTACACCTGTTGTCTCAAGACAAGCTACTACTGGCATTTTTTCCTTCCCACTTACTGGCTCCCTCACCTTTTTTTTCCCACCTTGCCTCTGTGGACATCCATCTGCTAAATGGTCCCACTGGTTGCATTCAAAACATTTAACCCTAGGTCCTGGACATGTACCTGGAATAGTGTCTTCCTCTGCTACTGTCAGATTCTGTTGGGGCAGTCTGGGCTGCTCACCGTGAATTCTTTTAGACCCATGAGCAGCACTGGGTGCCCCTTTCCTGTGCAGGAATGCCCTGCTTGCTAGGTATAGGTCCCCCTCCTTCCCGAACTCATCTACAGTAGAGCATTGTCTATCAGCTAACCAGATTCTCATGTCCTCATGAAAAGTGCTAAGGGCTTGTTCCCTCACCAAAAGGTCTGCCAGCCCTTTAAAAGTGTTGACCTAACATCCACTCACCCACCTATGAAAATAAGTGCTCAGTTCAGCAACATATTCACTCACACTTCTGCTTTGTGTCTATACTCACAAAGCATTTTCCTATAAGTTTCGGGTGTTAGCTTAAAAAATTCTAGCAGACAATTCTTTACAACATTATACTTTAAAAAATCATTGTCAAACAGTTTGGACAAAATAGTTACAGCTTTACCATGGAGTAAGGGGGGTCAAGGACCCTACCCAGAGCCTTTGGTCAACATCATACTCTTTACATACCCTTTCAAACATATGAAGGAAACTACCAAAATTATCCCACTCTGTAAACTGTGGAAGAAATTTATTGACCTTTTGTGCTTCTGCGGTCTGGTTACTCCCTTCCCCATTACCTCCATGACTCTGGTGAAGAGTCAGCATCTCCGTTTCATGTTGCCTGTGCCTCTCATTCTCCTCAGCTTCTAGGCGTAGCAGTTTCTCATTCTCCTCAGCCTGCAGACATCACAGCTTCTCATTTTCCTCACTCTCTAGATGCCTCAGTCTCTCTGCTGCTTCTGTTTCCAAATGCTTGGCCTCCAACTGAAGTCTCTTTAGCTCAGATAGATTTTTAAGTCCTCTGTAGAAAGGTTGAGTTGTCCATTCTCTGACTGTTGTACATCTCCATGACCAGTCTGATCATCCTCCTGGTTGCTATTTTCTGATGTAGCTGTGACCAAAGCTGCAACCATGTCTGCTTTAGTCAGGTTTCCTTGCACCAGTCCTTTAGCCTGGCACATCTCAGCCAACTGGCTCCTTGTCAGCTTGCCATACTCCTCTGCTGACATGCTTCCCTGCTGTCCCTGAGTAACTAAGCTAACAAGAGAAATAAAACAATTGTGATCTGAACTCTGAATGTTCAGTGTGTGGCTGATTTTAGAGTACAAAAGCACCTTCAGTGATCACTGTACACAAGCTACAGGAATTCACTATCCACACCACTACAAGCCAATTAATATGTGATGTGGCTAACTCACTGTTATCAACCAATTAATATTTGATGTGGATATCCCACTACTGCCAAACAATTAATATGTGACGCCCATGCACTGGCCAGTAATCAAGGAGCCTCAATCCTCACCACTAGCACCAGCGAGGGGTGTCCACATTGGGAGGATAACAAGTACACACACAGTAAAGTACAATTTCCCTTAAGAGCACACAGAGATCACAGTTAGTCTGGGGATGGTTTCTCCCTTTCTCTCCAGATCCCCAATAAGACTCCCCACTGGCACAGCTATAGGGCTCGGATCTCAGCTGAGTACTCAAGCCAAAACCTCCTGCCAACCAGCACTTCATGTCACTGCCCAAGTAGCTGACACACACACTTTGAGATCTGGTTTGTATACAAACACACAGGCACTCCTGAGGAAGGCTGGCACAGGTCCACTAGCTATGCCCCCTTCTGCCGAGGCTATAAGGTAGTAATCCACTGCCACCAACTAGTCTTATCAGCTACTATAAAGGCCCTTACCAAAGGGTGTTCAATTCTACTGTGCAGTGTTACTGTTATCCAAATAGTAAATGTAACCCAGGGCTAATACTATTGAAGTGGCTTGTACAGTATCACCAAATACATGCAACTACTTTAAGAGTTTCAATCATCTCTACACAAAACAGCCACAGTTAAAAGGTTTAAAATATTAATAATAAATAATAAAAACACAAGACAATACTCATCAATTCAACACAGTGATAATAGAGAGAGTTCAGAAATCACAGGAAAATAATTTAAAACAATATTGTAGGACAGTGTAACGTAAATATAGAAAACTGTTAGACTAATCTGTCTATATTCCTATCTATCTCTAGGAGAAATACTAAGATCTAAATATCTTTACTTACAGAACAAGACACAGTGCTGGTGAGTTGTTAACAGGTCTGAAGACAAATACAAAATGCATTCTCTTTCTCTGAGAGATGGTCCTTAAATTAATAATACACATTACTGCTGAGTCATTTCAGATTACATCATTCTTGTCACTTCTCTGATTTAGTTCCCAGGCTAACAGAACTCAAAATGTAACATTTCTTTTTGATCTCCACCTGCCAGGAAACTACATCAGTAAAAGACACTTTACATGTGAAACCTAGTAATTATCTCTGTCATAGGACAATAGAAAGAATTTCTAGCTGCAGACATCCTGTCTCCTAGCTTGAGATCACACACAGTCGTAAAATCCTTTACTAATCAGCTTTCTTCCAGCAGGGTGCACTGTGGTTACATTTTTGAAGCTCAGAACATAACACAGTTTTCCTACATTTTGTCAAACAAGCCTGTGCATCATATTAATATTTACAAGAACATAGAATCATTTACAGAATTCTATCCAGCTAGGGTGGCAGCCTTCACAGCACCCTAAAGTTTTTTTTTTAATATATGTTTCTAACTTGCAGCTTACATCCCCACATTAATGTTTGGCTGGCTAATCTTGTGTGTAGTTGTTTTTCTTATTTATATTTGTACCCATCTCACATTCAAGAAATGAAACTAAAAAAAAATCAAACCCCTCAAATCCTTTAACATATAGCAAACACCTGAAACTATATTTACTTTCCAAAAAGGACATTTACCCCTCCAAATCAGAGCAGTTGCCCCAAATCGATAGCAGCACCCACAGGCATTGTGTATTCTAAAGTTAGGGTTAACCATGCTAAACCTCATGTTAAAGCCTTTGCTCCCATTTACACACATTGCTGTCTGATCTTTTCTCTATTCCTCTTCCAGATGTGAAAAACAACTTGCATACTTTCAGTAAAGATTAAGTTTTAGCCTTAATAAAAAGTGCACTGTCTACCCTTAAATAAATAAGCTAAATTGTGCACTGTTAGGTTTTATGCATTAAAGTACTAAGGCTGTTGGGACAGCAACTTAGTATTCAGTTACCACAGTTTTAGAATTCATTTATTTTCACTGAACTGCTTGTCTATTTCTCTTTGAGAAGTAATTCTATTTTCCTTTGTTAATTTACGCCAGAGCACACGCTTTAAACCTTTCATGGTTAATTTCTTGCATGTGGGGCCTCCTTCTCTTCAACTAAAAGCATTTGCTGATGGAAAAGCAGCCTGTAAATTTACAAATGCAGAAGGACCCTTGTCGATGTCGCTTAGGACATACTGGTGAGACTTCACATGATTAATTGCTAACACCTGTGCTGTTTATCTTCAGCAGAAAGTATTTTCTAAAGAATTAACACCTAGTAACTTTGCAAATACAAGAAAGAACCATTGTAGATTTCACTCAGAACACATTGGTCAAGTCTGTCATGATTAGTTACTTGCACATGGTTCCTGGTTTCCAGATAACAGCAGGTGTTAATGGAAGAATTACCAGCTGATAACTTACAAAGTTATAAAAAGTATGATTAATGGTAGCTGTTTCTTTTATTTGCATTTTTTCAGTTTTATTTACTTAAAAAGCCTGTCTGTTGCTTAGTCTAGGCATCCACCTCTATAAAACAAGGGGAATTTTCTTTTAATTTTGTATATAATGTTATTGGTACACTTTTACTTCCTCCCCCAGCAACCCAAGATCACAGCATTATATATTACCTTTATCTTGCTTCCTTCCAGCCTTTCTTATCTTGCTACTTTGTAAAGCCTGAATATATTACAGTTATGAAAACTTAATAATTTTTATTTTAATATCACCAGCATAAACCGTAATCACTAATAACCCCCACCTCATGTATGAAATATATGTGAAATACCCCTGATGCAGTAGTGTATAGCACTAGTTTACAATAGAGCATGCAGTTTACATCATGAAATGTTTATACAAATATTAATAAGAATGATTATTTTACTTATAGTTACTTCTTCAGTTCCTTCGGTGCCCTTCTAAATGTTAATGATATTTTTATTTTACGTTTGTTGACCTGGATAGTCCGACTGGATGCATGTCCATTTTCAGCGGAGGCCCGGGGAGAAAAGCTCCAAGGGTAAGCAGATACACCATTACATAATACCAGCATTACATATTACAAACAGACTATTTACAGAGATTACATAAGTAAGCAAGTTAAACAAGTTCCACAGGTTACAGTTAATCCTGAGCGCAAGTCACGATTAAATTAAATTACACAGTAAACTGGTTAACAGATTTTTACACATTCTAGAGAGAGTTAGCCAGGCTTGATACATTGACATAGCCAGTTAAGTGACAAATGTTGTTTGAGTCTAGTTTTAAATTGACCTAAGGTGGAAAGTAAGGTAATATCAGCTGGAAGAGAGTTCCAGGATCTACTTACAGAGTTTGCAAAGAGAGAATCACCGGCTATGTTATTAATTTTGCTAGTCTGAGTTAGTAGTTTGTTAGAGGATCGAAGTGATATAAACTGTGGTTTATACTTTACAGTTCGCACACCAATTTGACACAGTCAACAACCTTCCAGTCTTTTTTTTTGGCCATTTCTTGCAGAACCACAGCTCACATGTCTGTAAATTGCATATAATGGGGTTGATGCTGTATAAGTATCACATTTATTCACTAATTTCAGATTGTTACTGGTTGTCTTCTTGACCTCCCGATATCCGTCTGTGGTGCAAGTACAAGGTACTCCTCATTCTTCTAGTCAACTTCTGAGATTTTTCCTGTCACTAAAGCATTTTCCTATGAAACCTTGGAAAGGGTTTCACTGCTTCACTGTTAAAGTCTCTTTATGGGCCTTGTTATTGTCAGAAGATTGGGAATTAGAGTCCTTTTTAGCTTGCTGGATCCCTCTTTGCTGACTATTTTTCTTGGAGGATAAAATATGTGTAATCTGAAGACAGCTGGATACAACAGCTTGAATTTCATACTGGCCTCTTGACATCTGATTCTACCTGGTGTACAGTGAGTAATGTTTTTCCCAATTTTTAACCTTTTCCCCTTCTTCCAGAGTTTTGTCAGTTATTGGTATGATTGCATCTTTTCCGGTATAGGCCTTGACTGTTTTATTGTGACCATATGTTGAGTATGCATGATGCGCTATCTCAATTAACTAATCATGCTGTGGAATACTAATCTAGCTGTTTGTACTTTCACAAAGTTAATTCAGTCTGTTCCTTCCAGTTTCACTGGTATAGCAAAAATAAATCTTCAGTTTTCTCTGTGTGCCCTGTCTTCTGACTCTGCATTTTTAAAAGAGTTCTTTAAAGGCCTTATATTCATCTAGTCTTTTCATTTCAACCTCATTGAACACAATCTCATTTACTAAAATAGAAACCTGAACAAAATTTTCTTGAACAGCTTCAAGGATCTCCCCATCCAGAGTTTTTCTTCCCTTTTTTTCTTATTGACTTTCTTTTACTTTCTTCAAATTTCTACTTTGGTGGCATCCAAGCAGTATAATTACTAGCTAATAAGTACATTTTACA
This sequence comes from Protopterus annectens, assembly GCF_019279795.1. Classification (NCBI taxonomy): domain Eukaryota; kingdom Metazoa; phylum Chordata; order Ceratodontiformes; family Protopteridae; genus Protopterus; species Protopterus annectens. The sequence goes on along the minus strand of NC_056726.1, from coordinate 834,174,620 downwards.
GGCCTTTTAACAATTTCTTAGTTTTCAGATTGAGAGAGCTTTTATCATCTTGCAGCTGAGTGTGCATCCATCTTGGAAGTTCTCGTACTTTAGTTTGTTTAGTAGTAGTGTTGTGACTTAAGAGACAGTACATTTGAAGGTGATCAGATTTTACAATAATAAGATTTTTAGATTAAAATGTTAAATTTAGTGATGGATGGTGGAGTGGATCACTACACCATATCTCCTGTCATCCGTTTCCTTTACATTTTTCATACACATTTTCCTAAATATAGAAATGTTTTCTTTTTTTGTAACTGGTTTATGTTTGGTTCTCCCTCCCACATTTAGACTTTCATGCAAGGTAGTGATTGTACCTTTGTATATACAATTATCAATTAAGGGCATACTGTAAGTGAGACTTATGACATATTTTTTTCAGAAATTTTCTGGAAAATATCAGAATTAAAGTCCTGTATTTCTAAGTACCACCAGTAGACTTGCGTAATCATTTGACTGCTCTCTGTAAGCCATTCAGAATGTAAGAATCACATTCTTATGACATTCCCTGGAATTCATAAAAGGTTACCTTGAGCACTGAGTCTTAATATGAGCGACTAGTCTTTGCAGTAACCTTTTCTAAGTCAGAGACTGTCCTATCACATTGATTTCCTGCAAGCCGAAAAATCATTGTGGAGGGTGAGCCCACCAGCAATGCCTCAGGGTAATGAGGCACTCATGGGGAGCAGACAGTGCTAGTTAGTCAAGTGCTGTCTCCCAGAAATGCCTGGGTAAATTAGCACAGCCAGAGACATTAATTAACATGGCCAAAAGAAGAGGGGTCACCCTTTCAAGTCAGTGGGGGAGACCACAGTGCAAGTGAGTTTAGGAAAGCTCAGTAAAGAGGTAGTGCTGATGGATTGAATCATTGGATGTGTGTGGCAGTGACAGTACACGTCTGCAGGGTTTGATTTGACTGGGATGACTGTATGTGTGTTTGTGTGAGCAAGTGTGTGTCTGCCTGGGTGGTCACAGTCTGGGGATAGTTAAGGTATGAAGAACGTAGATGTATATGTGTGTGTGTGTGTGTGTGTGTGTGTGTGTGTGTGTGTGTGTGTGTGTGTGTGTGTGTGTGTGTGTGTGTGTGGTGAATGGATGAGAGTGTCATAGGCTTGTACAAACATGTGAGGGGATGTGATGTTGAATGAATGTCTGTATTTGTGTGGGAATGACTTTGATTGGGTGTGTTGCATGAATGCTTGCATGTGTGTGAAAGAGTGAATGTGGGTGCTGTTGTGCATAAGCGTTCCATGGGCCATCAGTGGTATTTACCACCACTAAGTGCTTTTTAGCAATGGTGGTAATTGAGGGTGTTTCTGAGACATGCAAATTAGCCAGTAATGAGGCCTTTCTCTCTGAATTACTTTTTCCAAAATTTGTACATTTGATATACCTGTGGTAAGCAGTTTGTCTCAAAATATGACATTGTTTTCAGACTGACAGACTCCATATATATATACATATATATATATATATATATATATATATATATATATATATATATATATAAGACTATATATATATATATATATATATATATATATGTATATATATATATATATATATATATGTCTGAACCATATCATTAGTGTTTTTATGAATTCAGAACTAAAAATAATGCACATATCTCAGAAAAAGCAAATTTTCGACATTACAAATGTTACAACAAATGCTTATTTTACTTGACCAAATTCACAAGTGTGGTACTCAGCTAGCGAAACTAATTTTACTTTTTCAAACATACACATCTTTTTACATTCTGCTATTATGTTGCCCTATGAGCTATTGTGTTGTATAATCCTGAACATTTTATCAGGATTCATGAAGCAATGTAAAAATATTCAAAATTTGTCAATTTTAACCAGAATGATGAGCAGAAATTGACAAAGTGCAACATTTGCAAAACATTTGGTTTAAAATAAAAGTATAGTTGCCAAACAAAGTAAAAGCTACCCAAAGCATAAATATATAGTGTTGTTCTGACCCTAGGCCTAAACAAATATGTATTTCTTTGCAAAAATATATATTTATCCTGTTTAAATGTTTTCTTAAATTGACATTAAATGTTGATTTCTTTTTCCACTTTCATTCATGATACTGCTGTTTATTTGCCTTTGAAGCAAGGACCATAGACTAAGGTTGTTTTATAGGTAAATATAGCAGTATCACACCCTTTTGCAGATGGATACTTTTATATACTGGGAGCAATAACAGCTCAAGCCATTTCAGTAGTCTGGAAACAATCATCTTTGAAAGTGGTTATTTAAAGGAGTTAAGTGAATACTGCATCTTCTGTGGATAGTTACTTATTTTACTTTATTCAGCATTGATTGGTGGACCTTAAAACATCTTCCAAAAAATGCATGTTGCCTTGATGGCTGTATCTGAGGACAATCCCTGGCGAGATATCTCTAGGTATAGAAGTTATAGTATATCTCATCTTCTTGAATTGTATTAACCTGGAGTCATGCTACTCATTGGGTTCATTCTACAGTCTATTTAAACCAAAGGTGTGTGCCTTGCCCGCTTGTCATGGAATACAGCTAGAACTGTGCCTAATTCTTAAGTAGTAAGTTGTTTGCTCTTTCCTAGAAAAATGTACTGATTTGCCACATCGGTTTTCTGTTGTTGTATGCAGTGTGTGTTTTAATAACCAACATGACCTCCATAGAATATAGTAAGATGTCTAATTTCCAAATGTTATTGCTACTAGAATGTACGGCTGCCAGTGGATTTGCAGTATATTTGAAAGGGAAGAAGTAGTTGGAAGAAATAATTTGCCTGAAGTTTAGATATATTCACTTAGCAGTCAAAAGATTATTGATACAGCTGAGAAACACATTTTAGAATCCAAATTAATATGTTTTATGAATATAGGTGGTTCTAAGTGCCATGAACCATGAATTTCCCTGGAAATTTGCCCATCAGGGAAAATGAATTTTTATGAATTGAAAAGAATTTAAGCTAAAGCACTGGCTAAACTGCAAGAAACTACTGCTTATTGCTAAAAAAAAAATAAAGGCCATGTTGTTTAGCACCCATAATAGATTATACAACTCCCCCTAATCTTTTCACATCTTTGACTGTGATAACAATCCCTTTGAAGCCAGCACCCCCTTTATATATTTGGAGATATGGCTAGAGCAATTACCAAACTTCACTGAGCACATAAAAAAGTTGAAAGCAACGATCAACAGTCTGCGCTTCTGGGCCAAAAAATATTTCATTTCCTCTAACATCTATCAAGAGCTGCTTTAGGAAATATATCCTCCTTGCTCAACTTGATTAATGTCTCCTTTGTCTGCATCTGCCTCTATCAAAATAACTGCCACCCTTCAGACCCTCTCCTGTAAAATATGTTGATTTGTGTGAAACATCATGGAATGAACACCACTGCCTTACTCTTTCAAAGATTAAATGCCTCACAGTACAGTGCAGGTCATATCTATTTCTTGGTTCTTTTCTCTCCAAATTACTCAAACATGACTCCCTCCCCCCCTGTCCATTTCAAACTTTTATCTACACTCAAACCTGTAAACTAGAAGCTAAGCCAGAGCCATTCCTTCCCTACAAACTCATTCTCTCAGACTGCTATCTACTAGCCATTGTTTCTGTTTACTGGTGCCAGTACTGTGACAGTCACTTCCTTCTGATTTAAGTGATTGCACAAACTTCTACTTGTTAAGGCCACAGTTCAAGCAGTACTTACTAAAACAGTTTGAATGCAAAAGTCCATCTACAGGATATGCCACCTAAACTGATATCTACAACTGTGAGTAGTTCCTTGACCTCCCACTTACCTGAAAAAAAACTGATCAACTCACTCATCCTAAACTGTGGTCCAGCTTGTGATGCTATTTGTGGTCTAAACCCACTATGCATAATCTAGTCTACTTTTTCAGTTTACTGATCTCTCTTAGTCTTCCTAATCTAGCTACTATTTCCTGTATCTCCACCACTTTTACTTCTACTTTAACTCTATTCTCCCTTTTCAATTCCACTTATGTAACTGTACATATATTTGATTTGTTAGATCTTCTACGTATATATTGTTTGTTAGATTGTCAGTGCTTAGTCATAAATTTAAACCACTGTTATTTGTATATTATACATTGCTTTGTTACATTATGATGTAACTTGGACTGATCCTGTAATTGGTCATTATTCGATCGGTGTTCTAACTCAGTAAACAAATTTAAATAAATAAAATAACACTGGCCAATCTGTTAATTTTTTGTTGTTGTTACTTACATTATCCCCAGCATTTCTTGAGTGTGGTATTTTAATATTTCCTTCTCTTCAAAGCAGCAGTTGCCTCTGGAGAAGAAAGAAGTGTGCCCATAGGAAGAAGGAAGCCTAATTTCACCCATGAGGAAACACAAATCTTGGTGGAGAGGGTGAGCAAGAATGAATCAATTCTGTTTGGAAAAGGCAGTGCTTATTTTAGACAACAGTGCTGGCTCGCTGTGGCACAGGCTGTTAATGCAGTGGGCAAGAATAATCGAGATGTTGAAGATTTAAAGAAGAGGTGGAGAGATTTAAAGAGGAGGTCAAAAGACAAGCTGGCCAGTTTCCAGAGGGAGCAGAGGTACATCGGGGATAGACTTTCATCTCATATCTCCTCCATGATGTCTGCCGATCAACTTGCTATGTCAAACTTACCTTGGGAAGTGGTCCAAGGGGTCAGTGACTTGGATACATTACAAGGGCTAGGATTCTCATCCACAGGTAAGCAGCACTTCATTTGATTAGACACCATTACATTATAGACACACAAACCACACTGAAACAGTAACTTACACACAAAAAACATATCGGTAAAAGCAAGTGCAAAAGCTATGCAGGATAAATTGATTTTTTAAAGCAAGCAAGCTTTAACAATTTTTCATATCCATTAAGCACAGGCAGTAATAGGTCTTCCAATGAGAGAATTTAAAACGTTATCTGCAGCTTATGGAAAACCTGTTACCATTGATCTGATGGCAGAAAGAGCTGTTTTATCTGTGATGCTTGGTCCTAGCCTTGTAGCCCCCTATTGCAGGCCAAGGGGGCATGTAACAGTCTGGAAAAGAACTGAAGTAGGGCTCACTTGTGAGCTTTCAGCATTCCTGGCCCTGCCCTTCAGACGCTAGGGAAGAGGAGTTATGGCATGATAGTAAGCCTTAAACCTACAGTGTGATGTCTCCTTTGGCTGCCACCCAGCCTTCACCCCCAGAGGGAAAGTGGCAGGCAGTGAAAACACTACTAAGATTTGAGGCTAGCAGGGAAACCAAACCAAAAATCATTCTGACAACCTGCAGTTTCTTAGTCAGCATAGATAGCATCCTCTTACAGGAACAGCAGAGGTAAGAAGTTAGAACATATAAAAGAAGACTGATACTGAAGATACTGGGAGTCAGGTTCATGCAGACCATCTTTAAAAGGAGATTTGCTCTATTATTGTTAGTCAGAGTAAATCCAAAAATATTATTTTATTTTATTTATCCTTTGTTGACCAGGTTAGTACCACTAGGCTGGTGGCCTCTTTTCAGGGGGAAGCCCTTATTTTTGTCCTTCCAAGCAGTAAAGTTTTGAGCTACCCATTAACTACGACCTTCGCAACCTGCATGTTGCAGACAGAGGGGGCATTATAGTGTATTTTGTTCAGTTTGGAAGGAAAATGAATCACTGTAGACTATTGATGGTTTAGAATTTATGATCTTTTGCAGCTTCTGCAGTCTTTGAAGTATGGAAATCCAAAGGTACATTGTTGAGTTGTGGGACTGTTGTACTCAACGGGATACTTAGTCTGTAGTGTTTTCCTTGGGAAGCCACCACACCATCCCTCTCTCCACTGAACTCTAGTTTTGGAGGCACCTGGCTTATTGCCATTTTGTTCGTTTCCCAGAGGAGTGAAATTTTGTGGCCATTACCAAGACCCTCTCACTATGGAAGGGAAGGGTTTTTCTTTATGTGCTCTTTATCATGGAGTGCTATTTGGTGTACAGTGCTCTAAGTGCAAAGTTGCATACATTTTCACATGTACCTCCTCACTTAATGTGATCTTTCTCCTTCCTTTGTTTCTTGTACTAAGTTTTATTGTACCCCAGTCTCCACCCTTCCCCAAAGAAGGCTAGTGAGGAGGCCTTCCGTAATTTATTCACTGTCTTTGTTAGATCTCCAAGTATTTAGGTAGATGTTCAAGTTTAGGATGTTAATTGCATGGGGTGACGCTCTTCACTGACTTGATTAGACCAGATGTTGATTTTCTCTCTGCTGTTTTTTAAAACACCAATTTCCTTTATTAACATCTTACATAAAACATTATATCTTATGTATTTCATATAATTCCAGTTAATGAAATAAATCAAAACTGAGTCATTTAATTTAAGAACCAAAACAAGTAAAAAGGTCTTGCAGAAAAGCCACTTAAAAACATAAAAAAGACAGAGGCAAACCATACTGAAATGTATCAGTCACGTAACTGTTCAGAGACTCATTGTTGATGCAATGGCAGTGGCAACTGCACAGAATGCAGAAGATCCTTGGTTCAATCCCCAGAAAAGGGTTTAGAGTCTTCCTTACCTATTGAGTCTTTAGAACGTAAGATTGAGTTCCATATGTACCAATATAATAACACAGAAGCATACATTTTGTTTAGTCATTTGGGTATTTTATTTGTTTGTTTTATTTAACCATATATTTGGATGTGTCTGGCCGTCTGGGGCCCCTTTTTAGCTAAAACTGGGCCAAATGATGAGGGCAGTTGACATACATAGTGTGTAGAAAGCAGCAACTTACAATTTGCTCTACTAATATATATGCAGTTTATAATTTTTGCAGTATACAAGTGTGTTAATATGCTGAATGATGTAGTACTTGTGTAGTAGGGCATGCAAGTTTGCAGCAGATAAAAAGTACAATGTATACAAATACAACTATCAGAGAAGAAAAATAATAAATATGTACAGAGATAAAAATATACAGTGAAAATATATTGAAGTAATCCTTTGCTTAACTTTTGAATGTAAGCCATACGTAGTACCTGACAAGAAGCAGGTTATTGGAAATCTATCCATTGTCTTAAAGACAACTGCATTTGTATATCACTTTTCCATACCCTACCATTATGAGTCTCAAGTTCTGCAGTGTTGTAGTCTCTTGTGCTGCTTGGTAAGCTGTTCCACATGGTTGGGGATGATTTTTTGTGCCTTGGATGGAGTCTTTATTGTTTCATTTAAATCAGAGGTTTGATTGTAGGTCAGACTCTTATGACTGGCATTCTGGTACACGTTTGACAAGAAAAGCTGAGGAGTGTGATTTATCTCTATAGCTGGAACACACTATCTGGTCCCTTATCTTAAAGATGAAGATCACACCCTTGTTTTTCCATTTCAATAATACTTCTTCCATGTAGCATTGTAGAGAAACATTGCTGCCCCAACCCTATACAGCACCTTCAACACCTCAAACCAGATCTGACCTAGAACTGAACCATAGTACAGAAATTCTGTCCACGTTTGTAAGTTTGGCTACAGTAATGGACTCCTACCCAGCAGATATATGAGGCATTGCCTCCTGATAAGAGGGCATATACACCCAGGTAAGGATTTCCTCACAAAGTTCCTTCCATCATGTGACAGACTGCCATGTAGTGGTTAACATTTGCTTGTTCATGCTTTGTGCAGATGGCAAGGATGTCCTTCAAGAATGCAACTGCAGTCATAACATGTGGGTTGTCCTGCCTCAGGCAGCCCTCGGTCGGCCGGATTCCAAAGTCTGGGTCCAATGTCGGCTGATGTCGCATTTCTCTCCGACGTCAGAGCGGCTGGAGTACATAAGCACCAGCCGACGCCATTTTCTTCAGTCTTTCTTGCCGCGGTGCCCGAAGCAGAAGCAGTTCGCAAGTGCCGGTCGGTCAGCTCCTGTATTCTCTGATACGAAGTCATCAAAAGCTAAGTACCCCGTTGGGGACCTTTTCTTGCCTCAGCCGATGTCAGAAATTACTGAAAAAGTTAACGATTGTCTTTTTTGTGGTAAACAAATACCTCATAAGGATTTCCACTCTTACTGCCTCCCTTGCCTGGGCCCAGACCACGACGTCTCGGCCTGTGTAGCCTGTGCTCGCTTCAACAAGCGCACTCTCAGGCGCCGGGCGGAGTTCGCTGAAGATTTTTTCGGCAATAAATTTGTTTACACCATGCCGTCGGATCTTCCGACATCGCAAACTCCCAAAAAGCGAAAAGACCGGGACCGACATCCTCAGCCCGCGTCTACCACCGACTCCACGCCAAAACCTAGCGCGAGTGCTCCGGTTCCCTCTGAGACGGTCTCTCCACCGCTCCGAACCGAAGACACCGCATTACCGACGACTCCGATTCCAGACATTACTCCGACACCAGTTATAGATTTTCCTCCGGATACCGAAACCGAGGAAATGCCCGAGACCATTGCTGTAGACAAGGTCACTCCTGCACGTGGAGCTGCCAGGCCTCCTATGGCCATGTCTATTAAGGCCTACACTAGGGCTAAGGCAGCCAGCAAAACAAAGCATATTACTTCTAAATCCTTACCTCAGCCGACTCCGGAGACACAAATTATGTCCATGGCTGCTGATTTAATTTCCATGATTAGAGGTTCACAGGCCCATCCTGGGAGAGCATCCCAGCTTCCTCCTGATAAAAGGCCCCGGGTTGAACCCTCTGACCCTACTCCTTCAGATGAAGACTCTGAGGGCTCTGTCCACTCTGATAGCCAGGAAGAGCTCTTCCAGACCTATGAGGACTCGGATGCAGAAGATTCCATCCCTTGGCCTCCCTCCTGAGGATATTTCTTTTGGGGAAGTTCTGCACACCATGAGGGAACATTTCAAGTGGCAAGGTCAGGAATATTCTGATTCTAGGAAACGCCTTAGGACTTTCCTTAAGAAGCCTCAGCACAGGCCCTTAGCTATTCCTCCTGTACTTGATGTTCTGGATGATTTGTATTCTGACTCTAGTGCTACCCTGATTCTCTTCCTCCTGCTCCAGCCAAGCCAGACAGGTATTACAGGGTCCCAGAAACTCATTCCCATTTATTCAGGGCCCATACTGCTGATTTGGAAACTATTTCACAGGGGCCTAAAGGAGTTTCAGCCTCCACCTCAAAAAATCCTTTGCCCTCCAACAGGGAAGCGAGGTCATTAGAGAGATGGGGCAAAAAGGTTTACACATCCGCTACCTTATCTATGAGAGCTTTAAATTGCCTTTTTCATATGTTACAATATCAGGATTATCTCTTAGAAGAATTACAAAAAACATTAGCTTCTCTTGATCCCTTAGACAGGAAAACTTTGCAGGAAGCTGTACATAACACTCAGCAAGTAAGCAATCACTTCCTGCAGTGTGGATATGATGCACTGGAAGCTTCATGTAGGGCAGCTATGACAGGGGCAGTGATTCGTAGACATGCTTGGTTAAAAGATCAACCTCTACCAGATCATGTAAAAGCAAAACTTCTGGATGCACCTTTGGAAAAGAACAAGCTTTTTGGTGCAAATGCTAAGGATGTGTTAAAGACCATCGAAGAAAAAGCAAAATCAGTTCAGACTGTGAAAGATTTCCTCCAGGTTCAACCCCCCAGATTCAGTAGGAACTGGCCTTCAAAAAACTGGTCCTTTCCTAATCCAAAAAAGTTTCAAAGGGGTAAGAACAGACGTGGCCGAGGAAGAGGCCAATACAGCGGCCCTTACAGGGGACGACAATGGCAGCCAGGAAACCAAAGAAGTGACGCAGGGGTTTCACCTGCCCAACAACCACAAACTCAATGACTTTCCTCTACTACCGCCTACCAGGGAACAACTAGAAGCTCCCTTGGGGGCAAAATTATCTCTGTTTGCAGAAAACTGGCACAGACTGACAAAGGACAAATGGATTTTGGACATTATAGACCGAGGGTACAGGTTTCATTTTCATACCTTACCAAGAAAACAAGGCATGCCAAACCTACCACAAAATCAAAGGGCAGAGGCTATCAAGCAAATCACTCTGCTGACTCGAATGAAAGCAATAGAAAGAGTTCCACAACAAGAACAAGACCAGGGGTTTTACTCAAGACTGTTCCTTGTTCCAAGAAAAGAATCTCAATGGAGACCAATACTGGACTTATCCGCATTAAACACCTTTCTCATAGTACCAAAGTTCAAAATGCTGACTCTACAGCAACTCCTTCCCATGCTGGGCAAGGAGTCATGGCTGATTACTCTGGACCTCAAGGAGGCATACCTGCATGTCCCTATCAGACACAGCTGCAGAAGATACCTCAGATTTCTTGCCGGGCCAGAGCATTATCAGTTCTCAGCATTGCCATTTGGCTTATCTACTAAAATGCCTGGCTTCAGTAATTGCTCATTGCAGGCTCCAGGGTATACAAATTTACCCGTACCTGGACGACTGCCTCATACAAGCGGACGACAAATTGATGTTGACAAAAAACCTGGATTATGTCATACGATTACTTCAAGCTCTGGGATACACAGTCAACTTCCAAAAGTCAAGACTGCAGCCATCCCAGCAAATAATCTTCTTAGGAGCCAAACTAGACACAGCCTCTCAGATGGCTTACCTGACAGAAGACAAGCAAGAGAAGTTAACTCATTACTTCAAAGGTTTAGCAAAACTCACCCAGATGACTGCAAGGAGATTCCTACAGGCCCTGGGTTACATGGCATCCTGCATTCTACTGGTTCCATTAGCAAAACTACACATGAGAAAGCTTCAGTGTTACCTAAAAGCATTTGGTCTCAACACAGCAACAACTTGAGACAATCATACCACTCATTCCATGCCTACAAAAGGAATTCCTATGGTGGGCCTCGTGAGCCAGGAAAACACAGGTATGTCATTCAAAACCACAGATAACACAGACCATGACTACAGACGCCTCAGACCTTGGATGGGGCACATGGAAGGCAGGTGTATACAAGGACAATGGTCTCCAAAGGAAACACATCTGCATATAAACCAAAAGGAAATGCTGGCAGTAATGCATGCCATCGAGGCTTTTCAACACCAACTCCAGCAAGGCCATTTAATGATACGGACAGACAACACCACTGTGATGTGGTACATAAACAAGCAGGGGGCACCCACTCTTACCCCTTTGCAGACTGACAATGCAGCTTTGGGAGAAATCACTGAGCCTAAACATCCAGTTACAATCCCAGTTTGTTCCAGGAAAAGACAATGTGTTGGCGGACAGCCTAAGCAGGAATTTCACAGATCCACACGAGTGGAGGTTACATCCGAAGGCCTTCAGACAACTCACTCGACATGGGGCAAGCCAGAAGTGGACCTATTTGCCTCTCACCTCAACCATCTTCTACCAAAATTTTGCACGAGGACATACCATCCAAAAGCTTGGAAAATAGATGCCCTCTCATTCAACTGGAACTCCCTAGCAATCTATGCATTCCCACCTCTGCCACTGATGACCTCAGTATTACTAAAGATCAAAGCAGAGAAGCCCAAGGGAATCATAATAGCTCCGGATTGGCCAAGACAACACTGGTACCCACTACTACGGAGCATATGTCACACCAGGAGGTGGGCCCTCCCTCAGTGGCCTCTACTTTTGACTCAACACAATTTCGAAACACTGCATCCAAATCTTCAAACACTGCAGCTAACAACCTGGGAGATCCCATAAATAACTTCAGCTTATCTCTCTCCAAGGAAGTTCAGCGGATGCTAACAGAGGCTCGAAGACCATCCACCAGAAAGGTTTACTTAGCAAAGTGGAAAAGATTCAGCAATTGGAATACCAGCAAGGGACATGATGCATCATTGTTGAACATCCCACTCATCTTGGAATATTTGGCAGATATGTTAAAGAACGGCCTCTCATATTCTTCCATAAAGATACATGCATCTGCTATTTCAGCTAGATACAACACTGATCCTCCTGTTTTCTCTCACCCCTTACTAAGACAATTCCTCAGGGGAATCAAGAACATTAAGCCACCAAGAAAGGCCCCAGTACCAGCCTGGGACCTCAATTTTGTCTTAGAAAAACTGACTTTACCTCCTTTTGAGCCAGCAGCTTCAGTTGACTTGCAATTTCTCTCATGGAAGACAGCTTTCCTGTTGGCAATTACCTCACCAAGAAGGGTTTCGGAGCTACAGGCCCTAATGGCAATACCACCCTTTATTATTTTCCACAGAGACAGGGTTTCATTAAGGACCAACCCTACTTTTATGCCAAAGGTGGTATCTAGGGTTTCTCTAAATCAAGCCATTCATCTGCTTGCTTTCTTCCCCAATCCTGGGAATAAGGGGGAAAGACTTTTGCATACCTTGGACATTCACAGACAACTTCGATACTACCTGGACAGAACCAAGGCCAGTAGGAAGTCTGAACAACTTTTGTAGCTTACGCCCCTGCAGTCCAAGGAAAAGCAATTTCAAAACAGACTATTTCTAAATGGATTGGACATTGCATCAGATTCTGTTATTCCTTTCATGGAAAGACTGTTCCAGCCAATGTCAGACCACATTCCACCAGAGCTACAGCCACCTCTACAGCATTCTTAAGAGGGGTGCCTACCAAGGACATTCTAGAAGCTGCTACATGGAGCTCCGTGCATACATTCTCCAAACACTACAATCTCCCTCTATATTCCAGATCCAGAGCAGGCTTTGCTTCGGCAGTCCTGCAGGGTTTGATTGCCACGCCATCTCTTTCCTAGAGAATACCTCCTCCCCCAGCTAAGCTATGGTATTCTACCCACATGTTATGACTGCAGTTGCATTCTTGAAGGACATAGTACAGTTTTGTACCTACCATAAATGTAGATGTCCGATAGACATGCAACTGCAGTCGGATTTTCCCTCCCTCCATACCCCTCTATGCCTAGGGTCCACTCCTATCCCTATTACTCTTAGCTGGGGATATCTGTTATGGTGTATTTGTTTTATTGCTCATTTATCTGTTTGGAATCCTGTTTTTGTCTTCCAATTTGATTACAGCCTTCCTTTGAGGGCACCTGGCATCTGGGGCAAGAAACACTGAAGAAAATGGCGTCGGCTGATGCTTATGTACTCCAGCCGCTCTGACGTCGGAGAGAAATGCGACATCAGCCGACGTCGGACCCAGACTTTGGAATCCGGCCGACCGAGGGCTGCCTGAGGCAGGACAACCCACATGTTATGACTGCAGTTGCATGTCTATCGGACATCTACATTTATGGTAGGTACAAAACTGTACTTTTTGCCTGCCCAATCTGAGATGCTAAATAGTTTGCAAAATCATTCTGAAGCTGCCTGATGGTTGCTTCTCATAGCCTCTTCAGACTCCTGCAGTGCCCCTGCTTTTTCTTTGTAAACCACAGAACAACATAGTTGAATAAGGACAGATGTCCTTCTATTCTCAGGTTGCAGTATTCATAACAATAGGGAGGTTGCTGCCTGCAGCACTGGATATTCGTCCAGTATACCAAAGTCTTAGGAGCAGGGGTACGTGCTACATTGCTTGTCAAAGCCATAAACTGACATTGGCTATAAAAGTGACATCTGCACATACCCCCTTCAGAACTTTTCTGCCGCAGTGATCTACGGACCTCCGATCGCCAGCTCTGGGAATCAGTTAGTTCGTTGTTCCGGACGTCCGATACAGATAAGAACCCATTTGGGTTTTTTATTACCGTCTTTGCTTTTCCAAACATACATGTCAGCTAGGAAGGGAAAGTGTGCTTATGGAAGACAAATTCTACATAAGGACATACATAAGTGCTTATTCTGCTTAGGTGAAGGCCACGACCATACATCTTGCGATATCTGCAAGTCGTTTTTACCTAAAATGCTTCACAGCCATCTGGCTGCCTTAAAGCTTTATTTTAGAAAATCAGAGGCTCCGGCATTTAGCGCTAGGCATGGAGGGTGAAGTGGGAACCACACCTCGGGACATCGGTGGGGCCTACTGTACTTCCTCCATCCTCTCGGGCATCGGCCTCTAAGCCAGCACATCCCTCTACTCCTCTGAAAAGGAAACAGAAATTGAAACATAGGGAGCACAAAGAAGCTGAACCAGCTCCTGGATGGGAAGTTTTTTCCCAAAATCTTTTCAGGGCCTTCCAAGTCCTCCAGTCTCAGGTACCTCTTCCAGCCCCTACTCCTGTACAGGCCTTAGATGATTCTGAAGAGGAACTCTCTTCCTCTGATGAATCTCTTAACTATTGCTCCCAGATAGATTCCCCCAAGGACTTCATTACCCCTGAGGAGGAGGATTCCATTAGTCCTGAGTCTCTAGGAGAGGAATTTTCCTTTGGGGATACTGTTTCCCTGATGAGAGAACACTTTAAATGACAGGCCTCAGATGTCTCTGAAACCAAAAAGAGATGCTTTGAATTATCGAGGATGGGCCAGCCTTCTTCATCTGCAGTCCCTCCCGTGCTCTCAGCCTTTCATGATGCTTTTCTGGCGGCATCCCAGACCCCTGACTCTCAGCCCCCAACCTCAAAGCGTCCAGATAATTTCTATAATTTACTCAGGATACACAGTTCATATTCAAGAACCCCCCTGCAGACCCTGCTGTCATTGCAGTGTCAGCAGATAAATCATCCAGACAGCTGCCCTCTACCTCTCTGTTCCCCACTGACAAGAACAGCAAATTTATGGATAGATTAGGGAAAAAGGTGTATACCTCTTCTACTCTAGCCACCAGTGCCCTAAACTATCAAACTCACATGGCTAGGTTTGTTTTAGATACCCTGTCTAAAGCTTCTGCACTCATTCCAGATGTGCCAGACTCTCTGGCTAAGTCACAACTCTCTGCCCTGCTCTCTACCAACTCTCGGGTGACCAGGCACTCCATAAAGTGCAGTTATGATGCGGTAGAGGCATGCTCCAAATCTGCAGCTTCAGATTCTGTCCCGAGAAGATATTCTTGGGTGGGGCTACAGCCCCTTCTTATGGCTGTCCAGACCAAATTGCTTAGATATGCATCTCTTGATAGTAAGGCTTTTTTCGGTGCAGTTTCTATGGAGCTCCTTAAAATCCCTACAGGATAAGGGCAAGGAGCTACAAAATCTTAAATATTTGCTAGTCTCTCCTATCCTAGATATCATAGGAACTACCCTCAAAGGACCTCCTTTGTTAGGAGGCAATCATCTCATTCCAGCACCCAACAGGGCAAGGGACAGAGGCAACCTAGGAGACATTCCACTCATAAACAAACTTCTGCTTCCACCCCAACTCCCTTTCGGAGGCAGCCTGACCAGGACAGAGCTCCTCTACTGTGACTCAAACCTATTACCCAACTTCACTCCCTTATCCCTTTGCCTCACCCTTTCCCTACCCTCCTGGTGGAAAATAACCTTAGAGGCTTGGGTCCTTCCCATCATCTAGAAAGGATACTTTATGACTTGGTGGATACTTCCTCCCTTTCAGGAGATACCCCAACTGCTCACAAATCAGCTTCATCTCTTCACCCCAGTTGTAAAACAGCTACAAGCTCAGGGCACCATAAAAAGAATACCTCCGGAACAGACAAACAAGAGATTTTACTCCATAGGCTCATAGGTTCATAGGTGTGTACTAGGCTAATGGCCCTGGGGCCTTTACAAGCCTAGCCATAGGATTACCCTGGCATCGTGCCACCCAACCTTAGTTCCCAGTGCCTCTGTCAAGTAGAGCCATTGGAGTTATCCCCGGGGTGAAATTTCTGTTTCCCATCCACTCATCAAGATTTTTCTTGAAGGGGGTCGGCGAGGTGCTCTGCTTGACATGTATGGGAAGTGTATTCCATAGCATGGGCAGTCTGTGAGTTATGAACCTGTCCCTCCAGTACATTCTGTTGATTGTGGTAATGAGGCTGAGGTCTCTGGAGCATGTGGTGTGGAAGTATTGGGATTTCTTTAGATGTAGCATTTCTAACAGAGCTGGGACAGTCATGGCTTTGTAAGTTAAGTAGAGATCGCCTGCAAGTAGGTGATATGAGACAGAGAATAGTTGGAGTTTTTTAAGTCTGTTAATATAGGACAAGTATTTAAGACCTAGGATCCTCTTTGTGAGGTACTTTTGCGGACTCTCCAGTTGTTGCAGGTGTCTAGTGAGGTACATGCCAAATGGGGCATTGTACTCAATGATTGGCCTAATGAGGGAAGAGCAGAGGGAGACAATGACCTCTTTCTTCCTTGATGCAAAACCGTTAGTAATGAAATGTGCCACATAGTTTCATAGTTTAGTACTAGGCTATCTGCCCTGGGGCATTTGTAAGCCTAGCCATAGTGATGTGGCTTTCGCCACCCCATGAAGTGGTACAAAAATGCACAAAATAGATTTAGAATACTGTGCCTCTGTCTAGTAGTGACACAGTGAAGGTCCCCTTATATAATAGAATTAGTTTACTGTGCCCCTGCCTAGTAGTGACACAGATGTGACCCCTGGGGTAAACTTACGATCTCCCATCCACTCATCAAGATTTCTCTTGAAGAGAGTCAGTGAGGGGCTCTGCCTAACATGAACTGGGATCTTGTTCCAGAGCATGGGAAGTCTCTGGGTTATGAATCTATCCCTCCAGCATGTCCTATTCATACTTATGCCGAGGTTTAAGTCTTTAGCTCTCGTGGTTCTGATGGATTTGGATTTTTTGAGGTGGAGCATGTCCATCAGTTCCTGATTGGACATGGCCTTGTACGTCAGGCAGAGATCACCTCTGAGCAGGCGGTATGCTACTGAATAGAGCTGGAGTTTCCTTAGTCTGGCAGAATAAGACATATGTTGGAGACCCTTGATCCTCTTGGTGAGGTACTTTTGTGGTCTCTCCAGCTGTTGCAAATGCCGGGTGAGGTACATACCAAATGGGGCATTGTACTCAATCATGGGTCTGATGAGGGAGGAGTATAGGGGTAGAATGACATCCTTGGATCTGGATGTGAATCCCTTCATGATAAGGTGTGCAAGGTAGAATGTTTTTCTAACCACTTTGGCAACGTGGGTGTCAAATGAGAGGTCTCTGTCGACTTGGGTCCCTAGGTCTCTGATTACTTTTTCCGTACTCAGTGGGTTGCTGTCTATGTGATAATTTGTGGGTACTTTGTTTTTCCCAAAGGGGATGACTATAAATTTTTTGGCATTTAGTTTAAGGCCATGACTCCAGCACCAGTTGTCCGTTTCTCTGAGGCCTTTTTGTAGGATGTATGTGTCCGCTGGTATATCGACTATGGCGCCTAGTTTGCAGTCATCTGCGAACTTTGTCAGCCACAACCCTCCCATGTTTGCTTTAACATCTGAGAAATAAATGCCGAACAAGAGGGGTCCCAGGACAGATCCCTGTGGGACACCACTTGTGACTGGCTTTGAGTCTGACATTGCTCCAGCGATTTTAACTTTATGGGTTCTGTCCTTTAGCCAGTTTGCAACCCATCTAGTGATGTAAGGGTTTAGGTTTAAGCTGTTGAGCTTATCTAGGATACCTGAGTGGGGTATTGTGTCGAAGGCCTTAGCCAAGTCCAGGTAGGCTGTATGGACTGCTTTGCCCTCATCAATGGCTCTAGTGACTGTTTTGAAAAAGTCAACCAGGTTCAAAAGGCAGGATCTGCCCTTTACAAAGTCGAACTGGGTGGGGTCAAGTGTCTGTAGGTCCCCAATGTCTCTGTTTATGAGTTCCATAATGATTCTTTCCATAGCTTTGCAGACCAGGCTGGTTAAGCTTATGAGGCGGTAGTTCCCAGGGTCTGTAGAGGTACCCCCTTTGTGGAGTGGGACCACTGTTGCTGTACGCCAGTGTTCAGGTACATATCCTGTAGTAAGGCTAAGGTTAAATAGCATTTTTATGTGCGGGTTTAGCTCCTCTTGGAGTTCACGTAGCACGCAACCCGGGATACCGTCAGGTCCCATTGATGCTGTGTTTTTAGCTTTGTTGAGGGCGGCTCTCACTTGGACATCTGAGATGACAGGGAGATTACATTCAGCTGGGATAAGTATTTCTTCTTTTGGGGGTGAGGGAGGGGAGAAATTTGCACTAAACCTGTCAGCCAGAATGTTGGCAATATCTGTGGGTTCAGTGTATTTTTTGTTGTTGTGAACTAACTCTGAGCATATCTGAGGGTTTCCGCCCAGGTTTCTAACATAGCTGAAAAGGCTTTGTGGTTATCTTTAGTGTCCTTAGCAATTCTTCCCCTCAAAGTTGGCCTTGGATGTTTTTATGAGAGAACGTAGTTTTCTGCTAATGTTGATCAGAGATGTCTTCCCTTTATGGGATTTTGCTCTGTCGTGCAGTAGCTTCCTTCTTTTGTTATACAATTTGTTAATGGCTGAGGTCCACCAGACAGGACGCTTGCCTTTGGTGGAGAGGGACTTGGATTTATTTGGGATTGCATGATCCATGCATTCTTGGAGATGTCCATAGAAAGCATTTGTGAAGGATTCGGCATTGTGGGATTTGGTATCCACTGGCCCAGTGGGCTTAAAGGATAGCATTTCAGTCTTAAGAAGAGTGAAGTCTGCTTTTGAGAAGTTTTTCACTGTCGTCTTTTGTGCTGGGGGTGGAGGTGGGATATGTATATCCAGGGTGATTAGTTTGTGGTCAGATCTCACTCAAAGGACTTACTGACCACAGTGGCAATGTGGTGATCAAAAGAGAGGTTGCTGTCAACCTGTGTTACCAGATCTTTTATAATGCCTTTTGTGTTCAGTGGACTACCATCAATGTGGTAATTCATGGGAACCGTTTTTTTCCAAAGGTGATGACAGATTTTTTTGGCATTGAGCTTAAGGCCATGGTTCTCACATGAATTGTTGGTCTTAGTGAGGCCATTCTGTAGGATGTTAACATCACTTGGGGAGTTGATAATAGCTCTCAGCTTGCAATCATCTGTGAACTTTGTCAGCCAGAGTCCCGTTGTGTTGGTCTGGACTTCAGAGAAGTAGATACCAAACAGGAGAGGACTCAAGACCAAACCCTGTGGGACTCCACTCGTGACTAGTCGGCAGTCTGACTTGAAGTCAGCTACTTTCACACTGTGGGTTCTATCTGTGGGCCAGTTTGCAACCCACCTAGTGATATAGGGGTTGAACCCTAGCTTAGTGAGTTTTTCTGTGATTACTGAGTGGGGAATGGTATCAAAGGCCTTGGCCAGATGAAGGTAGGTTATATGAACCACCCTGCCTTCATCCACAGCTCTGGTAACTGACTCAAAGAAGTCGACCAAGTTGAGCAGGCATGATCTACCCTTCACAAAACCAAACTGTGTGTGATCCAAAGTTTGGAGATTCCCTATATCCTTGTTTATTAGGTCCATGATGATGCATTCCATAGCTTTGCATATCAGACTCGTTAGGCTAATGGGGCGATAGTTCCCAGGGTCTGTAGTCGCTCCTCCTTTGTGGAGAGGGATGACTGTAGCAGTGCGAAATTCCGCAGGGACAAAGCCTGAGGTGAGGCTGTGATTGAATCAGGCACACAGGTGAGGTGCCAATTCAGTCTGTAGTTCATGTAGAACTCAGCCAGGGGATATTGTCAGGTCCCGTAGAAGCTGTATTCTTGGCCTTGGACAGTGCTGTTTTAACCTGTGCAGCAGTAATACTGGGTGCCTGGCAATCTATTGGTATTGTGATTGGTCCTTGGGGGTAAAGTTGGCACTGAATCTGTCAGCCAGTGTATTGGTAATGGGTCTATATTATTTTAACGAACGCTTGAAATTGTGAACACTATATAATCGACCCAAACAGTCCGAAAATGCAAAATGTCGAATGCACAGATCAGCGATTCATTTTTTCCCAGGGAAAAAAATCGCTGATCTGTAAAAAAAAAAAAAAAAAAAGAAGAAGAAAAAAAATAAAGTGGGGGGCTGTGCCTCCCCACACCCCCAGCTTAAATATATCAACTCCAAGATCACACCACAGTGGAGGAAATGGTAAAGTCCCGAAAACAGCCTAGGAAAAAAAAAATCGCTGTTCTGTGCTTTCGGCATTTTGCCATTTCGCGTAAACATGTTCGAAGAAACAGCATTCGCAACTTTGAGTTCACTTAAATAATAGGAACCCTTGGCAATATCTGTTGGCTTGTTATAGGAGGTACCATTGTGCAGTAGCTCAGAGCAAATCTGGATATTGCCATGGAGATTCTTTACATAAGTATAGAAGGCCTTGTGGTTGGCTTTACTAACTGCTGCAATTATGTTTTCATAGCTAGCGTTAGAGGATTTAATAAGGGATCTCAACTTTTTGGTGAGGCTTGTAAGGGAGTTTTTCCAGTCTTGGGACTTCACCTTATCCACATCAGTTTCCTCCTCCTGTTGTAGAGTTTGTTTATGGCAGGGGACCACCAGATTGGCTTCCTTTCTTGGAGGAGAGAGTCTTGGTTCTGTTCAGTATGGCAAGATCCATGCATTTGTGTACGTGTTTGTAAAGTGCATTGGTGTATGAATCGGCAGTCATGCAACTATTCTCCATTTGCATGGGTGCTGTGAAGTTAGCCACCTCTGTTTTTAGGAGCCCAAAGTTAGCTTTGGAAAAGTTTTTCATGGTGATTACATTTGCGGGGGTGGGAGGGGGTGTGGATTTCCGAGGTGATTAGTTTGTGGTCAGATCTAACCAGCGAGTAGCTGACTATTGATGTAGAGCAGCAGTCACCCATCTTAGTAATGACCAGGTCAAGGATGTTGCTACCTCTAGTGGGAGTAAGAATGAGCTGGGCATTGGAATTAATGAACTCCAGGAAACGTTAGGCAAGTGTATTGGTGCATGAGTAGTTTTCCCAGTTAATGGAGGGGTAGTTGAAGTCACGTAGTATGAGTGTTAGGTTGGACCCTAATATTCTCCAGGGTGCTTAGGAACATGAGTGTGAGTCTTGGGACATGGTTGGGGACCTATAGCAGACTATGACCTGAATCGCTGTCTTACCCAATGTTAGCTGCACCCGAAGTATCTCTGATGCATTATGTTAGGCTACCAGTCTGAGGGTGTGCACATCCTTTATGAATATGGAAACATTACCGTCTTTGGAGCTTCGGTCCAAGTTCTGGGGCCGAAAGGTGTGGAAAGAGTTATATCCTGATAGTGTAGGGGTGCTATCTGCTGCCTTGAACCAGGTCTCTGTTACAGCACAAATGTCAATGTTCCCCATTTTAAGGAGGGCTTTGAGTGAGTGCATTTTGAGATTTAGACTTCTAGCATTGAGCAGCATGACCCTCAGATTGCATTTGTTTGTAGCTGTTATGGTGGTAATTTGGTCTTTGGAACAACGCCTGAAAAAGGCACTATAGGGGTGGCAAGAGCCTTGGCCAGTATCTGGAAGCCCAGGGGTGACAGATGCAGGCCATCTCTGGCAAAGCATTGAGGTTTGTCAATCATGTCATCCTAGGCAGACAGGATCCCCTTAGAATGACACCAGAAACTTAGCCAGGATGTTTTTGGTTCCAAGTAAAGATGGCCCTTGGAGGCCAATCCTGGATTTGTCTGTACTCAATCTATTCCTCAGGGTGCCTACCTTCAAAATCCTCACCTTGCATCACCTCCTACCCCTCATTCCTTACCAAGCCTTCATGGTATCCCTGGATCTGAAGGATGCTTACCTCCATATCCCTATTCACCTCAGCTACAGGACATTTCTATGCTTTTCAATGGATTCCTTGAATTTTCAATTTTCTGCATTTCCTTTTGGGCTTTCCACAGCCCCCAGAGTATTCACAAAGTGTCTAGCCCCAGTCATTGCCCATTGCAGGGTGCAGGGCATTCAGATATATCCATACTTAGATGATCTCTTGATTTTTCACCACAATTGCCATACCCTCCACCACCATCTAGGCATAGTGTCCAGTACCCTGGCAAGCATAGGGTTCGCTGTGAACCAGGAAAAATCTCATCTGACGCCCACCTAGGACCTGGTTTTCTTGGGATGTGCGATAAATACAGATCAGATGGAAACCTTTATTCATTGCCAGAAGGTTGAGGCCATCACACATTATCTCCAAGCACCCCTCTCTCTTCAAACCTTAACAGCCAGGGAATTCTTGAGGGTCCTGGACCTCATGGCATCCCTGATACCCATGCTCCCCTTAGCAGTGCTGCATATGAAGAAAATTTCAGTGGGTACTGAGGAGTTGGTGGAAACAACATTCTCACCCCCTGGATACTCCGCTTCCTCTCCTCCTGTGCCTGAAAAAAGAGGTGTAATGGTGGATTACAGCCATATGCCTCAACCAGGGTGTATGTTTACAGATTCCCATACCCTCACAGCAAATCTTCACAGATGCTTCAGACCTGGGTTGGAGAGTAGTCCTGCAAACCCACAACAAACAAAACAAAATTTAGGGAGAGTGGACCTCCCTCAGACAAAGGGGTCACATCAACATCAAGCGAGATAAGGGCCCTTCTCTTAGCCTTGCAGACCTTCCATCCAATCCTACTACCGGGCACGTTAAAAGTTGTCACAAACAATATGACTGTCACAAACAATATGACTGTCCTATGGTATATCAGCAAGCAGGAGAGGACAAGGTCCTACCCTCTCTGCAGCCTGGCAATTGAGATTTGGTCCCTGTCAGCAGAACTGCACATTCACCTGCAAGCAGTGTACATTCATTCACCAGAGAATGTGATGGCGGACACTCTCAGCAAAACCTCTGCACCCTCCCACAAATGGATGCTTCACAGGGAGGTGTTTTTGGATCTCATTCACAACTGGGGTATTCCTCAGGCAGATCTGTTTGTCTCCTCCCTGAACAGGCAGATGCCTCTGTTTTGCACAAGGGATCCACATCCACAGGTGTGGAGGGTGGATGCCTTCTCTTTTTCTTGGACAGGGATGTATCTTTATACCTTCCCCCTTTCACTCTGATTCAAAGAGTCCTTTTGAAGATTCAGAGAGACAAACCATATTTGTGCTGGTAACTCCCTTTTGGCCAAGACAGCATTGGTTTCCCCTTCTACATCTACTAGCCAAGGGCAATTACCACAGGTTACCCCACTGATTCGACCTACTCGCACAAGACAGGGAGTCACTCATACACCCTCAGGTGCTCAACCTCAAACTCACTTTATGAGTGATAGCGTTCTGATCCCCTTCAGACACCTATATTCAGAGGACGTACTCAGTGTCCTGCAGGAGGCCAGGAAACCTAGTACCAGGAGAAATTATGTGGCAGAATGGAAAAGATTCTCCAGGTGGTGTCAGAAGAAAAAACAGGTCCCTTTTCTTATTCTTATACCTATGGCCTTTTCTTACTTGTGTGAGCTTCTATATTCAGGGCTGACCTCCTCTTCTGGGAAGGTACACTTGTCATCCATTTCCACCTGTCTCCCCTTGGTTCCTCCCTTGGTATCCAGATTAGAGGTAAAACTATTCTTAAGAGGGGTCCTCCACATCAGACCACATAGAAAACTAATACCACCTCCATGGGACTTTAATTCTGTCCTTGAAAAACTCACACTACCTCCTTTTGAACCAACTCACTCAGCATCTCTGAAACTATGTGCTTGTAAAACAGTAATGCTGGTAGCCCTCACATCCATTAGGAGGGTCTCAGAAATCTAGGCCTTGATGGCTAAACCCCCTTACCTCATCTGTCACAACGACAGAGTCTCCCTCAGGAGTAACCTCTCATTCATGCCCAGAGTGGTTAATGAACTGTCCTTAAATCAAGCCATTAACTTCCCTGTCTTTTCCCTCAACCACAAAATCCATCTGAAAAAACACTACCTTCCTTGGATGTTCATTGGCAGCTTAGATATTACCTGGACAAGACCAAATCCATTAGAAAGTCTGACCAGCTGTTCGTTTCCTTTCACCCAAGAGCCCTGGGAAAGGCAGTTTCAAAACAGACTGTATCTTCATGGATTTCTAAAACTATCTCTGTCTGTTATTGCTTTCATTAAAAGGTTTTATCTACCAATGTGAGAGCGCATTCTACTAGGGCAGCTGCCTCTTTCAGGAGGTGGACCATGCTTCTCCATACTAGAAGTGGGCACCTGGTCCCTCAGTCCATACCGTTACCAAGCACTACAAGCTAGACTTGGTCTCCAGAGCCAGATCTGGGTTTGCTATGTCTGTTCTACAAGGTCTCATAGACCCATGCCCCTTTACCTTCCTCCCAGGCTCATACCTAAAGCTTGGATACTCTCCCTACTGTTATGAATACTGCAACATGAGAATAGAAGGCCATAGAATAGTTGTGTAAGAATTTATCATAATCTTAGATGTCCTTCTCTTCCATGTTGCAGTATTCAGTCCCCCCTCCAGCCCCCTCTTGTTCTGTATTGTCCATTTGGAGTGTCTTTCTCTTCCTTCTTCACATCCAGATATGCATGCACTTATTGGGTTCCTTTAGCTTGGTGGCATATGTGGGTCTGAAAAGTGTCCCTTTCCTGCTCCCCAGGGGTACTACTGTATGCGGCAGTCATTTCTGAAGGGGGTATGAGCAGACGTCACTTTTATAGCTGATGTCAGTTTATAGCCTTAACGAGCAAAGTATCACATACATCTGCTCCTAAGACTTTGGTATACTAGCCGGATGTCCAGTGCTGCAGGCAGCAACCTCCCTACTGATGTCCTTCAAGGATGCATCTGCAGTCCTAACAAATGGGTTGTCCTGCCAGGCAGCCCTTCGGTCGGCCCGATTCCAAAGTCTGGGTCTGGCCTCGGCTGATGTCGCACTTCACCCGACGTCATAGCGGCTGTTAGTTGGGTATAAAGGCATCAGCCGACGCCATTTTCCTCAGTCTTTCTTGCCGCATGGCTCAAGCAGAAGCTGTTCAAGTGCCGGTCGGTCAGAACCAGAGATTGCTACTACCAAGACTTCTAAAGCTAAGTACCCGTTGGGACTCTTTCTTGCCTCAGCCGATGTCAGAAAAAGTGAATAACTGTTTAACTTATGGGAAACAAATACCTCATAAAGATTTCCACTCTTACTGCCTACCTTGTTTAGGCCCAGACCATCACGTAGCAGCTTGTCTAGCCTGTGCTTCCTTCAACCGACGGACACTTAGACATCGGTCGGAGTTTGCAGAGGAGTTTTTCGGCTCCGCTTTTGCTTATAACATGCCGTCGGATACTCCGACTTCACAATTAGCTAAAAAGCGTAAGGAAAAGGACCGACACTCGCGGTCCGCGGTTTCGGCCGAAACCGCGGTTAAGCCAACCGCGAGTGTCTCGGTTTTGGCTGAAACCAAGTCCGCAGTTCTTCCTTCGGCCGAAAGCATGCCTCCTACAACCGAGGCCTCTTCCAGCATGGCTGAATCTGCTACGGAAATTGTTGAAAGATTTTACTCTTCTAACATATTCTGGAAGAATCACACCAAGTTCTTGTAAGCAAGTAAAACAGCTTTATTTTACATGCATGGAGACCTGCTACATGATAGTAGTATGCCAGCAGTCTGGCTACTTGTACTTTAAGTTCTCCTTATATAGACCCTCCTGCACGTACATACACGTAGCACAGAGGACTTTCATTAAAATTGATAGTTTGATTACTTGTTTTTACCAGCCAGTACCACAGTTATTCTTGCACCATTAACTTTCTTATCAGCAGTTTAAGATTAACTTCTGCATTCCTCAGTGATCAACATTTTCCAGAACATTTCAGTTTGCACGCAGTGAACATTTTTCTGCTTAACCCTTTAAATACAGAATACAAAATATGTTGACTTTAGTATTTTTCCACATTTCCCCCCTTACAACATTTTGTATACTGATGTCCTTCATGGATGCATCTGCAGTCATAACAAATGGGTTGTCCTGTCGTCAGGCAGCCCTTCGGTCGGCCGGATTCCAAAGTCTGGGTCCGGCTTCGGCTGATGTCGCACTTCACCCGACGTCATCTCTGCTGGTCTTCGGGTATAAAAGCATCAGCCGACGCCATTTTCCTCAGTCTTTCTTGCCACGTGGCGCCCGAAGCAGAAGCTGTTCGCAAGTGCCGGTCGGTCAGATCCAGAGATTACTACTACCGAATACTACTTCGAAGACTTCTAAAAGCTAAGTACCCCGTTGGGGACTCTTTCTTGCCTCAGCCGATGTCAGAAAAAGTCAATAACTGTTTAACTTGTGGGAAACAAATACCTCATAAAGATTTCCACTCTTACTGTTTGCCTTGCTTAGGCCCAGACCACGACGTAGCAGCCTGTTCGGCCTGTGCTTCCTTCAACCGATGAACGCTTAGGCGTCGGTCGGAGTTTGCTGAACAGTTTTTCGGCTCAGATTTTGCGTACATTATGCCGTCGGATCCTCCGACTACCCAAATTGTTAAAAAACGCAAAGAAAAAGACCGACACTCGCGGTCCGCGGTTTCGGCCGAAACCACGGTTAAGCAAGCCGCAAGTGTCTCGGTTTCGGCCGAAACCGAGAAAACTGGTCAATCTTCAGCCGAATCCATGACTACTACTGAGGCTCCTGCTACCTTATCTGAATCAGCCTTAGAAATTTTGCCTACAACTGTGGTTCCTACTGATCTATCAGACACCATCCCCTTGGATATCTCTACCCCAACACGTGGTGCTGCTAGGCCTCCTGCAGCCATGTCTATTAAGGCCTTTGCCAGGGCTAAAGCAGCCAAATCAGCTAAATCAGTGCCTGTTAAACCACCCTCACTCAGGCCCACTTCTAGTTCTCAAATGCTTACTCTGGCAGAAGATTTAATATCCTTAATTAGGGGATCCCAATCTCACCCAGACAGGGCCTCTCAGCCCCAGAAAGAGACCTAGAGCAGAGCCCCCTGAGCCTGTGTCCTCTGATGATTCTGCGGATGACTCAGACATTACAGACCAGCCAGAGGCTCCTTTTTCCAATTATGAAGATTCAGATGCTGAAGAATCCATTCCAGCTGCCTCTGCACCAGAGGAATTCTCCTTTGGGGAAACCTTACATGCCATGAGAGAACAATTCCAATGGCAGGGAC
Source organism: Protopterus annectens (assembly GCF_019279795.1). Classification (NCBI taxonomy): domain Eukaryota; kingdom Metazoa; phylum Chordata; order Ceratodontiformes; family Protopteridae; genus Protopterus; species Protopterus annectens. The sequence continues at coordinate 834,147,736 of NC_056726.1, read as the reverse complement.
AAGATTTCTCAGATTCTAGAAAAAGGCTTAGGACTTTTCTGCACTTACCACAACATAGGCCCTTAGCTATACCTCCTGTCCTATATGTTGTGGACGATGCATTTAATGATGTCTGCACTGCTCCTGATTCTTTACCTCCAGCCCCTGCCAAACCAGATAGATTTTACAGGGTACCAGACACTCATCACCACCTATACAAGGCCCCACTTGCAGACCCCGAAACTATATCCCAGGGGCCTAAGGCAGTAGCCTCGACCACAGCAAAAATCCCTATTCCCTCTGAAAGGGAATCCAGGTCCTTAGAGATGGGGGAAAAAAGTCTACACCTCTGCTACTCTCTCTGCTAGAGCTTTAAACTGTCAGTTTCACATGATCCAATACCAAGAGTTTATGCTTGATCAGTTAATTAAAAAGCTGTCCTCTGATGAATCTTTAGATAAGAAATATGTATTAGAAATGGGGAATAACATCCAACAGGTTAGTAACCATTCTTTAAAATGTGGCTATGATGCACTGGAGGCTTCATTTAGATCAGCCATGACTGGCACAGTGATAAGAAGGCATGCATGGTTGAAAGAACAGGTCTTGCCGGATCATGTTAAAGCTAAGCTATTGGATGCTCCTATGGATAAGGCCAGTCTATTTGGGGAACCTGCCCAGCAGGTAATGAAGAAAATGGAAGAGAAGGCAAAATCTGTACAAACAGTTAAAGATTTCCTACAGGTTCAGCCCCCAAGGTTTAGCAGGAACTGGCCTGCCAAAAATTGGTCCTTTCCTGACTCCACAAGATCCCAAAGGGGCAGGAACAAACGCTCTAGGGGCAGAAATCAATCCAGAGGAGGTGCCTACAGAGGACGACAGTGGCAAGGCAATAACCGAGGCACAGACGCAACCACTGCCACTGCAACAGGACAATCACAGTGACTTGGCTCTGACTCCGCCTACCAGGGAGCAAATAGCAGCACCATTAGGCGGAAAGTTAGCCTTATTCTCGAAAAATTGGCACTATATTACAAAAGACAAGTGGATTTTGCAAACCATAGACCAAGGCTACCGGTTCCACTTCCACACTTTAGCAGTAAAAAGAGGAATGCCAAACCTGCCCCCAAATCAAAAAATAGAAGCCCTGCATCAGATAGCAGAATTAATAAAGATGAGAGCTGTGGAAAGGGTACCAATAACAGAACAGGGCAAAGGATTCTACTCCAGACTCTTCCTAGTACCAAGAAAAGAAAAAAACTGGAGACCTATTCTCGACCTGTCCATCTTAAACACATACATCATTGTCCCAAAATTCAAAATGCTGACCCTACAGCAACTTCTTCCCATGCTGGGCAAGGAGTGTTGGCTGGTAACTCTAGATCTCAAGGAGGCATACCTGCACGTCCCCATTCGACCAAATTGCAGAAGATACCTCAGATTTCTTGCAGGATCAGAGCATTATCAATTCTCAGCATTGCCCTTTGGCTTATCTACTGCCCAGAGTATTCACAAAATGCCTGGCATCAGTAATCGCTCACTGCAGAGTACAGGGAATCCAAATTTATCCATACCTGGACGACTGCCTGTTACAAGCGGACAACAAAAGCAAGCTGACAACAGATTTACAAAGGGTCATTTACTTGCTACAAGCCCTGGGATACACAGTCAATTTTCAAAAGTCAAGACTGATACCATCCCAGACAAGAAATTTCTTGGGCTGAATTGGACACAGTAAAACAGATGGCATTCCTAACTGCAGAAAAACAAAAAGAACTCCCTCTTTACTTCTTGGCATTAACAAAGCAGAACAAACTAACAGCAAGAAAAATTCTGCAGGCCTTAGGCTTCATGGCATCATGCATAATCTTGGTCCCACATGCCAGACTGCATATGAGAAAGTTACAGTGATACCTAAAGAATTTATGGTCTCAACACAGGCACAGCTTAGAAACAGAAATACCACTAATCCCATGCTTAAAACAGGAGTTCCTATGGTGGGCTCGGGCATGCCAGTCAAACCCAGGCTTACCCTTCCACAACTTTCGAGCAAACCAAACCATCACAACGGATGCCTCAGACCTAGGATGGGGGCACACATGCTGGACAAATGCGTACAAGGACTGTGGACTCAGGACCAGCTGCACCTGCACATAAACCAAAAAGAAATGCTGGCAGTAAAACTGGCAATCCTAAAATTCAGACCATTCCTCAAAGAAGGCCATTTGATGATAAGGACAGACAACACCACAGTCATGTGGTACATCAACAAACAGGGAGGCACTCATTCTTACCCCCTATGCAGAATGACTTTGGACCTGTGGAATCTGGCTCTCAGCTACAACATCCAGTTACAGGCAATATTTGTACCGGGAAAAGAGAACACCCTAGCAGACATTTTAAGCAGAACCACCTCGGATGCTCACGAATGGATGCTACACCCGGACATCTTCAAGGCCATCACAAAGAAATGGGGAATGCCACAAATAGATCTATTCGCTTCCCCACAAAATCACCAGCTCAAAAAATTCTGCACAAGGACATTCCACCCACTTGCATGGAAGGTGGACTCTCTATCCTTCAGCTGGAAAGGCCTGACAGCATATGCATTCCCACCTCTTTCCTTGATGCACAAGGTACTACTGAAAATCAAAGAGGAACGTCCAAGGATAATTCTGATAGCTCCGAACTGGCCAAGACAACACTGGTACCCATTGCTGAGGAGCATGTCTCGAGAAAATGTGGTCAATACCCCTGATGCCTCTGATGTTAACTCAGAACAACTACAACATCATACATCCAAACCTAAAACCTTGCAACTGACTGCCTGGAACATCACATAGCAGTAACTAACCCAGACCTTTCACAAAGGGTTAAAGACATTATCCTTGAAGCCCGCAGACCTTCAACAAGAAGGAACTATGCAGGAAAATGGAAAAGGTTCGTCATTTGGAGTACTGAAAGAGGAAAAGATGTGTCGAACATAGATATTGCTAACATTCTGGAGTACTTGGCAGAGCTTCTACATACGCCTGTCCTATTCCTCCATCAAGATACATGCATCAGCTATTTCAGCAGAATACAGCTTTGATCCTCCTGTCTTTTCACATCCTCTACTCAGGCAGTTTCTCAGAGGGATCAAGAATGTAAAACCTCCTAGGAAACCACCATTACCAGCATGGGACTTGAACTTTGTACTAGAAAAGTTGACACTCCCTCCGTTTGAACCAGCAGCAACAGCAGCTCTACAACACCTGTCATGGAAAACTGCTTTCCTACTGGCTATTACTTCAGCAAGGAGGGTTTCGAACTACAGGCCTTAATGGCAGTGCAACCCTTCCTAATCTTCCATCAAGATAGGGTGTCCATGAGAACTAATCCTACATTTATGCCTAAGGTGGTATCCAGAGTGTCTTTAAACCAGGCAATCCACCTACCTACCTTCTTTCCCAATCCACAAAACACAGGTGAAAGAATAATGCATACCTTGGATGTACACAGACAGTTACGCTACTACCTGGACAGAACCAAAGGTAACAGAAAACTGACCAGCTCTTTGTAGCCTATGCAACAGGAAGGGAAGGAAAAGCAATTTCCAAACAGACAATCTCCAAATGGATAGGAAATTGCATAAGATTCTGTTACTCCTACCATGGAAAACCAATTCCATAGAACATAAGACCTCATTCTACAAGGGCTACAGCCACTACCACAGCTTTCTTAAGAGGAGTGGCAACCAAGGACATTATTGAGGCGGCTACTTGGACCTCCGTGCATACATTTGCCAAGCATTATAATTTACCTCTATATTCTAGATCCCGAGCAGGGTTTGCCACTGCTGTACTGCAAGGGATCCTGACTACACCATAATTATTATTCCTCCTCTCCTAGTTTGGCTATGGTATTCTACCCATTTGTTATGACTGCAGATGCATCCATGAAGGACATAGTACAGTTTTGTACCTACCATAAATGTAGATGTCCGAACTGGATAGCATCTGCAGTCAGGATTACCTCCCTCCTTCCCTCTGCGGTACTCCTAGGGTATTTACCCTCCTAATAGCTAGCTGGGGGTCTCTTATGGTGTATTTGTTTGTATATATGTACATACATGTTTATTTTTGTGTTTGTTTCTACTATTTTGGAAACATTGGCATTTATCCAAAATGTAGCTTTCCAAGAGGGCAATTGGCATCTGGGGCAAGAAAGACTGAGGAAAATGGCGTCGGCTGATGCTTTTATACCCGAAGACCAGCAGAGATGACGTCGGGTGGAGTGCGACATCAGCCGGACCCAGACTTTGGAATCCGGCCGACCGAAGGGCTGCCTGACGACAGGACAACCCATTTGTTATGACTGCAGATGCTATCCAGTTCGGACATCTACATTTATGGTAGGTACAAAACTGTACTTTTATTTTACACAATCCCAGATACGTTGTATACCTTCTCATAATCAGAGAAATATGCTTTTGTAGCATTGGCAGAGATAACCTTCGATATTATCATTTTGATACATGGTATGCAACAGCAGCCAAGCAGCAAAAATATGATTGCACCAACACATACAGCAATTAAAATGTTCATCAACACAGAACCCCAGTTTCCAAACAGATTTTGGAAAAAGTCCGTCAAGGGGTTTGGACCAGGTTTAGTCAGTTCAGAAACTTGTTGAATTATTTCAAGATGGCTCTGAATCGCGTGCTCATTATCAGGAATGAACGAGCAGCACTCCTCGTGTATGAGAGCACAAGTACCTCCTTTCGCCGCTAGGGTGAAATTGAGCGCCATACGGTTCTGCAACACTACTGTTCTCACCATTAATTCGTCCGTCACCAATTCTAGTGCTGAAAATGTCGCATTACTCAGAGTCTCTAACAGTTTTGACAGTTTTCTCAGTTCCCAGATGGATTTTACTGTCCCATATGCTGGCAAAATACCAGCCCAAGCAATTACATCATCGCCTAGGTCCATATGTGAGAGTCCTTTGCTGCTGACGTGTGCCAAGTCATGGTGATAAATCCATGATGCATCAATGTTACCTACGGGATTAATAGGTTTATTAAGAGAACGTGCATTTCATATTTTACCTTGAGGTAATACATTTGCGTGTCTGATAGCTGGTATCAGATATCCCAAAAAACAACTTCCTGACCAGCCATGTGGTAACCATTTATATGCTTTCCTACCACAAATAAAATAACAATCATTTGTTTTGATGGTAATATTGGTTGCAAATTCATAACTCCCATTTGGCTTTAGCCCCTTAAATAACAGGCCATATACATACAACATTTTTTCAAGAAAACTAGTATCATTTACATTGATGTCTTTTTTTATAGCTCCAAACTTGGTTTCACACTGCCCTTCTAGGGTACAATTATGAACTATTGTCAAATTACATAGGCTCAGCCCCACCTTAACCTTTCCACTCTTTTGAAAACACACTGTTCCGCTTTGGCCCAGAAGAGGCAGCGCCACCTTGTCTCTCAGTGGTACTTCTGTGGTTTCAAACAACAAATTATTCCAAGTATCATTTGTTCCCAGAGGGGCTGTCCCTAACATTAAGCCACTATGTACAGTAGGTATTGCAGTACATACCCAACAATTTGAGACATTCATTGAGGATGCATATGCATATTTAATCGCTTGATATGTATTAAAGTTTGGATGCCAGCTGGTGTGTTTGTCTCTTTTTGAATGGCTAGCTTCATTAAAAAACAAAAATGGCCAAAACAGAAATATTACAATCACAATAGTTATAAACAATAAAACATTGCAATAGAACCATTATCTTATTCTCATTATTGTCCTTCATGGTTACTGCTGTCTGTTTGTTCCTCAGGGGAATTCAATTTTTTATCTAACTTAAAATGTTTTACAATGCATTAGGTGGATCCATGAGGACCTTTCTTTAATCCAAACTGCCGTTGGAGTTGCGATGACTTCCGTGATTTTGTCGTCTCTTGAACCTGAAAAACAATCATTCGTTAAACAGCTGTTAGTATTGGTCAGCATTTTCCTCATGCTATCTCCTCACCCCCTCACGCCCGTAGGCAACAAGTTTTGCCACTGCGGGATGTAATAAGGTCTCCCATACAACAACTCAAATGGGGTGACTCCTTTTGAGGTGGGAGTTGTCCGCTTGGAAAGGAGGGCTAGAGGTAGACAGGTAATCCAAGACTGATGTGTCTCGCCATGAGTTTTCTCAACTTGCCTTTTAGAATGCCGTTATGGCTCCACCAACCCTGCTGACTGTGGGTGGTAGGCACAATGGTGTTTCAATTCAATTTGGAAAACTGTAGACAGTTTCTGAATAATCTGATTGACAAAATGCGTGCTGTCAGAGTAGATGCGTGTAGGAAGTCCAAAGTGCGGACGATGTGATTGACCAAAATTTTAGCCACTGATTGAGCATCCGGATGTGTCACCGGAAAAGCCTCAACCCACTTAGTAAATGCATCTACTATCACTAACACAAACTTCTTTAGTTGTGCCGGGTCAATTCGATGAAGTCCATACATATTGTATGAAAAGGATTAGGGGGTGTTGGAAATGATGCCGAGCAACTCTGACCCTCCCCGTGGTATTTAGCACATACTATGCAGGATAGACAAAAACATTTTGCATATGCAATGAAACCCTTGGTCCAAAAGGTAAGGTGGATAATTCTAACCATAGCTGCAGGGCCCAGATGGGAAGGGCCATGCACAATTAGTGCTGCATACCTAAAAAGATTAGTAGGCAAAACATATTTATTATCCGGTCCCACATAGATTCCTTTGTTCTGTCTAACACCATACCTAGTCCAGAGTAGTTTTTCCTGTACTGTGCTAAGTTCCTGCATGACTTGTAAGGTTTGCAAATCAAACTTATCTGTTGGTTGTAATTCTGTAGGTGTGGTTTCAAGTGAAAAGGTACTGGACATAGCTGCCTCTTTGGCTGCTTTGTCTGCTAGGGCATTACCAAGTGATACCGGGTCCTTAGCACGGGTATGAGCAGCGCATTTACAGATGGCCAAATCCCGTGGCCGTTGGACGGCTTGTAGTAATTCAAGGATTAGTTCTTTGTGAATGATGTCTTTCCCCGAGGTTGTAACCATCCCCCTATTTTTCCATTGCTGAGCAAACACATGTACTGTAGAGAAGGCATATTGACTATCTGTATAGATAGTGACATTCCTGTCCTCCGAAAGGAGACATGCCCTTGTCACAGCAATCAGTTCCGCTGCTTGAGCGGATTAGTTCCCGGGGAGTGGTCTTGCCTCTATTATCTGAGTTGCAGTAGTAACTGCATACCCTACCTGCGTGGTGCCTGTTTCTGTTTTGCGTGCTGACCCATCTACAAACAGTGTCCAGTCCGCATGTAGTAAGGGTTGATCTTTAAGATCCGGTCTTGGTAGAACTTTAGAATGTATGAGATCTAAGCATACATGCGGGATACCGTCTTCAGCAACAGGTAGCAATGTCGCTGGATTTAAGGTAGTGCATCTCTCAATTGTCATGTGTGGCTGTGATAACAGCGTAGTCATACAAGATAAATGTCTGCTAGGTGACAGAAATGTTAACTTGTCCTGCAGAAGGATGACTGCTACAGAGTGGACTTTTAACGTAAGATCATGGAACAATACCAACGTGGCAGACGCAGGCGCCAAAGCGGCTGCAACTACTGCTTGCACACAGTGTGGTAATGCTCGTGCTACTGAGTCTAATTTGCTAGAGTAAAATGCCAATGGTCTTAACTTATCTCCATACATTTGCATTAAAACAGATGTCATAAATCCCTGCTTGCAATCTACAGTCTGTATAAAGGTCTTACTGTAATCTGAAACCCCAATGTCGCTGACCCAGCTATCAGTTGCTTGATCCTAGTGAATGCCTGTACTGCCTTGTCTGTCCAGTGCAGCAAATCTTTTGCCGCCTTCGGTATTGCAAAAATTAAGTCTGATAGCGGGTGCACTTCTTCGGCATAGTTGGGAATCCAACTACGACAGAAGTTCGTAATGCCTAAAAAGGATATCATTTCTTTTTTTGTAGTTGGCATGGGGGCTTGTAAAATAGCATTCTTTCTGCTGTCATCTAATCGCCTGCCCTTCCCAGAGATAGTATAACCCAGGTAACATACTTCTAATTTACAAAATTGTAACTTAGACTTATTTACCTTATGTCCTTCGTGTGCCAGAAAGTGTAGTAGTCGAATAGTCTCAGACTTACAGAGTTCTTCCGTAGTCGCTGCCAGGAGGATATCATCCACGTACAGCAGTAGGTGGCACCCTTGGGCTGGTTGGAACTGAGCCAAATTGGTGGACATCTCTTGTGAGAAGATGGTCGGACTTTCGCAGTATCCCTGCGGTAACCTGGTATAGGTATAACGCTTGCCCATAAACGTAAATGCAAACCAAAATCTACTATCTTCCTGCAAGGGAATAGAGAAAAAGGCATTAGTGATATCAGTTACAGAAAAGTAGTTATCCGTTGGAAGGATATCGTTCAGCAGAATAGACGGATCCAGGACTATGGGGGCCCGAGGTACCACCGCGGCATTTATTGCCTGTAAGTCTTGTACCATCCTCCATGTCCCATCCGTTTTTACTGGAAATAAGGGCGTATTACACGGTGAGTCTGTGCACAGAATTAATACTCCAGCTTTCAAAAGTGCTGTGATTACCGGTAAAATGCCCTCCTCTGCCTTTCTGCTCAAGGGATACTGCCGTTTATGAGGTCTAAATTCTGACTTGGGTGTAATCTTTACCTGTCCTGCCGCTCTAATCAGTCCGATATCGTGCTGACCTCTGACCATAATGAGTTTGGAATCGTCTGCAATTGAGATTCTTCCATGGGGTAAGGAGACATAGTCATAATGTCCCAGGGATTGTATCGGTTCGCTTCTCCCAGAGGTGCACGGTCGGTCTGGCTTGTGTAACCCAGTTAAGTTTTTGAACCTGGACCTTACCTGCCAACTGTTCTGGTGTCCATCCTACCCATTCAGTTATTTTTCTACCCACGAGGTACCATGACATTCCTTCACCCTCCGTGACTGAAATATGTGTGGTTAATTCATTCTTATACAGCAGCTGCATATCCCTTGTAAGGCTACATGTGACTGCAGAATTACCTAGTGTGTCCCAAAAAGGCTATGCAATACTAGTTTGGTGACTTTAAAACTAAGAAATTTCTTTTCAGATTCTAAATCAGGTCCGCACATCTTCTGTAATACATTGTGCAATGTAATGGATCTGACACCTTCGGATTTGTTATGCCGTATTTGCTTAATGCCAAATTTGTAAGAGCCGTCACTACACTCTGGGGGCCTGCCTCTATCAAATCATTACTATACCAGTAATGTAGATCTCCCTGCCCCTCTAATAGCATTGCACTATTCGGTTCAATTCTCCTTGCCACCATCCCAGTGGAGGTTGGGACGGCTGCTATGCCGAACACTTGCATTAAATCTCTTCCTAGTAAATTTACTGGGCAGATTTTTGAAATTATTACTCAGAACCGTATGGTTTGGTTCATCTCTGGGTCGGTAAACCACAGAGGTTTGGACAATGGCTCTTTGTAAATACGACCATTTGCTGCTTTTACAAGCACATATTCATCCGAGGTAACATCGGATGATATGGCAGTACTTCTGACTAACGTTCGTGAAGCCCCTGAGTCACAAAGAAATTCTATGTCTCGGCCCTCAACTTGCAATGTGATACACTGGTTAGGATTCCAATTGCATAGTTGATGCTAGTGCTGTTAGATTTATCATTTGATATTCCTCATTTTCTGCCATTTCCTGTCCCCACCCATCACCTTCACGTGTACCTACTTCCCCATTCTCACTTTCTTCTTCTTCCTCATACCCTCCATCTACGTCTTCTTCCGCGGTTCGCGGAACCTTGAACTAACATTAAAGTTCCATCTTCACTAACTGTAAAAAGTCTGGGCTTGTTTATCTTTCTTTTCCTTCAGATATTTCTCAGCATGTCTAGCATACTCCATAAGGGGCTGTAGACACGCTGTCCTGTGTGTGATCATATGTTTTTGTATAAAGTTACCAATGGCTGTCTTGCAGCCCTTTAGGAATGCATTTTTCAATTGCTGCTCATAGGGTGAGTCATTTTCCTGATTTTCTACCTTAATCAACCCACTATGAGCATCAAAACATTGTGTGAGATGATGTAGATAATTGTCTACGGTTTCGTCATCTGATTGAACGCATTGATTAATGCAAGTCCAATCTGCCTTGGGCTTCCAGTGTTCTTCTATTTTATCTAAGAGAGTCTTTATTCTGGTTCTACACACTTGGAAGTTTTATTATCTTCCTTTTTAACAAGGTACACATCTCTTTCACTTGAATTACCACACCCTTTTTTTTTTTTTTTTTTGTTCCCTCTGTCTCTTATTTGCTTCCTTCAGCCATTTCTGTGCCTGGGGAAACCCCACCTTCTTTTGATTCCTTGTCTTATTTCCTGCCTGTTTGCGCAGTAATCTTACTAGATTTTGACATTCTGACTTATTTAAACATCCACTAAACCCATGATCTTTTTTCCATTTATCTAAATATTTTACGTTCTTTGGGTGTAAATCAAACATAAACTTTTCATCTTCAGATTGTCGTCACCTTTGACACAACTGGTTCCTGTTCCCATTTCTCTTAAGAGAAACTATTCCTGTTCCTGAGATCTCTTGTATATGGAATCTATTCACATATACTCCTTATATTTGAGAAAATTAAATTTCTCCCTTGACTAGTCCCTTAAAATTTAGACAAAAATTCCAATCAGAAACAACAAAAAAATAGCGTTTTGCTTACCTTTGTGATTCCTCCCCCCTGTTTCGCTGCCACCTCACGGATTGAATCTGGAAAGAGTGACTGGCCTCTAATTTCGACCTGTTTCAGTCGGAGGTCTTTCTCGAGGAGAGCCTGATCTCTCTCCACCTGCGCAGGTTTTCAGCCTCTTTTCGATTCCAGGCCAGGGCCGCCCTAACGCTAGCCAGTTATGTCGAAGATTTTACTCTTCTAACATATTCTGGAAGAATCACACCAAGTTCTTGTAAGCAAGTAAAACAGCTTTATTTTACATGCATGGAGACCTGCTACATGATAGTAGTATGCCAGCAGTCTGGCTACTTGTACTTTAAGTTCTCCTTATATAGACCCTCCTGCACGTACATACATGTAGCACAGAGGACTTTCATTAAAATTGATAGTTTGATTACTTGTTTTTACCAGCCAGTACCACAGTTATTCTTGCACCATTAACTTTCTTATCAGCAGTTTAAGATTAACTTCTGCATTCCTCAGTGATCAACATTTTCCAGAACATTTCAGTTTGCACGCAGTGAACATTTTTCTGCTTAACCCTTTAAATACAGAATACAAAATATGTTGACTTTAGTATTTTTCCACAGAAATTCCTACTGCTCTTACACGTTCTCAGGATTTATCAGATACTATCCCCTTAGATATATCTACTCCTGCACGTGGAGCTGCTAGGCCCCCTGCATCCATGTCAATTAAGGCTTTTGCCAGGGCCAAAGCAGCTAAATCAACCAAGACAGTGCCTGCTAAAACCCCCTCTCTCAGGCCTAGCTCTAGTACTCAAATGCTTAGTCTAGCAGAGGATCTCATTTCTTTGATCAGGGGATCCCAGCCTCACCCTGACAGGGCCTCTCACCCCCCTCCAGAGAAGAGGCCTAGAACAGAGCCCCCTGAGCCAGTTTCTACTGATTACTCCTCTGATGATTCAGACAATACCAATCCCCCAGAAGGCCCTTATTCTCCATATGAGGACTCAGATGCAGAAGACTCCATCCCTTCTGCCTCTCCTCCTGAGGAATTTTCTTTTGGGGAAACCTTGCATGCTATGAGAGAACAATTTCAATGGCAGGGCCAGGATTTTTCAGACTCTAGGAAAAGGCTTAGGACCTTTTTACATTTGCCACAGCATAGGCCTTTAGCCATTCCTTCAGTACTTACAGTTGTAGATGATGCATTTAATGATGCTTGTATTGCTCCTGACTCTCTTCCTCCGGCCCCTGCTAAGCCCGACAGATACTACAGGGTTCCGGACACTCATTATCACTTGTATAAGGCTCCTATTGCAGATCCTGAAACTATTTCACAGGGCCCCAAAGCTGTAGCAGCTGCCTCTACCAAAACCCTCCCTCTGAAAGAGAATCTAGGGCTTTAGAGATGGGGTAAAAAAGTGTATACTTCTGCTACTCTTTCGGCCAGGGCCTTAAACTGTCAATTCCACATGATTCAGTATCAGGAATTCCTGTTAGATCAGCTAACTAAAAAACTGTCCTCTCCTGAGCCTTTAGACCGCAAGTCCCTTCAGGATTTGGTACATAACACTCAGCAGGTCAGTAATCATTCCTTAAAATGCGGCTATGATGCACTGGAGGCTTCATTTAGATCAGCTATGACTGGTACAGTGATCAGAAGGCATGCATGGCTAAAAGAGCAATCATTACCAGACCATGTAAAGTCCAAGCTTCTAGATGCTCCCATGGAAAAGCACAGTTTGTTTGGTTCCCCTGCACAGCAAGTGTTGAAGAAGGTGGAAGAAAAAGCTAAATCTGTCCAGACAGTCAAGGATTTCTTACAGGTCCAGCCTCCGAGGTTTAGTAGGAACTGGCCTTCCAAGAATTGGTCCTTTCCAGACACCACCAGAGCACAGAGGAGCAGAAATAGACGCCCAAGAGGCAGAGGTCAATCCAGACGTGCCTACAGGGGACGTCAGTGGCAGCCTAACAGCCAGAGAAGTACTGCCACAGATCCAGCCACTACCACCTCCACAGGACAATCACAGTGACTTGGCTCTGAAACCGCCTACCAGGGAACAACTAGAAGCACCCTTAGGCGGAAAATTAGCCTTATTTTCAGTAAATTGGCATTACATTACAGGAGACAAATGGATTTTACAGACAATAGACAAAGGCTACAGGTTTCACTTCCATACTCTTCCAAGGAAGAGAGGAATGCCAAACCTACCTCCAAACCAAAGACAAACGCTCTACAGCAAATAGACCACTTACTAAGGATGAGAGCTATAGAAAAGGTACCGCTATGGAACAAGGACAAGGATTTTATTCAAGACTTTTCCTGGTACCAAGAAAGGAAAACCAATGGAGACCTATCCTCGACCTGTCCGCTCTGAACACATATCTCATTGTTCCAAAATTCAAGATGCTGACCCTACAGCAACTTCTTCCCATGCTGGGCAAGGAGTCTTGGCTGGTGACTCTGGATCTCAAGGAGGCATACCTGCACGTCCCCATACGACCAAATTGCAGAAGATACCTCAGATTTCTTGCAGGATCAGAGCATTATCAATTATCAGCATTGCCTTTTGGCTTATCTACTGCGCCCAGAGTATTCACGAAATGCCTGGCATCAGTAATTGCTCATTGCAGGCTTTAGGGAATTCAAATTTATCCATACCTGGACGACTGCCTGTTACAAGCGGACAGCAAAGACAAATTAACAAAAGATTTGAAAAAGGTTATTCACCTGCTGCAAGCCCTGGGATACACAGTCAACACAAAAAAGTCAAGGCTGATACCATCCCAAAGGCTAACTTTCTTGGGAGCAGAACTGGACACATCAAACCAGATGGCATTCCTCACAGCAGAAAAACAGAAACAGCTACCACTCTATTTCATAGCATTAACAGCACAGAACCAGCTTACAGCAAGGAAAATCCTGCAAGCCCTGGGTTACATGGCATCCTGCATAATATTGATTCCACATGCCAGACTACATATGAGGAAGTTGCAATGGTACCCGAGGAATTTATGGTCTCAGCACAAGCACAGCCTAGAAACCCAAATTCCAATAATTCCATGCCTGAAGCAAGAATTCCAATGGTGGGCCCAGGCCTGTCAATTGAACAAAGGACTACCCTTCCACAGGCCTCACCCAAGCCAGACTATCACCACGGACGCCTCAGACCTCGGTTGGGGGGCACACATGGTGGACAAGTGCATACAAGGCTTTTGGACTCAAGACCAGATGAACCTGCACATAAATCAAAAAGAGATGCTGGCAGTAAAGCAGGCAATTCAGACATTCAGACCGTTTCTTCAACAGGGTCATTTGCTGATAAGGACGGACAACACCACAGTTATGTGGTATATCAACAAACAGGGAGGCACACATTCATATCCTCTATGCCGAATGGCAATGGACCTCTGGAATGTGGCCCTGAACCTCAACATTCAGCTCCAGGCCATATTTGTGCCAGGAAAAGAAAATATACTAGCAGACATATTAAGCAGAACTACCACGGATGCCCACGAATGGATGCTGCATCCAGACATCTTCGAATCCATTACAAGGAAATGGGGACTGCCAGAAATAGACCTGTTCGCATCCCCACACAACCACCAATTGAAAAAATTCTGCACAAGGACATACCACCCACTTGCTTGGAAGGTGGACTCCCTATCCTTCAGTTGGGAAAACCTGACAGCATATGCATTCCCACCTCTTCCTTTGATGCACAAAGTGCTACTGAAGATCAAAGAGGATCACCCGAGGATCATCTTGATAGCTCCAGACTGGCCGAGGCAACATTGGTACCTGCTACTCAGGAGTATGTCTCGGGAACACGCATGGCCTCTACCCCTACCTCTACTGCTAACACAGAACAACTTCAAAATCCTGCATCCAAACTTGAAAACACTGCAGCTAGCTGCTTGGAACATTACATAAGACAAAATAACCCAGATTTATCTCAAAGGGTTAAAGACATTATCTTGGAGGCTCGCAGACCCTCAACAAGGAAAACTTATTCAGCAAAATGGAAAAGATATCTCATTTGGAGTGCAACAAAAGGAGTAGATGCATCATTGGCGAACATAGCTAACATCCTGGAATATTTAGCAGAGCTTTTCCACAATGGCCTGTCTTACTCCTCCATTAAGATTCATGCATCAGCAATTTCAGCAGAATACAACATGGATCCTCCAGTCTTTTCTCAACCTCTACTCAGGCAGTTTCTGAGAGGAATTAAAAATGTAAAGCCACCAAGGAAACCACCATTGCCTACATGGGACTTGAACTTTGTGTTAGAAAAGTTGACACTTCCCCCTTTTGAACCAGCAGCAACAGCAGAATTACAGTACTTATCTTGGAAAACTGCATTCCTGCTTGCAATAACTTCAGCTAGAAGGGTCTCTGAATTACAGGCATTAATGGCAGTACAACCCTTCCTTATCTTCCATCAGGATAGAGTGTCCATGAGAACTAATCCTACCTTTATGCCAAAGGTGGTCTCCGGGGTGTCATTAAACCAAGCAATACACCTACCAACATTCTTCCCCAACCCGCAGAACAGGGGGGAAAGATTACTGCATACCTTGGATGTACACAGACAATTGCGCTACTACCTGGACAGAACCAAGGACAAAAGAAAAACTGACCAGCTTTTGGTAGCATATGCAACAGGAATGGAAGGAAAAGCAATTTCAAAACAAACAATCTCAAAATGGATAGGAAATTGCATTAGATTTTGTTACTCTTTTCATGGAAAGGCAACTCCAGAAAACATCAGACCTCACTCCACAAGGGCTACAGCCACTACTACAGCTTTCTTACGAGGAGTGGCTACCAAAGACATTTTAGAGGCTGCTACTTGGAGCTCCGTGCATACATTTGCCAAGCATTATAATCTACCTTTATACTCCAGATCCCGAGCAGGTTTTGCCACTGCTGTTTTGCAAGGGATCTTAACTACACCATAAACTCTTAGTGCCTCATTAGTGCCTCCTCCCCCAGTTTGGCTATGGTATTCTACCCATTTGTTAGGACTGCAGATGCATCCTTGAAGGACATAGTACAGTTTTGTACCTACCATAAATGTAGATGTCCGAGAGGTATGCATCTGCAGTCAGGATTACCCACCCTCCTTCCCCTCTGTGGTACTCCTAGGGTATTTACCCATCTTGTAGCTAGCTGGGGGAATCTATTATGGTGTATTTGTTTGTATATATGTATATACATGTTTTTTTTTATTTGCTCTCTACTGTTTGGAATCATTTACATTTATACAAATTTAGCCTTCCTAGAGGGCACCTGGCATCTGGGGCAAGAAACACTGAGGAAAATGGCGTTGGCTGATGCCTTTATACCCAACTAACAGCCGCTATGACGTCGGGTGAAGTGCGACATCAGCCGAGGCCAGACCCAGACTTTGGAATCGGGCCGACCGAAGGGCTGCCTGGCAGGACAACCCATTTGTTAGGACTGCAGATGCATACCTCTCGGACATCTACATTTATGGTAGGTACAAAACTGTACTTTATGAATACTGCAACATAGAAGAGAAGGACATCTAAGGTTATGATAAGTTCTTACACAACTATTCTTTCTCCGGGAGTATTATCTACAGGGCTTCCTTAAACAATGTAATAACTTTCCTCATGTCTGGTATCCATTATTGGATGCTCAGGTGACCAGTATAACTGGCACTGACCACCCCTGGCCACAATTATTTGTTGCAATCTCATGATTGAGGTCTTAACTGTAGCCCATTTGGACTTAGTGTCACTAACCCCGCTCAGAACACTGACTGCTCATAGGTAGGAATTAAATCTCATCTTGCACAGAATCCTTCTCTAGTTATATCCAAATGACAGGCTAACTTCCAGGACTGTCAGGCCATTGCCTTAGCAGATGAATCCAGTGCACTACAAAGTGGTGCTTAGTTAACCTCTATTCTATCACATTCATCTAGCTGTCCAGAATGTAAAGCTTCAACTCAGATCACATGACAAAATAGGCATTAAATGAGGTTCCTGCTGAAATTTCAAGGACTGTAACTGTGATTCTCAGAATAACTGGTTTTGTGTATATGGGGAATATACCAAGTCTAAGGTTGTGGTGCCTTATCTTCCGTAAACAGCCACAAAAGTAACTCTAACCTTGCTTTTCAGTGTAGAAATTCTTCAGTTGTTGGGCGGGTGGCCTAATGGTTAAGGTGTTTGCCTTACAAACACAAGGTACAGGGTTTGAATCTCAGAGGGGATAACTGGCTAGGCTTAAAATGGCTCGCAAGGGCAGTTAGCCTAGTACTAACCTATGAATAAGATCCATCTTCCTTGGCACCATGGCTTGGCACATTGCCAGCCTCAAGGCCCTCACAAACAATACCTTCTTCCCCAGTTAAGAGAAAGCATAGGCTATGTAAATATCATAGGATTTCTCCCTTGCCATTCTCCTCTCCAGTTTCTGAGGTCAAGCAAGAGGACAGGGAGACCAAATAGGTACAAGTTAAATTTCTGCAGAAAAGTTTCTTTTCCTGTTTCATAAGCTTCAAAAGCTCAAAGCTTAACATAGGTGTATACTAGGCTAACATCCACCAGGGCCTTTATAATCCTAGCCGTGTTGTCTCCCTATATTTCATGGGCATTTATTAAGAGGTGGAATGTTAGGACATTTCTTGAGGTTATGTAGGGGTGTAGAGTGTGTTTGGCCATTATTGTCTGCCTCTGTCTATCAGAGACATGGGGACAAGACCCAGGGTGAACTTCCAATTTCCCATCCAGTGTCAAGGTTATGCTTAAATAGGGTTAGGGATGGAATCTGTTACACATGGATGGGGAGCTTGTTCCAGAGCATGAGGATCCTTTGAGATACATATCTGTCTCATCATGTCTTTATTTATGTTACAAACAAAATTTAAATCCTTGGATGTAGCGGCTCTGATGCTGTTCATTTTGTGGATGTGCAAACGGTCCTTAAGAGCTGCCTCTCAGGATGCCTTCTATGCCAGGAATAGATTGCCTCTCAGTATCCTGTAGGAGACTGAGTATAGTGATAGGGATTTAAGGCGATCCGTATAAGACGATGTGTTTATACCCTGGATTGTCCTGCTAAGGAATGTTTGTGGGCATTCCAACTGTTGCATATGTCTGATTGGGCATTATACTCAATGATGGTCTGAAAAGGGCTGAATAAAGTGGCACTGTGACTTCCTTTGACCTGGACGCCATGCCCTTATTATAAGTTTGGTGACACAGAATAATCTTCTTACTACCTTCTCCACATGTTGTTCAAAGGCCAGATTATTGTCTACATCTGTTCCCAGATCCCTGACTATGGGTCAACTCTTATCGATAGAGTAATTTCTCAGATGTCAGAAGAATTTGCACCAAAGCCTTTAATGCCTAGGTATAGTCTATCTCATGTCATTTGATATTTCAACTGTGACAGCTTGGCAGTGGAAACTATCAGGGCCAAGACAAGACTCTCTCTTTATTCTTCCCTGTCTTCCTCTTTATGGGACAGTGGGAAAGAAGTCCACTTGTTTTTTTCATCCAAACCCATGGCAGCAAGATTATCTTCACATGACCCCTTGCCAATATTTTCTAGTGATATTCTGTTCCTGTATGTCATCAGAGATGTGACCAGAGACTGCTTCATTGATTGAGATTTCCGTGCCAGCTTCAGTATCGTCTGGTTCAGTGCCAGTGTCTCTGACCTTACACTTTAGTTGATGTTTGATCTTATCAATATCAGCTGTGTCATTGTCAATGATGTCTCCAGTGTTGGTGTTTGGGTCTGAGGCATCACTATGAATGTCAAACCCTTCTTGAACAGCACAGGACTTTTTTTCAGCTTTTATTGAAGCCATATTAATTTCCTTGTCAACACATTTATTTAATTTATATATTCAATCCACAGTCAACATGACTGCAAAGAGGTGGATGGATTGTGTGAGAGAAGATCTGCAATAGCCAGGCATGAGTGGCAAGGAAGGCAGGAGTGTGGCATTGAATTGAGAGAGATGGTGACAGCACAATACCCCATGTTGAAAATGGAAAAAAGCAGGCTGATGATGATGATGATTCAATCCACAGGTGTCTGGCCTTTCCTTCATCTTTTACTGTCCATTTATTATTTTATTGATCTAAATACATAAGGCTCAACTTATTACCTTAGGTTACATTCAAGTAATCACTGTTGTAGCAGGGAAAATAACTTGCATTAAGAAATTGAGTAATGTATTTTCACCAAACATTACCAGTATCTTACAAAGTTAACCTGTTTTTATCACAACTATAAAAGCTGTGGCTCCATGTTCTTACATTTTCTTCCAGATGCCTGAATCACCATATATCCACTTAGGGAAGCATCCTTCTGAGCCTATGGTGGGGTGTAAAAATATTTGTGGAGGCATTTCCAGATAAAAGTCCGAAATGTTCTTGCTTTGGTGACCTTCTTGGAGATAATGCAAATTT
Source organism: Protopterus annectens (assembly GCF_019279795.1). Lineage (NCBI taxonomy): Eukaryota > Metazoa > Chordata > Ceratodontiformes > Protopteridae > Protopterus > Protopterus annectens. The sequence continues at coordinate 834,128,514 of NC_056726.1, read as the reverse complement.
CTTCCCACTTCTGTTCCAAGCCTGATATTCCAGCATTCTCTCCCAACCTGTTAACTTTCTAGCACATTTCCCTTCATGTCTACTTCTTAATGCTTTATACAGTATACTTCTTAATTTATTTCCACTAGCTTCGTAAGTTCTTGCGTCTATTAACATTTCTATCCCATCCCTTGAGGTTTTGTCATTTGTCTTCTAGTTGTTTCTGCGTCATATTTCTCCAAGATTGCTAACAGGCCCCTATATTGTATCCAGTTTGCTCTGTTCCATAAGCTCATTTAATGTTATCCTACTTCCCCACTCTTCTAAGCTGCTCTCAGAGCAATATGTTGCTACTAGTTCCTCATTTTTTTTCAAAATCTCTGTTTAACAAAAAATTGATAGAGCCAGTTCCAATGGGTTTATGTTCAAAGTTCCACCAAATGTCTGTAGTGCCCTTTATTTTATGGCTTTTTTGTCATAATTGTTCTAAATGTTTTTCCACTGTATTATTTAAACCTCCCTTCCTGCAGATATTTAAATTGTCTTTCCTGAGATCTTTTCTTCACAACTAAGAATATCTCCTTCCAATTTGACTCGAAAGCTCTATTTTGTGATTTATATATTAGTCTTAACTTTGTTACTAGGTAGTAATGTTCTAAAGTAGGTGCTTCCATGCCTCCTTCCTGCTGAGGTCCTAGCACTACCTTTTAATCCAGCCCAGGTTTGTGTCCTCCCCAAATGCATTTAGAAATGTCCCACTGTAGCATCTTCCATTGCTCTGCAGTGGCACTACAAACATCTTTAACTCTTGAATCCTTTGATCCATATCTATTTGCACCAATTCCCACTTCATTATCTTATTCTTCACTTCACATTTCATTTTACTCCAAGTCTCCACAGGTGCCTTTTTCCCTATGTAGTACCCTAGGTATTTCACTTTATTATGTCCCCACAGTGTATGATAGTCCTGTACCAATTGGTTTGTGGGGGGCATAATTCACCGTAACTGCTTTCATTTTTATCTCCATTTATTTTGTAACCATACATTTCTGTGAATTTCCTTAATATTCTAAATAATTTTGGTATGCCTCTTTCTGGTTCTGTCAAAAGTATTATAACATCATCCCATAAACATTTCCAGTTTGTGTTGCTTATGCCCAACTGTCCATCCTCTTATTTCAGACTGACATATTTTATTTGCTAAAGGCTCTAATATAATGTAAAAAGTAGCAGGGACACTGGATATCCCTGATGAATACCTCTTTGAATTGTCACATAGTTTCCCATTTACTTTTATTCTTTCCCTGCCACCTCTGTATACTCTTGAAACAGCAGTATTAAGCTTGCTGGGAAGTTCATTCTTCTAAGTATATCCCATTGGTAGGGCCAGTGAGCACAGTCAAATGACTTTTCGGCATTGGGATTGAGTATAATCAGAGTTCTTGTTTTCCTGTATCCCTATGTATCTAATTAATTAATAGAATGTTGTCAAATGTTTGCCTTCTCTTGAAAAATCCACACTGTTCTAATTGTATAATTTTTGGGAGCACTTTGGCCATTCTGTTTGCTAATATTGCACTGAAAACTTTGTAGCCATTGTTACACTGCTACAGGTCTACATGACCTTGGATGTGCAGGGTCCTTCCCCTCATTTGGAATAACAGGTATGTCGACTTCTCTTTATGTTCTTGGAATTTCCTTTGTCTCCACGATCTGGTTAAACAGTCTGACCCATTTTGTTATTATTTCTTTTTCAACTAATTTCCATATTTTACTGGGTAGCCCATTACTGCCTGGGGTTTTACCAGTTGCTTTTTGTTTAATATATGAATTTCCTGAGTTGTTATTGGTCTGTGTGTGCCCCCTCTACTTCTCTAAATTTACAGATTTCCATTTCCTCCACAAAGCTTTCCATATCTTGCACTCGTGTCTCTTTCCCCTAGTGCTTTGTGTATAACTCTTCATGACACAGTGGATATAAAAAGTGTAGACACCCGATAAATACCATGTTTTTGTGATATATGAGACCACAATAAATAATTTCAAAACTTTTCCTATTTTTAATGTGACCTATAACCTGTACCATTCAGGGAACATAGCTGGTAAATCTGTGCCAGCCTTTCCAGATGTGTGTGTGTGTGTGTGTGTGTGTGTGTGTGTGTGTGTGTGTGTGTGTGTGTGTGTGTGTGTGTGTGTGTGTGTGTGTGTGTGTGTGTGTGTGTGTGAGAAAATCAAATCTTAGAGTGTGTGTGTCAGCTATTTGAAGCAGGGACAAAGAGCACTTGTTTCACAGAGTGGTGGAGGACTTGGCTTGGAGCACTCGGTTGAGGACTCAACTCTACAGCTGTGTCAGTGGGGAGTCTTATTTGGGGCCTGGAAAGAGGGAGGGAAACACAGCCTCAGGACTGAGTGTGTTCCCTGTGTGCTCTTAAGGAAACTGTGCTTGGTGCAGAGAGCTGCATCTGGAAATACTGTGTGTATCTATCTTTGTTCCAAGTGAACGTCCACCGGTGTCAGTGGGAGGATTGTCTCTCCTTGATTACTGACCTAGAGGAGGGGTGTCACATCCATGATGATTCTTTTCCTGGCCTTACATATGAGGCTGGTCAGACTTATGTGCCTGTAGTTACCCGGATTGGTGGCTGAACCTCCTTTGTGCAGGGGAATGATTGAAGCCATCTTCCATTCCTGGGCACAAAACCTGACTGTAAGCTCCAGTTAAAAAGTGATTAAGTTAAACCAGAGAAGTCATGTTTCATGCTATTTATTATGCATCCCGGGATGTTACTGGTCCCATTAGTGCACTGTTTTTGGCTTTGGAAAGTACATTGATGACTTGTTCCATAGTAATGGTTAGGGGTTGTGGTATATGATATTTCCTTTTGACTGTCAGGGGAAATTGGGGGGAGAACTTTGAACTGAACCTGTCAGCCAAATGGTTGGCAGTGGCATCCAGTTCAGTGTGTGGATGCCATTTACAATAAGTTCTTTTCTGTGGTTACAGATATAGCTGTAGAAAGTTTTGTGGATGCCCTTTGTTTGAGAAGCTATTTTTTGTTCAAATTTAGCCTTTGAAGTATTAATTAACCCTCTTAGCTGCCTGTTTAACTTGGTCAGGGAACTTTTAGTATGAAGGACTTTGTTCTTGTTACACTTGGCCAAGAGTTTTCTTTCTTTTGTTGTATAACCGAGTGGTAGTCTTATTCCACCAGGATGACTTGTCTTTTGAGTTTGTATTATTCTTAATATGAGTGAATATAGTTCGCTCTATACAGCTGTCAATATGGGTGTAGAGATTTTGTAAATAGCTCAGCATATGCAAAGGTGTTTACTGGGTTTGGGGGGTGGAATTTTGTCAAGGTGTCGCTTAGAAGAGAGAAGTTATCCTTGGAATAGTTCCTAAAGATTTTTAGTTTTACTGGGTCCCTGGATTTAATTTTTATTTCAAGCAGTCAAATCTGACAAGCAAAAACATTACATTGTATTTTTTTATTTATTTATTTTACATTTGTTGACCAGGCTAGTCTAACTGGATTTGAGTCCATTTTCAGTAGAGGCCCGGGGAGAAAAGCTCCAAGCATAAATAGTAAAACACAAGTTAACAATATATAACAATATATAACTAGGCCATGTAAGAAAAAAAACAGTACAGTGGTAGCATTGGTTAAAAGCAAATATATAGTAATGTAATTATAGAATATAGACATTATGCTAAAAGTTTATTTTTAGGAGAGTGTACATTGGGTGAGGAACAACCCTCTCCCATGTTCATGATTACATTGGCAGGGATGTTTGTACCCCTGGTAGGAGTATGGGCCAATTGTTCCAGGATGTTGGTATTAAAATGTAGGAATCGCTGGGCTTGTGCATTAGGAGTGGTAGTTGATATCCCACATGAATATTGTATTGGGCTAAATGATGAGAGACTAATATATTGAGATAAGTAGTATGGGTTTCCTGGGGCATAGAGGGGGACCTGTAGACTGCAAGGATGTGATACAAGACCCTGTTTATGGTGAGTTGTACATGTATGTGTTCCAGTGGTTCATAAACTTTAACTAGTATGGATGTAGGTTGTTTTTAATGTAGACTGAGACCTATGCAACTTTAGTTCCCTATTGTGCAGTAGCTGGTCTAAACGTGTGAAAGGCATTATAATTTTGCATTGCTGGGGTACTCTCTGTGGCTTTAAACCATGTCTCTGTTACGGTACAGGCATCTACACTCTCCTGGAAGAAGTCTTGCGGGCAGTGGAGTTTTTTGTTAAGATTTCTAGCATTGAGCAATACCTCCTTCAGATATTCTTTCCTCCTGTTGCATCTCCAACGGTAAGTTCAGCCCAAAAACAGTAGTCTTCCTCATCACCAAGGCCTTCAGAGCTTTCCTGCCTCTAAGAACTTTGGTTAGCCAATGCTTTTCCACTGCTGGGCAGACAGATCCCATTCAGGGAGATAAACCTTCCTCATTGCTTTTTTACTTATTTAAAGTTACTTTTTTATGAAAAAAGTTATTTTAAGCTATAAAAAAGTATTTTCCTTGACTGTCTCATGACTTTTATGTACTTCTAAAGGGAAGCAGAGTTTTTTACTTGTGTGATAAAATGTTAAATGTTGTTTAAAACTGCTTTTTTGTGAGATACTGTGTTTATCTTAATTTTGGGACTAAGGAAAGTGTCTAAAGTGCTTTTTACTGTGTACGTTTCTGGGAAAAATTGCTTTTTTGCTATTTTCTTGTTTTGCTGTTAAGCTTCTCTGGGAAATGAGCATCATTTTGGCCTGACCATGGAACAAAGTCCATCAGTTGAACCTTCTTCCAGCCACAAAAAGAAAAAGGTTGCCTCAGCCACAAGTGGGTGACTGTATTGTGGCCAAAGGTGGTTCCTCAGATCACTCTTTTTCTTTGGATCCCTGTTGTGTTGTCTATACAGCCACCATGGACCAGTTGTTAGCCACACCCTCTGTGGTTGCTGAGGTCCAGGTCCCCTCAGTGAGCAAGTCAATAGCTACTCTTATCAGCCATGGGAAAAGGGGCCATAATGTGTCCCTGCTCAGCCAGAATGTTGTGCCAGTTCCTGGTGAAGCTGTTGCTGGCAATTCTAGATTTGTTTTTCCACATTTTTCTGTCAAAAAGAAGCAGAAAACCTAACATGTATCTTCTCCTGTGCCAGTTACTCTGGACAGGAGTAATTTATTGGGCTTGGTTCAGGGTCTTGTGTATGCTCTTGTCCCTTCTTGTAAGGTAGCATCTAGTAAAAGAAAAAAAAAGATCATCTTTCCCCGAAGAGGTTCAAGGATTAGAATCTTCAGGGATTGTGAAAGTTCAGGTGCAGTTTTTCTCCTTGGATTCAGATTCTGAAGTGTGTATAGTATCTGATTCTCCCTCTGAGGGATTCTGTCTTTCTGAGACTAATTTGAGGATGAACCAGTCTTTTCAGTTGCAGAATACTGAGGTTTCTTAGTCCCTAAGAAAATATGATTTGTAACAACTGGAATTTCCAGAACCTTCACCCATCCCACAGTGCTCTCAACAGTGGAGTATGTTTTTGTCTCAGCCTGTGGTTTCTCTGACAGTCACCCTGCTGTACCAAAGAAAGCAGACTGTGAGTGTATAAACTTCCTCATTCTTTCTAGTTTTTATGCACTAACCCCAGACCTGTCTCAACAGGAATACCTTTGTAAATTCAGCTGCTGCCAATCATTTTGTTAATTCTAATCCTTCTTCTTCTGATAAGGCTGATGGAAAAGCTTTTGATACGTTTTGGAAGAAAGTGTATGCTTCTACAACTTTGATTTTTAGAATTCTAAATCGTCAGGCTCATATTTTGAAGTTTATCCTGACTAGTTGTGAAAATATAAGGAAAGTTTTGGAATCAGTTTCCTCTTGTGAAGAAAAATCTGCATTGTGTAATTTAGTTTCTTCTATTACTCAAGTCACTACTCATTGTTTGAAATGTTTGTATTAATGTGTAGAGTCTGCTTCTTGCGCTGTTGCCACTGGTACTATTTTAGAAGATTTGTCTGGTTGCTTTCTGGGGACCTCTCAGAAGGTACCAACAAATGAAATTTTGAATTCTCTCTTACAGACTTAGTTTTGGACTGTGTGTTGCAGAGATTATCAAACAGTGTGATGAGAGAGGTAAGCTGATTCAGGGAGTCTCAGATTTTTCAGCCCTCTTTCTGTAAATTCTATAAGGGATTCTTTGCTGTCTCATCTAATTTTACCAAGAAAGAAAATAAACAGTTTCAGCAGAATGCTGGTAAGCAGACATTTAACAAGCGATGGCAGGGAGGTTCCAAAAGGAAATTAGGAAACCTCCCACAACAAAGGCAGTCAAATAAGACAGAATGAGTATATAAGGGGCCTTGTTGTCCCCCCCCGCCCTTCCACCCTAGCAGTCTCTTATCTGTTCCAGAAAGTCTGAATCTTGATTTCTCAGATTAATGGGTTCTGAATGTGATCCGTCTAGGATATAGATGGTAGTGAGAGGAAAGTCCTCCTTTTCTGGGGATTCCTCTTCATCAGCCAGACCGATTTTTTTTCTTTCCACCTGTCTTACATAATATTCTTTCTCAGAGGTTAATAGACACCATTCCTCCTCGTCGTTAAGGGGAAGGATATTTTCAAAGGTTGTTTTCAGTGCCAAAGAAATAACACTCTTGGAGACCAGTTCTTGGTCTTTATTTTCTGAACCAGTTTGTGACAGTGGCAAAGTTCAGTATGTATTCACTTCATAGCCTGTTACCCCTTCTTCCTCATTTGAGTTTTCTAGTAACCTTAGATTTAAAAGATGCATATCATCGCATTCCATTCATCCAGATTGCGGGCATTTCTTAAGGTTTTATGTGTCTGGATCAAATGTCAGTTCTTTGCTTTACCCTTTTGGGTTAGCCACTGGTCCAAGTGTGTTCACATAATGTCTAGCTCTTGTGATAGCTGCTGTCTGCATGCTACAGGATTTCTGCATTTTTCCATATTTTAATGACTTGCTTATCTTTGCAGAGTCTTTTTCAAAGTATCAGGAATCTCTTTCTTGGGTAAGATGTTTCCTTCACTGGCAGGGATTCCAGGAGAGTATGCAAAAGTCTTTTCTGACTCACTCTTACAGGACTGTATTTCTGTGGTGTCTGCTAAACACCTCAGAACAAAGAGCTCTTCTTCCACAGGAAAAAAATAGATCTATATGTATATCTATTCCAGGCATTTTCCACTTAGACTGAGTTGCATGGCTTCCATGATTGTCAAGATACCTCTTGCAGGACTCCACATGAAAAAGATACAGTGGTATCTGAAATCTCTTTGGTCCCAGCATCAACACCCACTGTAGTTTCAAATTCCAGTTCTGGGATTTCTGAAAAGGGAAATTGGTTAGTGGAGATAACAGATTTCTCAGAATCTAGACCTCCCGTTCTCCCCTCCTACTCCAAAGCAGTCAGTCACAACAGACACCTCAGACTTTGCTTGGGGACAGTGTTAATTATTATAAAAATGCAGGGTTTGGGGGATGAGAAAGACTGTCCAAACCACATCAACACAAAAGAGATGCTAGCTTTTATAATTGCCCTCAACTCTCTGAACCATTTGTTAGTCCCCAGGAACTTTTCAAGTGTTTACAGGCAATACCACAGTGATGTAGTACATAAGCAAGGTGGGAACAAGATCTCTCCTCTCCCCCATTCCCCATGCAGACTAGCCATGTTAACATGAGATATAACTTTACAGCACAATATCATTCTTCAAGCATCTTATATTCCATCTGAGCAAGACCAGGGCAGAACCTCACAAATGGAAACTGAATTGGGAGGGTCTTCCAATACTTGATCCATCTGTGAGGAATTCCTCTGTTAGATTTTTTTTTTTGCATCCCCTCTAAACAATCAGTTGGAAAAATTCTGTTCTGAGACTCCTTGCAGGAAGGCCTGAAAAATAGATGACTTTTCTTTTCCTTGGACAGGTATATTACTCTCTACTTTTCTACCACCACCATCATCAGAATCATCAACCCCCTTTTTCTACATGGTGTCAGGGTGTCCCGTCAACCCTTGCCATCTCTCTCTCTCTCTCTATTCACTGCCAATCTCCTACTTTCTTCAACACTCATGCATGACTGTCGCAAGTCTTCTCTCACACAGTCCATCCATCTCTTTACTAGACGTCCTCATTTCCTCTTGTCTTCTTCCTATCTGTCCCCAATCTTCTTCACCAGATTTTCTCCTTTTCCGCACATGTGCCTGAATCACCGTAATCTGTACTGTTTGAACTTTTCTGTAATTGGGGCTACTTTGGATTCTGCTCTTATATCCTTATTTTTTGTCTGTCCCACTGTGTGCATCCTACCACCCATCTCTGACACTTCACCTCCATCACCTCTAGCTTCCTTGACTGCTCTGCCTTTACTGTCCTGGTTTCTATACCATACAGTAGTATGGGTTACATCACTGTTTTGTACACCTTGCTTTTTAACTTCTTTGGCATTCATTCTTCTGTCATACTCTACATCTGACTAGTCCCCAAAAATGAAAAAGGATTCTGCAAACCTTGGATGTCCACAGCTTCCTCACAGAATGGATTTTAGTAATGCAAGATCAGTGTTGCTTGATACATCCCAACTCCAAACAACTACGACTAACACCTTGGATGATAGGGTCTTAATTCCTTTTAGGCACTTGCTTTCTGAGAACATGCAGCAGGTATTAATGGGGGCAAGAAAGTCTGCTTTTAGAAAAGCATATATTAGTAAATGGAAAAGGTTTTCTATTTTAATTTAGCAAAGGAATCATCACACATTCAGAGCTAGCTTTTCTCTGGTTTGACAGTATTTTTGTGAGTTACTTTCCTACGGCCGGAGTTACTTTCTGTCAAGGTTCATTTATTGGCCATTTCAGCATGTCTGCTTGTGGATCCTCCTCTTTCAATTCAGTCTTGTTAAAATGTTTTTGAAAGAGGTTTTAAAGTAGAAACCTCCAAGAGAACTGGTAGCTTCTCCTTGAGATATTAATTTTGAGCCAGCACATCTGGCTGACTTGAGGTTCTTAATATGAAAAATAATGTTGCTGATTGCTCTGACCCCTACAAGATGAGTGTCTGACTTGCAGGCTGTTATGGTGGATCAACCTTATGTCATCTTCTGCATAGATGGTGTTTCTTTGAGAACTAATCCATCTTTTATGCCTAAAGTGGTATCAAAGTTTACCTTAAACCACTCAATCCATCTCTTTGTTTTCTTTCTAGAACCCCAAAATGAAGGAGAAAAATTCCACAAACCTTGGATGTCCACAGGCAGGGCAGGTACTATCTTGACATTACAAAACCTTTCAGAACTCCTGATCATTTGCTCATTTCTTTTGAAGATAAGAAAGGACAACCTGTGTCAAAGTAGACTGTTTTCCAAATGGTTGCCTCAGATTATTACCTTTTGTTATGCCCACCACAGCATAACTTTTGCAGACAGGGTCAAGGCTTACACTGTCAGGGATTTAGTTTCATCTGTGGCTTTTTGGAAAGGGTTGGACCCTAGAAGTATTGTAGAAGCAGCAACTTGGTCCTCTGTGCATACTTTTATAAAGCACTATAGCTTCCTTCTCCAAGTCTAGAACAGGCTTTGATAGGACCATTGCCCATAGGATCCTGGTCCCTTCCCCTTTGACCTCAGAGTTATTTTTAAGCTATGGTAATATACCCAAATAGCAGTGACCATTAAGAAAAACACAGTACAGCTGTGTAAGTAAACTTACCATAACAATAGATGTTTGAAGGATCACTGCTGCAGTAGCCACTCCCTCCCTCTACCATCTTTGTTTTTGTGTCTTTTTTTTATGCCAGGGTGTGCACATGTATTCTTTTTTTTCTTTTCATAGCAGTGTTCTCTCAGGACTTATTAAACCATGAACAGCAGAACAAATAGCAGGAACCACAAAAATAGCTACAGCAAAGAAGTTTATTATCTCTAGCACCTACATACATACATACAAAGTAAAACACATCCAATAAATACACCAAAGAATAAAAAATTAGGATAATAAATTGAAAGCCGTTAAATGTTTCCAATTAAAATCTATATTTAACACCTTAGGGGCCAAGGTATCATGTTTTAATACATATACTGCTTCTTTATGCAGTAGCTTATCCCTTAAAGCATTCAATTCCCCTGCCCCCGCAGTAATATGTCCTAAGACACAACTTTGAAGCAATTTAAAATCACTAGCATGGTGTCTTTAAAAATGAAGGGCTAAGGGACGTATGCATACATTTATTCTTTATATCACGAATATGCTCCTGAAAACATACCCTAAACATTCTCTGACTTTCCCCCACCTAAACTTTATCACAAAGACATTTAAGGGCAGAAATAGTAATAATAGTTTTACAAGAGAAACTTTGATTAGGATAGGAATTATGACCATTAATTTTAGAGAAATTGTTAGTAATATAGGGGCAAACTGAGCAAGTACCACATGAAAAGGTTCCCTTATTAAAAGGGGTAGACGTACTAACCTTAACATCTAGTGGTCTAAACCTACTGTGCACCACTAAATCACCTATACTGCGGCCCTTCTTGTAAGAAATGAAGGGCCTATTTGAAATAACATTGGCCAATAAGCTATCCTTAAACAACATCAGCCAAAAGTAATCCAAGACAACTTTAATCTTACTGCTCAGTACTTTAGAAGGTGTAACAGAAGTCTCAGGACTTAGCCTCACTCTCTCTCTCAGTTGTTATGAAAGCTGTGAAAGGCTTGTTATCCATACCTGACATTTAGTCATTTCAGCTTGATCTAACAGATTGGGAGCATGGAAGGTACCTTGAAGCTTTGGAAGCTGTACAGCTGTTATATCTTATGCAGGATGCAACCTATATATATTTAAGGCTACTGCAGTAGTTATTTGAATATCTACTATTATGGTTAGTTTAGTTAAGTTAGTTCTTAATCTTGCCAAAAGTTGGCCCACCCTATTCGAAAAGAAGTGGCAGGAAAGGAGGTCTTTTTTTGCTCCCCTCTCTAGGGACCTTGGTCTGTGGCTCCTCTTTCTTCACCCAGCTGGCCCATCCATAGTGTTGGAGTGGAAGTCAGGTATTCCTGGGTTAGGCAAGGACCCTGTGGCCTATTTGTTCCTCCCCAGGAATCCCTGTCAATGTACTGCATTAAGATTACTATTGCAGAAGCCTAAGCTGCCTGGGTTATAACCCCTGCACAGGATATAATCAACCAGCCAGCTTTTCAAAGCTTAAGGGCACATTTCACATGCCTCAGCTGCCTGGAGCTTAAGCAGTGTTTCATATAAAATGCAGTTAGAGAACCAAAAACTTCAGTGCTTTCTTGCACTGAAGTACTTCTTTGTGGGCTTCTTGGAACTGAGTTCAGTTAACGAGCCTTTCAAGGCTTCGCAGATAAGTCCCCTTTTGGGGAAAACTTTCCACTACATCATATTTCTGTGAAAATATTTTTTTTAGAAACTTTTTATTGTGTGTTAGGAATTATGTTTATTGGGACTATCGTTTTTCTGAAGGGATTTTTCTTATATAGTGTGTGTGTGTGTGTGTGTGTGTGTGTGTGTGTGTGTGTGTGTGTGTGTGTGTGTGTGTGTGTGTGTGTGTGTGTGTGTGTGTGAACATGCTATATAAAAATTTGTTTTTACTGATGTAATCTACAATTTTGTGTGAAATATCTATATTTCAGACAGGATTTAGTGATTTTTGTGATTGTCAGGGAACAGTTTACCTCAAAACAGTAATTTTCTTGTCAGAAGTTTCACCGACTCACACTGGTTCCTATACCCACTTGTGAGGTCTCCTTCCCTGTTTGAATATGGAGAAGTTGTCAGTCTTCATGATCCTTTTTTCTGCTGTCTAAAAGGAAAATAAATTTGTTAGGGAGTCTTTGGGTGTCTGAATAGCTCCCTCACTGCCTCAGCCACTGATGGGTGACGCTGCTGTGGCCCTTACTGGCTTCTCAGACCATCCATGATTTTTTATTCCTGTCCCTCTGGTATTGCTCCTTGGGATGACAGTAAGGATCAGGAGATTGTCATGTCCCCTGCGGTTGTAGGGTTGCTCTCACTCGGCAAGGTAAAATCACTCTTTTCAGGCTCAGGTGAAAGAGTAAATGAAGGTTTACTGCTTAGAATGGTTAAGGTGCCTGATTTCCAGTCTAGTACTCTTGTTATAGGTCAGTTCCTTTCTAGAGAATTGCCTAAGAAGAAAATGCAGAAACTTAAAAATGTGTCTTCTCCTGCTTCTTTAACTATGGACAAGGAAGATTTGCTAATGAATTACTCTCTGCTTTCAATGTATTGAATTCTAATTTCTTGCTGCTTTCTTACAGAAAAAGAAAAATATTGTCCTCATAGGCTGTTAATGAATTACAGTGAGATGAGCGGGGAGGGAGGGGGAGCTGAGGATTCTGATTCTAAGGAAAGTGTTTCTGCAGATTGTACCCCAGAAGATTTGTCTTTTTCTGAGACCTTTAATAAAATGAGAATTTATTTCACTGGGAGCAAAATGAAATCTTTATGTCCCAGCAGAAGTGTTATGATATGTTACATCTGGAGTTTTCTCAACCTGCATCTGTTCCGTCCACCTTTTCTTTCCAGCCTGTAGTACGCCTGACAGTCAGTTCCCTACCCCAAAGAAATCGAACAGTTTATACACAGTACCTCAGACACACAAATTCTTATTCACTAATCTCAACTCATATCCTGCAGTGATGTCATTACCTAATTTTTCTACTGCTAAACATATAGTGAAAGCTAATCTCATTCTCTCTTATAAGGATGGGAAAGCTTTTGACGTGTTTGGGAAGAAAGTTTATTCTTCTGCAACTTTAACTTTCAGAAATTTGAGCTGTCAGGCTCACGTTAAAAATTTTCCTGGCTTTATTTGAGAACCTTCCTTCCTCTGAAGTTAGAACTGCTTTAAATCAATTAATTTTGCCTGCTTCTCAGGTAACAAAACACTACTTAAATATGTTCTTGGTTTCTAGAGCTTTTGCTACTGGTTCAGTTAACAGAAGATTTGCTTAGTTACTTTCTCAGAACCTCCCTGGAAGATGTTAAAACTGAGATTTTGAATTCTCCCCAGACAAAGATGCATTATTTGAACACAGTGCGACTCAGCTCCTTAAAAAGTTTGAGAAATAGAAATTGATTCTAGGTGTCACTCAGATTTTTCAGTCCTCTTTTTCTAAGTTCAGGGTCGTCTTCCAGGAAACAGAGTAAGACGTCTCAGCAAAGATTCAACAAGTAATGTTACAAAAAGCAGTGGCAAGGAGACTCAAAAAAGAAGGAGCCTCCCAGAACCAAGGATGGTACAAAAAGTCAGAATGGCTATTTGCCTATTTTAACCCCTTCCCACCCTGGCAATCCTTCAAATCTCTCCTTCAGTCTGCTTGCGTCTTCCACACTGACATCTAATTATTTCTGAAAAGTGAGTTCTTAAGTCTTATTCAACAAGGGTATAAATGGCAGTAGAAATCATCCCATTTTTTTCAGGGGATTTCCTCCTCGTCCTACAAACCAGACATCCTTGTTTCTTCATAGTTTAGAGCAAATGATGGCTCAGGGAGGTGACATCACTTGTACCCTCAGCACAGATGAGCAAAGTTTTTTTTCAGGGATTTTTCTGGTGCCAAAGAAAGAGGGAACTTGGGAGACCAGTTCTGGACCTCTCTTTGCTCAATTTTTTTTAAAGATCCCAAAATTCAAAATGTTAACCTTTCATACTCTGTTGCCTCTCAGACCCTCTGGCAATTTTTCTATTGTAAAATTGGACATAAAGGATGCTAATCATCACATTCCAGTTTATAAGGAATTCAGGCATTTTTTTAAAAGAATTTCTGTATTATCAGTTTTCTGTGTTACATTTGGTCTATCATCTGTGCCAGTGGTGTTTGCAAAGTGCTTGCATGAAGTAATTGCTCACTGCTGGCTTCAAAGCATGCACACTTTTCCTTACTTGGACACTTGTCTTATATTTGCAGACACCTTTTCCAGTTGTCAGCCTTTCTTGATGTGGGTTATGGAACTCCTGCCCAGTCTGGGGTTTCAACTGAACTTGAAAAAATCATCTCATCCCTTCTTCTCACTCAATAATTTTTATGGAATGTCTTCCAAACTCATCTCTAGAAAGAGCTTTTCTTTTACTGGACAAGGTAAGGTGCAACAGTAGAAAGAAATTTTCTTGGCTTTCTTTATCCAGTCTCAGGCATCTGCCATGCAGTTTCTCAGGATTCTGGGTTTCATTAGCCAGACTTGACATAAGAAGAATTCACTGGTACCTCAGATCAGTCTGGACTGACCATCACCACCCCTTACCTCTTCAGATTCCAGTTCTGGGGTTTGTCAAAAGAAAGTTACTTTGGTAGGTGGACCAGTTATCTCTCAATCCAGGTTCAAAAGGGATGAAAGTGTAATGTTTGTTTCCTCACTCCAGACCAATTTTCTGTTTTTGTATATATTACCAGGGTGTGATGTATATACCTTTCAGTATATAGTTTCATTGGATGTTTTTTCCTAGCCTTTATTCCTATCAGACTGTCGCCTCCATTGTTAGAGCAAGAAAGCTCTGAAGTTTTTGGCACTCTAACTGCCTTTTGTATCTGCTCAAGATTTAGGCTGTTAGGGCACATGTTAGGTGCCCTTAAGCTTTGAAAAGATGGTCGGTGGTCATATCCTTGGCAAGATCAACACATATAGCTTAGGCTATTGCAGCAACGGTCGGGTTTTTATGATACGTGCACTTACACAACTGTACTTTCCTTGACAAGAATCTGGTAGTAGGGGTTAGGCCAGCTTTGTGCTCTAGGAGTGGGGGGCAACCTGCCCTCTCACCTTGGATGTTCCCCCCTTGGCAACTACTCAGAGGCCACAATTGCTACTTTCTGAGGGGAAGAGTGCCTCTGCATGCAGATTTCGCCTCTACTGCATCGTGCGCATGCACAACAGTTTGGGCTTGGCTGGCTCAGAATTCCACCATTGAACACCTAGTGCTCCCATTATTAGGTATCATCTATGTGGTAAGTCAGATGCACTTCCCTCCCCCAGGATGAGTGAACCAGCTGTGGCCATTCACTGTCATCATTCCTGACCAGCTCATAGAGACACCTGAGCTGCTAATTTTACTCAATCCCTGAGGCAAAGTCAGGGCTTTCTCCCCCTGTGCCACAGCACAGGCTACTAGAAAGGAGGTCTTATGCTTGTTTTGCAAATCTGCCATCCAAACCAGGTTCTGTTTATTGTCAAGTAAAGGACTTCAGGCTAGTGATAGACTTAAAAGGTTTAAGTACTTTTAATCTAAAAGAAACCTTTCAAATGATCATAGTGCAGCCAGTCCCTTGCCCACTTAATTGAAAGAGACTAGCTCTGCTCTTTATTGGTTCATTGGTGGTTAGTAGGCATCTGGTCTAGCACAACACTGAGGAACCTAGTCCACATTTTCCAGTTGTCTGAGAGCACTACCTGGTTAAGTGACCTGTTCAGAATCGAATAGCAGGCAAATGGAGGCTGAGGGGATCTAACCCAGGACTGCAGAAAGCAGCTTGCTAACAGCTCATAGCCTTAGTAGTCTTTCTGCCAGACTAAATTTAAGATGCTTGTGTCCACATCAGAATAGCCAAGGAGTTCAAGTTTCTACTCTTCTGAGTTGGAACCATTCATTATCTTTCCGGTGCTCTTCCATTTGGTCTCACTTCAATCCTCTGGGTGCTCTCCAAGTGCATGCCTGTTGTAACAACCCATTACTGGTTGCCTGGCACTACTGTGTCCACTTATTATTTAGGTGACTGGATATTTGCTGTTTCCTTGATTCAAGCTAAAGAAACTGTTTGTGAGTTTCTGACTTTATTATTCCATTCTTTTGCTATAGCAGTGAACTGTGCAGTGTCATGCTTAATGCCTTCACAACTGCTTATATTTTATTATCTGCAGTCGAGACACCAGAATGTGCAGGAAACACTTTCCAAGAGATAGAAACCAGTCCTTTCAGTTGAAGGTCCTGCCCCTTAACAACTTTACCCAAAGTCTCAGCCCATTTGTATGTCAGTGTACTGGGTCTCATAGCTGCAGCAATTCCAGTGGTACTTCATGCCAAGTGCCATATGAGAGTTCTGCAGTGGGCTTTGAGTCGGTGTGCAAATTCTCTTTTCCACCAAACCAGCATGTCAGTAGCTTTCAAAAGTCACCTGTAATGGTGGATACATTTTGCCAACTTCTCCGAGAACAATAATTTTCATTTACTAACTCCATTACTTTGGGCAGATGGCCTGTGTCTGGATGTTATCCAGACTCTGCCTTCAGATCAAATGTGATAGAAATTAGAACAATTCCATTCACTCTGCAATCCATCCAAGACCCTCTTAAAGAGGGAATTAACATCATACATTCTGACAGTATAAGAATGGCTTGGTGCATAATCCAACAATGGGGGCACGTTCTTAGCCCCAAAGCAGGGAAGCTGTAAGAGCTTGAGAATGATCTATACCAAGTAGCTGGTTTCTGGTGAAGAAAGACATCCATGGAAGTCTAATTGTCTATCAAACAAATTCAGCAGCTACTTGTTACTATCCTATAAGTGGTCTGCCAACGTTTCTTTGCAGATTATTTTACAGCTTCTGGGGAAATCTTGTTGTGACCTGTTTGCTTTCCTGACCAAAACTAAGTGATGCACCTTTGCTGCCCTCATCCATCACCAGAAATTAGACGGGCTGCTCTCATCCATCACCAGAAATACTCTAGACGGACAGAAAGCAAAACTTTACAAATCAAAGATGATTCTCAGTAGCACATCAGCTCTGGTAGGTGTGGTTCCTCTTACCTTCTGTCATCTTCTGGAAAAGCCTATACTCTTGAAGACAACAAACACACTTCTGACTCTTCTATCTAGACTGTACTTCCTGTGACTAACATTTTGACTTGTTTACTGCTATTAGTGGAAGTAACCTTTCCTTTTCTCAGTGAGTGATGAAAATAATATGAGTGTCTCAGAAAACAAATCTGCAAAAAACATGCCAAGACTAAGATTTGTCTTTCTATTTAAGCATCTACCAAAGGAATGGGCCCCTTTCAGTGTCTGTTATTAGTTCGTAATTAGTTTGCACACATACTTTGATTTGGGGTTTAATTATTAACTTTCAGTTAACATCCCTATGACCAAGATGCCTGAGGCCTCATTAACGGTGAATAAAGTGTTCTTAAAGGACAGTTTTTGTTCAGGCCAGTGTTAAGAGACACAGTACCTCTTTGAAATTTGTATTACATACTGAAAAGTTGACTGTAGATTTTCATCATTAGATCACTGCTTAAGTAAATCAAACCAGTGGTCTGAGTGCCCAAGTTAAAAACTGATAAACCTGAAGTAAGGCACACACGGAGCTCAGCAAAATGGACAACTGCTTTAATGAACAATCACAAAAACAATCCACAGAAAGCTAAATCACAGCAGCACAGCACAGCAAATGAAATTGCAAAGCACAAGCAACAGCACAATAACGCTGTAAAGTTAATCCACATACGTTTTCGTCACAATAACTTCATCAGATACCTAACCTTTCTTCCTTTGATGAATAAATAAACTAATCTAATTCAAATGAACCAATGAGTGAACAAATTCAATTACACATGCAAAATGCATTAAAACACATGAACCTTAAAGGTGAATGGATCTAAAAGTTAAAATCAAAAGTATATACAATAAATAGATATGTATATATATTTTGTTATATAAAATGCTTCAAACATAAACCTTAGTTGAAATTGCTTTGTTAAATATAAGTATTACCAGCACAAACCTGAAATGCTTCTAAAAATGTTTTTTTATCAAAAACAGAAGCTAAATTGAATCCAAAATACAATGAAATAGCACCATCTTGTGGAAATTAAATTAAATGCATGTTCATCTTGTTAAAAGATAAATACATATATTATTATTAAAATAAACCATAAAATGCTTGCATATATAATATAAAAATATAAATATTGTAATAATAACATACTATAATTTAGCTGATCTCAATTTCAGCACAGGTTTCAAGGATAACTTTTCATTTAAACCAGGGGCAGAATCTGCATCAAGAATAATTTGTCAATATAGCTCCCTATATTCCAACCGAGTCTCCCAAGGCCCTCCCCTGGGGTTTCGTGGGACTACTTCTATGACAAAAAAAACTGAAATTTAGCTTTGCCACAATTGTTTTGATGTTTAAACAGAGCATTATTATCCTTTCTTTTCTCAAAACCGAAGTGGAATCCTTCAAGGCCCCAGGGCCAGTGGAAACTACGGCCCAAACTGCAGAATCCTATATAAACGCATTCTACGGACATCTCCAGGAATGCATGGATCATGCTATCCCAAACAAAATCAAGACCCAATCATCCAAAGGCAGGCATCCAGTCTGGTGGACCCCAGCCATAAATAAACTCTACAACAGAAGGAGGAAGCTACTACATGATAGAGCAAAATCCCTAAAAGGGAAGGCATCTCTGATCAGTACTAGCAAAAAATTACGATCCCTCATAAAATCCTCCAAGGCCAGCTTCAAGAGAAAAATTGCACAGGACACTAAAGACAATCATAAGGCTTTTTCAGTTATGTTAGGAACCTGGGATGCAACTCCCAGACTTGTTCTGAGTTGATTCTAGCGACAAAAATACACTGAACCCACAGACATCGCCAATATCCTGGCAGACAGGTTCAGTGCAAACTTCTCCACCCCCCCCCCAAAAGAGCAAGTATCTATCCCGGCAGAGTGCAGCCTCCCAAACATCTCTGATGCTCAGGTGAAGGCCGCCCTCTCCAAAGCAAAAAACACTGCTTCCATGGGACCAGATGGCGTCCCGGATTGCGTCCTACATGAACTCCAAGAAGAACTAATCCCTCAAGTAAAACTGCTGTACAATCTCAGCCTCACTACAGGATATGTGCCCAAAGAATGGCGTACAGCAACAGTGGTCCCACTCCACAAAGGTGGCGCCTCTGCGGACCCTGGAAACTATCGCCCTATAAGCCTGACTAGCCTAGTCTGCAAGGCTATGGAGAGGATCATCATGGAACTCATAAACAAAGACATTGGGGACCTAGAGACACTAGATCCTACCCAATTTGGCTTCGTCAAGGGCAGATCCTGCCTTTTGAACCTGGTCGACTTCTTCGAAACAGTCACCAAGGCCATAGATGAAGGGAAGGTAGTCCACACAGCCTATCTGGACCTCGCAAAGGCATTTGACACAATACCCCACTCGGGCATCATAGATAAGCTATCCAGCCTAAATATAAACCCCTATGTCACAAGGAGGGTCGCAAACTGGCTCAAAGACAGAACCCACAGAGTCAGAGTTGCTGGAGCCATATCAGACTTGAAACCAGTCACAAGTGGCATCCCACAAGGTTCTGTCCTGGGACCTCTCTTGTTCGGTATTTACTTTTCTGAGGTAAAGGCCAACGTGGGAGGACTATGGCTCACCAAGTTCACAGATGACTGCAAACTGGACGCCATAATCGACTCTCCAGCTGACACAAACATCCTTCAAAAAGGTCTCGCAGAGACGGATAACTGGTGCCAGAGCCATGGTCTAAAGCTAAATGCCAAAAAGTGTATAGTCATACCCTTTGGCAAAAACAATGTGCCCACAAATTACCACATAGGTGGTAACCCATTAAGTACAGAGAAAGTAATTAGGGATCTGGGGACCCAAGTTGATAGCAATCTCTCTTTTAACAACCACATTGCCAAAGTGGTTAGAAAGACCTTCTACATAGCCCACCTCCTCATGAAAGGATTCACATCTAGATCAAGAGAGGTAATCGTGCCCCTTTATTCATCCCTCATCAGGCCCATCATAGAATACAATGCCCCCTTTGGGATGTACCTTACCCGACACCTGCAGCAATTAGAAAGACCCCAAAAGTACTTCACCAGGAGGATCAAGGGACTCAAACAGATGCCATATGCTGCTCGGTTAAAAAAACTCCAGCTCTACTCAGTTGCGTAACGCCTACTTTGAGGCGATCTATGCCTGACATATAAAGCTATGTCCAACCCAGAATTAATGGACATGCTCCACCTCAGTAAATCTAAACCCCTTAGAGCCACACGATCGAGGGACTTGAACCTCAGCACAGAAATAAATAGAACATGCTGGAGGGACAGATTCATAACCCAGAGGCTCCCTTCGCTCTGGAATAGAATTCCAATTCATGTTAGGCAGAGCACCTCACTGACTCTCTTCAAGAAGAATCTTGATGAGTGGATGGGGGATCGTAGGTTTGTCCCGGGGATTACTTCCGTGTCACTATTAGACAGAGGCACAGTAAACTAAACTTTAAAAAGGGCACAGTATACTCAAATCAAGGGGTGGTGTAAGCCAAACACAATCGGGCTAGGCTTATAAATGTACCAGGGCAGATAGCCTAGTATGAACCTATGAACCTTATCTCATATAAATGCTTGTAAATTCTCTGCCTCAATTTCCTCTCTGTCTTGCCAACGTAAAAAGAGTCACAGATTTCACATGTAGCAATATAAATCACTCCTGTGGTATTATAGTTGGCAAAACTTTGAGTAGTAATGTACTTGTTCCTCTTTTTCAAAAGAATAGAATCACCTTCCTTGATGTTAATGCAATATGGGCAACGCCCGCATTTTCATGTCTCTTTTTTGTTATTGTTATTAGTGGGGTTAAGGAAGTTTGTCCCTTCCAGTATATTCTTGATGTTACGTCCCTTCCTATATACACATTTAAATGGATTTTCAAAGAAATGATTTAAATCAGACTAGCAAATTTCTTCCAGTCTTTACCAAGAATACTTCTCACCAGATTACTCTCCCCGTCAAAAGTGGTAAACATGGCAGAATGAAAACCTTTTTCTAAAGTTGTGGCAATAGCAGTGTTTGCCTCAATATTTTGTACTTCCAGTGTAGGTAGGGGTACACCAAAAATTGGAGCAAATCTTCCTGTTCTTCCTTCCTTAACCTCTACAATAACTGACGTTAGGAGATCTGTTGGGTACCCCCTTGCTCCAAACATACTCTTAATAAATTCACATTCAGTATTAAAATCCAGATCATCTGACGTCATCCTACTGGCTCTCACCAATGGACCTTTAACTATTGCTCTTTTTTGA
Organism: Protopterus annectens; assembly: GCF_019279795.1. Taxonomy (NCBI): domain Eukaryota; kingdom Metazoa; phylum Chordata; order Ceratodontiformes; family Protopteridae; genus Protopterus; species Protopterus annectens. The sequence continues at coordinate 834,107,426 of NC_056726.1, read as the reverse complement.
AAATGTGGGTGAGAGCTTGTATAATGCAAGTAAGCATTAGAAAACGTATCTTTTCTAAACATTTTTGATTTAAAACCTTCCCCCATTCTGTGTATATTTACATCTAAAAACACAATTCAACTTCATCTACTTTATAGGTGAATTTAAAAAAATGTGTTGTATTTGAAATATAATCAAAAAATTCCATCAATTTTTCCAGGGTATTGTTCCAAAAAAGACAAACATCATCCAGGAAGCACCCATAGTAGTTCCAGTATTGTTTAAAATTAGAATTGTGAACAAATTGTACTTCCCAATACAATAAAATGATGTTGGCATATGTAGGTGCACAATAGGCACCCGAAGCTACGCCTTTAGATTGTCTAACATATTCCCCTTGGAAGAATATAAAATTATTGTTTAAAATCAATTCCATTAAAACAAGGCATGTACGAAATATGTTAAAAGAAATATTATTCTTGCTTCCCAAAAACTCTTCAAACCAAACTAAACCTATCTCGTGAGGAATACACGTAAAAAAGTCCACAACATCCAAAGTGATAAAACTAGAGGTGTCAACCTAATTAGAATTATTAATATGCCTTAAAAAATCCCAAGAATCCTTTAACACATTAGGATGTTCCATCACCGCGTTCTTGACCATGCACATCAAGGTTGCTACAGCCTGGATAATATGTAATCCTAATCTTGTAGGCCTGGAGGGTCAACTCTCCATAAGACAATTTATAATTACTAACATTCTGTCTGTAAAGCCACTGAAGAAGAGCACGGTCTGTTACAAATATAAATTATTTTCTTAGCAAGTAGTATTTGAGGATGGCGAGGGCCCATTTGATCTCCATGACATTTCCCTTTTTATTATTGAACAGCATTTCTCAGAGTTGCTGAAATTTTGGCTATGTGTAACAGATGGCATGTTTCTCCTGTGAGGCAGCACTACAGTGTTACCACCTTTGGAAGTACCAGTGGGTACCAGGAATTGTTTAAAAAAGTAAGGTGCTCCCAGAATAGATTCTAAAGACACCAAGCTTTTCAGTTTCTTAAAGGCTCCTTCAGCTGTGTCTTTCCATTGCACTTTCAGTGGAGCCTTTACCCTTGGTTAGGTCAGTCAGTGAGAAAGCAATGGTAGTAAAGTCTGAGATGAATTTGTAGTCTATTAGGCCTAAAAATGACTTGTTTTGTGGTTGGCTTAGGCCAGTAATGAACTGTCTCAACTTTTTCAGCACGTGATTTCAGTATCCCTCTGCCTACTACATAGTCTATTTTATCACCCAAATAGCTGGCTTCTACCACACTTAACTTGCACTTTTCTGGTTTAGATGTCAATCCAGCTTGATGCAACTGGTTTGGATTTTAGGGAGATGATTTGTTTGTAGAATATTATAATGTTACCAGCATGAAATGTTAACATATGTTCTGTCAGCATCTGGAATATTCCATGTATTCTGTAGAGACCAAAAGGCAGGACTCCGTAGTGGAAGAGTCCATTAGGTGTACAGAATTGCATCTTTCCCATGGGCCTTTGTGAAATCAAACATGTAATTCTGCAAACCTCTATTCATTGAGATGAAAACACTGAGTATTTATTTAAGTGAACTTCTTTTTAAGAGAAAATTAAAACATTGAATGACATTAGTTGGCCAGCTGCTAGCAGAAGAATAGGTACTGCGCTATTACGGCAACATTTAGTTAGGAATTCTGCAGAAAACAATTGCGCATATATTATACATTATCAAATATCTCATTATACCTGTTAGTATGCCCTGTAAATGTAAAATGATAATGTAATGTCCGATAATGTTGTATGATAGCATAAGTACAGACTAAAATACCAGGTATGATAGTTTGCCACATAAAGGCGGTATATAAGTAGTGTTAGTATGAACTTCCTCTGTCTCTAAACTCCTGCTGTGGCATCACAGAGCATTCCCTGTGTGTTAGGAAGCCAGTGCAGTACTGTTAAGTGTCAAAAAAACAGATCTGTTGCACTTTGATGGCAATTTGTATAATGTAGCGAAAGATATAAAGTTTTGGTGCTGTCTGTGATGTCCAGCTATATCCCATTGGACTGCCACCAATAAAGGACGTCCCTTACTATCCTGGGTCAGTAACTAAGGAGCTTCAAATCTCACTACTGACTCCAGTATGAGACTGTCACTTAAACAGAAGTAATATTTCACAATTTCCCCTAAGAGCACAGGGTGTTCCTGGGACTGGACTAAATACCTCTGTCTACGCCAAATGTATTTTCTTATTACACACTTCAGAGCAATGTGTCCCCATTTAAGACCACTGATACACTCACACTCAAAATAAATTTAAATCTCACACATCCAAACACTTCTGGGAAAGTCTCACACAGATTTCCAGCTGTGTCCCTTCCCCAAAATAATATGGTAATGCTGCCACCAATCAGAGTGTCTTCATGCCCTTCTAAAGGGGTTTCCAATTTTGAAAATTAAATATCAAAATAAATGATAGCTATGACCAGAACAGCCAGGCCTTCAGGTGGACCCGGGGAGTATCAAACAGGTATAAGGTATAATCTGCATAACAATACACAGATGTGCTCTGAGCTGCTGCACAATGGCACCACTTATACTGAACCAACAGATATTGCCAATATCTTGGCTGACAGGTACAAACTTTACCCCCCCCTTTCACCCCATAAAGGGCCCATCCCAATACCCGAGGAATGCCAAATCCCTAATATCATGGCTGCACAAGTAGAAGCCACACTGTCCAAAGCCAAAAATACAGCTTCCATGGGACCTGATAATATACCTGTCTGTGTTCTACACAAATTACAAAGGGAACTGGCACCACACCTGAGTGCCTTGTTCAACCACAGCCTAATTTCAGACTTTGATCCCACCGAATGGTGCACAGTCATTCCACTTCACAAAGGGGGGGTGACAACTGACCCTGGAAACTACCACGCCATCAGCCTGATGAGCCTGATCTGTAAAGCCATGGAATGCATCATTATGGACCTCATAAATAGGGATATAAGGAACCTTCAAACCCTGGACCCCTTGCAGTTTGGGTTTGTGAAGGGCAGATCATGTCTGCTCAACCTGATAGACTTCTTTGAATCTGTCACCAGAGCGGTTGATGAAGGCAAGGTAGTCCATACAGCCTACCTCGATCTAGCCAAGGCCTTCGACACCATCCCCCACTCGGGGATCATTGATAGACTCACTAACTTAGGCATTAACGCTATGTAATAAGATGGGTTGCCAACTGGCTCATGGACAGAACCCATACGGTGAAAGTAGCGGACTCCAAATCCGACTACCGGTCAGTTACAAGTGGAGTCCCACAATGATCTGTCCTGGGTCCTCTCCTGTTTGTTATCTACTTCTCTGAAGTTCAGGCCAACACTAGGGGACTCTGGTTAACAAAATTTGCGGATGACTGAAAACTGGGAGCTATTATTGATTCTCAAGCTGATGTAGACATCCTACAAAAAGGCCTCACAGACACCAACGACTGGTGCCAAAACCATGGTCTTAAGCTCATTGTTAAAAAGTGCATCATCATCCCCTTTGGGGAAAAAAAAACGGTGCCCACAAACTACCACATCGATGGCAGCCCACTCAACTCCCAAGGTGATAAGTGATCTAAGGACACAAGTAGATAGCAGCCTCTCCTTTGACAAACATGTTGCCACTGTAGTTAGGAAGTCCTTTCTATGTGGCACACCTCATTACAAAAGGTTTCTCATCCAGGAAGAAAGAAGTCATAATCCCTCTCTACTCATCCCTCATTAGAGTCATTATAGACTGCAGTGCCCCATTTGGCATGTACCTCACTAGATACCTACGACAACTGGAGAGGCCACAAAAATTCCTAACAAAGTGGTTCCTAGGACTCAAACACATGCCCTATACAGACAGACTCAAAAAACTCCAGCTTTACTCCGTCTCATATCGCATACTTAGAGGCAATCTCTGCTTGCCATACAAAGCCACGTCTGACCCAGTGTTGCTTGACATGTTTCATCTGAAAAAGTCTCAATCCCTCCGCAGCACATGCTCCAAAGACCTCAAACTCATCACCACAATAAATAGAACCTGCTGGAGGAGAAGGTTCTTAACCTAGAGACGTCCCACATTCTGGAATAAACTCCCCATTCATGTCAAGCAGAGCACTTCATTAACCCTCTTCAAGAAAAATCTTGAGTGGATGGGTAACAGGAAATTCACCCTGGGGATCACTTCAGCAGCCTTGCTAGATAGGGGCACAAGGAACTAACATTCGGGAACAGGATAACTGGTAATATTCTTGGGCTAGACTTGTGTTGGCTTTAGGGCCAGTAGCCTAGTACTCACCTATGAACCTATAAGCGCTCTCTAATATTTAAAGAAAAACACTGATTTCCAGCTACAATATAAAGTGATGAAAACATTTAACAATTAAGTAAAATGATTACAAGATTGTAAATTAATAACTCTCAATAAACAATAGAATTCAATCACCAGAAATGTAAAATTAAACTGCAGATAAGAGACCATTATTCTAGAAAAACTCTGTCTTAATAACCAAGCTTTCCTAATCTAACTAAGTAATACTGTCCCTGATCTAATCTAACATATAACAGCAAGGCAGAAGGCAAGCTTACAGTTTTTGGTGAGTTCTCTTTCATGGGTGTCCACTGACTGCACAGCACTTGACACTACTGCTCAGTACTTGACAAACTGCAGTCTCAGCTGTCTTATTTCAGAAGTAACAGCTGTTTGAAAAAGTTATTTTCCTGTCAATCAGTTGTTTAAATAATCTCTTAGCAACCAAGAACATTTTAATGACATCACTCACTGTTCAGCTGATTCTCCACAGTACTTTAGAATGTCCCTCTCAAAAGTGCACAGTTAGAAATGTATCAAAACACTGACAAATTCTTTGAGCATTCTGTGTAAACAGGGAAACACTCAACATTAAAAAAAAATGTTTACACTTAACATTTAAAAAAATTATTTACATTTTCACAATTAGGCATGCTGGCATACAATTTATTTATTTATTTATTTATTTTACATTTGTTGACCGGGCTAGTCCAGCTGGATTCATGTCCATTTTCAGTGGAGGCCCGAGGAGAAAAGCTCCAAGGATACAAACAAGATAATAAACATAAAGAATGAACAATAAACACATTTTACAAAGGCAATAAGCAAGAATGCAGTGATTTTAGTACAGGTAATACAAATCTAAAAAGAAGACAAGTAAAACACCTAAGTAAAAGGAAGGCATTAGCTGCTTTCAGTACAAAATTAGGTGTTACAAAGTTCAATGTATAATACATACTTGTTAAACCAAAATATATATATGGTATTTTTTTTTTTTTTTATAGAACACTAGTATCTATAGAGGTATTAAGTTATTTGTAGTCAGATAGAGTATTGTAGTGAAGAATAAAGAATTATGATAGGGGATAGATGGAAGTAGTTAGGCAGGATTGGTACAAGAGCAAAGCCAAAATTTGTTCAGATGTATTAGGAGTTGTTTCTTGAAGAGTGGAAGAGTGGCTAGAGAGGATATGTGTGAGGGAAGATTATTCCATATTTTGCCAACTGAGTTGGAGAATAGGTGGTTACCTGCAGAGTTAGTAGTTCTAGTAGTGTTAACTTGTAACTTCTCTGAAGAACGTAGTTGTTTCAGGTTATTATAGGGAGTCAGGAGGCTGCTAAGAGCAGGTGTTTTTGATGGTTGATATAGGATTTTGTGTGCTATTAGGAGTTGTTGATAGATAAGCTTATTAGGAAGTTCTAACCAGTGTAAGTGTTTTAAATTTATACAGTGGTGAGTTCTAGGCTGAGATGCTGTAGAAAATCGAGCAATATTATGGTAAGATGTAGTCAGTTTCCTGAGGTTGCTTTTAGAGAGATTAGTGTAAATAGAGGAAGCATACAAAAGGGTGGAGATAAGATGTGATTGGGCTAAGGTGGTCCGTGCTTCAGGTGTGAGGAAGGGCTTGATTCTGTACAGTGAACCAATCTTTTTATTAACTGCTTTTATTGTGTTATTGATGTGATAATCATAGTTAAGATTATTATCAATAGTAACACCAAGCAGTTTTGTTGTAGGGTCGGGTGAAATGTGGGAATTATCACTTGTAGTAATAGTGAAGTTTAGTTGAGTAGATTTGTGGGTAGGTGAAAAGAGTAATAGTTTAGTTTTTTGGGGGTTCAGGAGAAGACATCTATTTGAGAACCACTGTTCAATGGTTGAGAAGGTTGTTTGTGTGAGTGCCTGGAGTTCTGTTTGAGAGGAAGCTGTACAAATAATGGTAGAATCATCAGCATATTGTATACAGGTAGTGTTTTGAATAGATGATTGGAGATCATTAATAAAGATAGAAAATAAAAGTGGACCTAGTATAGATCCTTGGGGTACTCCTAAGGAGATAGGACATAGAGCAGATAGTGAGTTTTTCCAGAGTACTGCTTGTTGGCGGTTTTCAAGATAGGATGAAAACCAGGTTAAGGAAGTGGAATGCAAGGCAAGGGATTTAAGTATGTGTAAGAGAAGTGTATGGTTTACCATATCAAAGGCTTTTGATAGGTCTAGGAAAAGAGAAGAGGTTAGTTTATTGTTGTTACGATTACAGTTGATAGTGTTGGTAAAAGAAAGTAAAGCAGTGGTGGTACTATGTGAAGGTCTAAATCCATGTTGAGTGTTAGCTAGTAGATTGTTATGGAGGAGATGGTTAAGTAGTTGTTTGTGTATGCATTTTTCCATGATTTTCGCTAGAGGAGATAATAGTGCTATGGGGCGGAAGTTAGAGAGGTCAGTAGACTTAATCTTAGTTAAGTTAATCTTTTTTAGGCAAAGTTCAAAGGACAAAACCACCACTGTAACAGGTACAAGCATGCAAAATCTGAAGGTAATGCTACTCAGTGCTAGAAGTCTAAACCTCAAAATGCACTCTCTTGTGGCACTCCTAAAAATGGAGAACATCGATATCTGTGCAGTAACTGAGACCTGGTTCAAGGCTCCAGAGAGCACCCCTGTAATACCAGGCTACAACTCTTACCACACTTTTTGGCCACCAAACCAGGACCGAAACACTAAAGGTGGAGGAGTGTCCATATTCACAACACCAGGCTAGTTGCCCAACACAATGCGTCTGAAATTCTCCAGGTGCAACTAACACTAGGTAAGACTGCAATCCAAATTGTAGCTTGCTACAGATTCCCCACCATGCCCCAAGATTCACTACACCTTTCTAAATATTAAGATACAACCAAACACCCTAATACTGGGTGATTTCAACTACCCTGCCATTAACTGGGAAAACTACTCGTGTACCAACAACTTTGCCCAATGGTTCTTGGAATTCATAAATTCCAACGCCCTGGATCAACTAATCCTTAGTCCCACCAGGGGCTCCAATAACCTAGACCTGGTCATTACCAACATGGGAAATCGATGCTCCACACCTATGGTCACCCCCTCGTTGGTCAGGTCTGACCATAAGCTAATCACCCTTGACATCCACATCCCACCCCCACCCCACCCCCAATAAGGAAACCTCCGTAAAAAACTTCTCCAAAGCCAACTTCATGCTACTCAAGACAGAAGTGACAAAACTTCATGACACCCATACAGACGGGAACTGAAAGTCTGAGTGCTGAATCCTACACTAAGGCACTGTACAAGCACATCCACTTGTGCATGAATCGTGCCATCCCCAATAGAACCAAGATGCTGTCCTCCAAAAAAAGGAAGCCAATCCGGTGGTCCCTTGCCATAAACAAACCTTACAACAAAAGGAAGAAACTGTTGCAGAAAAGAGGAAAATCCCAAGATGCAAAAAACTCCCCTACCAGCCTCAGTAAAAAGCTGAGATTTCTCATAAAATCCTCCAAAGCTAGTTATGAAAATAAAATTGCCAAAGATTCCAAAGACAACCACAAGGCATTCTATAGCTATGTCAAGAATCTAAATGGCAATCCTCAGATCTACTCTGAGTTACAACAGAATGGCATTAAATATACTGATCCAGGGATGTTGCCAATATCCTGGCAGATCGATTCAGTGCAACCTTCACCCCCCTCTCACCCCCTAAAGGGCCCATCTCAATACTGAAAGATTGCCAAATTCCGGTAGTAACGGCCACACAGGTAAAAAAACGCACTCCCCAAAGCTAAGAATACAGCATCCATGGGACCAGACAACATCCCAGGCTGTGTACTACAAGAATTACAAAATGAACTGGCACCTCATCTAAGTGTCATGTTTAATCATAGCCTCACCTCAGGCTTAGTGCCCACTGAGTGGCACACAGCTACAGTTATCCCACTCCACAAGGGGGGATCCTGGGAGCTACCACCCCGTCAGTCTGACGAGCCTGATCTGCAAGGCCATGGAATGTATTATCATGGAACTTATAAACAAAGACATTGGCAACCTTCAAACACTGGACCCCACTAAGTTTGGGTTTGTGAAGGGCCGATCTTGTCTCCTAAACCTGATTGACTTCTTCGAGTCAGTCTCCAGAGCCATGGCAAGGGCAAGGTGTTCCACACAGCCTATCTGGACCTCGCCAAGGCCTTCGACACCATCTCCCACTCTGGAATCATAGATAAACTTACTATGTTGGGCATTAATCCCTACGTCACTCAATGGGTTGCCAACTAGCTTACTGGCAGAACCCAGACCGTAAAAGTAGCCGACTCCAAATCCAGCTCCAGACAAATGGAGTACCTCTGGGTTCAGTCCTGGGACCGCTCTTAGTTGGCATCTACTTCTCTGAAGTACAGGACAACACTAAGGAACTCTGGCTAACAAAGTTCGCAGATGACTGCAAACTGGGAGCCATTATTGAATCCCCAAATGATGTGGATATTCTACAAAAGGGCCTTACAGAAACAGATGCTTGGTGCCAGAGCCATGGGCTCAAGCTCATTGCCAAGAAATGTATAGTTATCCCCTTTGGGAAAAAAAAAAAAAAAAACATGTATCCATGAATTACCACATAGGTGGCAGTACACTAAACACCGAAAGTGTGATGAGACTTAGGGACACACATGGACAGTGGTCTCACCTTTGATAACCACATCACAACAACAGTCAGGAAACCCTTCTCTGTGGCACACCTCATCACTAAGGGCTTTTCATCCAGAAAAAAGTAGGTCATTTTCCCACTGTACTCATCCCCCATTAGATCCATTATAGAATACAACGCCCCATTTGGTATGTACCTCTCAAGACATCTGCAACAACTGGAAAAGCCGCAGAAATACCTCACTAAAAGAATCACAGGTGTAAAGCAGATGCCCTATGCTGACCGTCTAAAAAAACTCCACCTATACTCTGTCGTATATCGTCTACTCAGAGGCGATCTCTGCTTAACATACAAGGCCATGTCAAACCCAGAGCTGTTGGACATGCTACACTTAAAGAAATCCCAATCCCTCAGAGACACACGCTCCAGGGATCTAAACCTTGTCATCACAATGAACAAAACATGCTGGAGGAATAGGTTCCTGATCCAGAGACTCCCCAGACTTTGGAATAGACTGCCCATACATGTCAAGCAGAGCGCCTCTTTGGTCCTCTTCAAAAGGAACCTTGATGATTGGATGGGAGATGGGAAATTCACCCCGGGGATCTTGTCAGTCGCCCTGCTAGACAGGGGTCCAGGAAAGTAAATACTGTGGGAAGAAATAGCCAGGGAATTGTTATGGCTAGGCTTGTATAGGCCCTAGGGCTGATAGCCTAATACCAACATATGAACCTGAGAATATGCACAATCCTTCTGCTAGACATGCTAATACAGATGACAGTTCTTTCATTTTCTTCACACTGTCATTTAAAGTATAAAGAAAAGTATAATTCTGCCTTGTGCAATATTAATTGTGTTTTATTTATACAGCAGTCTGAGTTGGGATACTTTGGGTTTCATGTTTAATGTTTTACTTTTATATTTGGTTCAGTTGCAGGTGTACTGAATTTTCACTTCTTTACATTTTAGGTTAGTATTATATAGTTCATTAGTGTGTACATCATCTGTGCTGACTGTGAAGGGTGTTGTTTTCTGTTATTTTTTGTATCACCATGTTATTGTCATGTTCGTGATATTGACCAGCTTTGGAAATTCGACAATTTGAAATTCGGTGCTGTTCACGTTCACTAAATGGAACATTCGCTGTTTTCATCTCGATGAATAGAGGTTCATAGAATTAAACATTAGATTTGACGTAGACCCCTTTCCCATAGCTTCTGTGGTTAGTGAAATTTCCCAGTTGCATTTGGTTTGAAAGGATATGACAGGGTGCCTAGAGAGGAGTTGTGGTATTGTATGAGGAAGTCGGGAGTGTCAGAGAAGTATGTAAGAGTGGTACAGGATATGTACGAGGGTAGTGTGACAGCGGTGAGGTCTACGGTGGGAGTGACAGATGCTTTTAAGGTGGAGGTGGGATTACATCAAGGATCAGCTCTGAGCCCTTTCTTATTTGCAATGGTGATGGACAGGTTGACAGTCGAGATCAGACAGGAGTCCCCGTGGACTATTATGTTTGCAGATGATATTGTGATCTGCAGTGAGACTAGGGAACAGGTGGAGGAGACCCTGGAGAGGTGGAGATATGCTCTAGAGAGTAGAGGAATGAAGGTCAGCAGGGCTAAGACAGACTATATGTGTGTGAATGAGAGGGAGGCTAGAGGAATAGTGAGGATGCAGGGAGTAGAGGTGGGGAAGGTGGATGAATTTAAGTACTTGGGATTAACAGTTCAGAGTAATGGTGAGTGTGGAAGAGAGGTGAAGAAGAGAGTACAGGCAGGATGGAGTGGGTGGAGAAGAGTATCAGGAGTGATTTGTGACAGACGAGTACCAGTAAGAGTGAAAGGGGAAGGTCTGCAAGAGGGTAGTGAGACCAGCTATGTTATATGGGTTGGAGACAGTGGCATTGACAAAAAGGCAAGAGTCAGAGCTTGACGTGGCAGAGTTGAAGATGTTAAGATTTGCACTGGGTGTGATGAGGATGGACAGAATTAGGAGTAAGTATATTAGAGGGTCAGCCCAGGTTGGAAGGTTTGGAGACAAAGCCAGAGAGGCAAGATTACGTTGGTTTGGACATGTTCTGAGAAGGGATGCAGAGTATATTGGGGAAAAGATGCTAAGGATGAAGCTGCCAGGTAACAGGAAAAGTGGGAGGCCTAAGATAAGGTTTATGGATGTGGTGAGAGAGGACATGCAGGTGGTTGGTGTGACAGAGCAAGATGCAGAGGACAGGAAGAAATGGAAACAGTTGATCTGCTGTGGCGACCCCTAACGGGAGCAGCCAAAAGAAGAGGAGGAAGAAGATTTGGTTTGGTCTAAAGTTGACAGAAACTTAGCCTTGCATAGTTTTTGAATCAGTTCATCCATTTGGGAATGAGATTTTGTTCAGCTTCAGAGCTGCTATGTCACTTTCTAAAGACATCACAAAACCTTATAGACCCATCAGGTTTGGAAACTATCATAGTACTGTCATCATAGGTTAGTACTAGGCTAGCTGCCCTTGTGAGCTGTTGTAAGCCTAGCCAATTATCCCTTGTGAGACTCAAACCCTGCACCTTGTCTTTGTAAGGCAAACACCTTAACCATTGGGCCACCCTCCCAACTCCCCGAGACAGTTTTACATACTTTGGGATTCTTCTGTTAGCCTACATTTAACTATTTTATGTACCTTTTCCCTGACTGCTTGGTGTTTGGATTTTGGTATACAGTAAATGGACTTTTCCACCATATATGATTTCTTTATTTTTAGCTGGATTAAACTAGATCTACCAGGCAACTAGACCAATATGTCGTTATTCCTAAGGACAATTTTTTGTCTCCTGTTTTTATGGTATGGATAAACTGTCCCTTATTTTAACTTCAGAATGTACTGTGTGAATCTTAATGTCTACATACATGCTTACTGCAGAAACTTCAGTTTTTCTCCAAACTTTCAGAACATTTATGTGCTGTAACTATTATTATTTTCTATTCCCTGGCTGTCGTATCTTATAATTCTCATTTACTTTCTGCACAGTTTCAAAAGGTTCTTGGCATTTTGCAAGGAATTTATTTTCAGGAGTGCATACTAAGACAAGTAGTTTAGAAGTCTTTGAAAAGGGCATTTCTGTTGTATGCTCTGTGTTGTGCCTCCTTTTTTCTTTCCATACGTCCTCTTAGTATAGGTATTAGAGTTATTAGTCTTGTCCTACAAGTATGAATCTTATCCCGCCACACTTTAAAAAGGTGTATTTTCTTCCTCCCTTGTTTCTTTTGATGTATTTAGCAGGTCTGTCAGATATATTTAATATAGTAGTTCAAATTGGTAAATCAAGTTGGTGCTTGTGGTACTTTTACAGCAAAGTGACAATGTGGAAGCAGTTTATAACGCTTCTATATTTTTGAGGGTGATATGCTTTTATCCTTATCTGTTTTAAAAATTGAGTTTACGCATTACATTAATATGAATGAGGTGCCTTAGTCAGTGAGAATTTGTGAGGAAATTCTACTGGTTCTTCTGCTATGGCTATGGCCGTGTGTTGATTCCTCATCAGTGTCCTCCCTCAAGAAATTTCATTGCATACTCAATAATTACTAAGATATACTCTGATGGCATTTACTGGGTTTTCAAGTAGTTCCTCATTGTCCTTAGCTGTTTATTCAGATGGGACATTCACAATGGATCATCAGGGTATCATTGGGTTCCAAAAATCCTGGATTGAGTGCTGTTGTTTGACACTTTAGGCAAGATGCACAAAAGATGTTCATCGTGTTACACTGCTGCAGTCATTACACTTGGGTTATCCTGCCGTCAGGCAGTTCCCCAGTTGGCCTGAGTTCCAAAGTCTTGGTCCGGCGTTGGTTGCTGTCGCTTCTTCCCTGACATCAGTGCGCCAGGGGGATATAAGATGCAGCCAACGCCATTTTCTTCAGTCTTTCTTGCCGTGCGGTGCCCGAAGCAGAAGCAGTTCGCCAGTGCCGGTCGGCCGACTCCTGAGATTTTCATTCCGAATCCAGAACCGAAGTCTTCTAAAATGCTAAGTACCCCGTTGGGGAAACTTTTTCTTGCCTCAGACCGATGTCAGTAAAAGTTAATAATTGTATTTCTTGTGGGAAGCAAATACCTCATAAGGATTTCCACTCCTACTGTATCCCATGCCTAGGCCCAGACCACAACGTCACTGGTTGTCAGTTTTGTGCTAGGTTTAACAAGCACACTACTAAACATCGGTTTGATTTTGCCCGACATTATTTTGGCATAAAATTTAATTACACCATGTCGTTGGAACTTCCAACGAAAAGCGCAAGGACAAGGACAGGCAGCCGAGTCCCAAGACTGACGACGAGGCCTCTTCTAGGCCGGTCGCCAGCTCTCCAGTTTTCAGCAAGGCGCCTACGCAACCCCTGACGACCACCTTAATAGAACCACAGACCGCCTCCGACTCCCATGTAGAGCTGGCTGGGCCTTCGGACACTCTTGGTATTCAGATTACCGAACTTAATCCTACAGAGGGAACCGAAGTAGCTGAGCAATCCACAGCTTCAGAGGGTGTTTTCAGACCTACCCAGTTAACCATTAAAACCCTCTTAAGTCCAAGCCTCCCTTAAAAGCAAAGAAACAGACACAACAATCTCCAGGGCAGGCTTCCATGCCTAAGAAACAAATGCTAAAAATGGCCAAAGACCTAATCACCCTGATCAGAGGGTCCCATCCCCCTCCAGATAAAAGGCCCAGACAAGATGCAGACTATGAATCTTCAGACCAGGTGTCCATTTCCTCTGACTCATCCTCAGACCTAGGATATTCCTTACCCCCTTATGAGGATTCTGATGCTGAGGAATCAATTCCATCAGCCTCTCCACCTGAGGACTACTCCTTTGGGGAGACCTTACATACCATGAGGGAGCATTTCCACTGGGAATGCCAGGATTACTCAGAATCCAAGAAAAGGCTCAGAGACTTCCTTTTATTGCCTCAACACAGACCTCTTGCTATTCCGCCAGTGTTAGATATTGTGGATGATGTATACATTGAATCCAGCTTAAACCCTGACTCCTTACCACCAGCCCCAGTTAAGCCAGATAGATATTACAGAGTCCCTGACTCTCACAAATTTCTGTACAAAAGCCCTGTTGCTGACCCTGAAACTATTTCTCAGGGACCCAAAGGGATTAAGGCCTCATAGCTAAAAACCCAGTCCCCTCTGACAGAGATTCCAGAGCATTAGACAGATGGGGAAAGAAAATTTATACATCCGCAACTTTAGCCATGAGAGCCTTGAATTGCCAGTTTCACATGCTAAAATATCAGCAATTTTTAATGTCTCAGTTGAAACAAAAGATGCTTCCAGATTCAGAGCCTCCTAATTTGAAAGAAATGCAGGATTTATTGCATGCAGCTGAACAAGTGGGAAAACATACTTTGCAATGTGGTTTTGATTCCTTACAGGCCTGCTGTAGAGCAGCAGTTACAAGCTCTGTCATTAGAAGGCATGCTTGGTTAAAAGAACATACGCTACCAGATCATGTTAAGGCCAAATTATTGGATGCACCTTTGCAGTGGGATGTGTTGTTTGGAGTTAAGGCAGAGGAGGTATTAAAGAAGATGGAGGATAAGGCAAAATCTATGCAAATGGTCAAAGATTTCTTACAGGTTCAACCTCCTCGTTTTAGCAGAAATTGGCCAACAAAAAATTGGTCCTTTCCAGTCACAGACAGACCTCAAAGGGGCAGATATAGACATCCAAGAGGTAGAGGTCAGACACAAGGCCCTTACAGACCTCGACAATGGGGTACACCAGGCCAGAAAGAAGGGGAAGACAGGCCTCAACCTTATAAAAAAACAGTCTCAATGACTTCCCACTACAGCTGACAAACAGCTCTCTCTTGGCAGCCCCCTTAGGAGGAAAACTGGCTCTTTTCTATCACAATTGGCATTGCATCACCAAAGACAAATGGGTTCTCAACATCATATCTCAAGGTTACAGGTTCCACTTCCACACTCTTCGAAGGTTAAAAGGAATGCCAAATCTGCCACCAAATCAATGGGCAGAGGCTCAAAAACAAATTACAGCACTCATGGACATGAGAGCTATTCAAAAGGTACCACCACAAGAGCAAGGACAAGGATTTTACTCAAGACTCTTTCTGGTTCCCAGAAAGGACAAAGCCTGGAGACCCATTCTGGACGTTTCTTCACTGAACACTTACCTGGATATTCCGAAATTCAAAATGTTGACACTACAGCAGCTTATTCCCATGCTGGGCAAGAAAGCTTGGCTTGTGACTTTGGACCTCAAAGAGGCATACCTGCATGTCCCTATCAGACAAAACTGCAGAAGATACCTCAGATTTCTAGCAGGTTCAATGCATTATCAATTCTCTGCACTGCCCTTTGGCTTATCTACTGCGCCCAGGGTCTTCACAAAGTGCCTGGCACCAGTAATTGCATTTTGCAGGCAAAAAGGAATTCAAATTTACCTATACCTGGACGACTGCCTAATCCAAGAAGAGAGCAAGGACATTCTTCTAAAGCATCTGGCATACGTAAAAAGTTATTAAGTTGCCTGGGGTACACAGTAAATGAAAAGAAATCAAAACTAGTGCCCTCACAACAGATAATATTCCTGGGTGTCAGCTTAAACACAATGGCCCAGATGGCTTATCTCACGCCAGACAAGCAAGGACAACTGACTCTGTATTTTCATTTAATGGCAACAAAGACCCAACTCCCTGCAAGAAAAATTCTGCAGGCCTTGGGCTACATGGCATCTTGCATACTACTAATTCAATATGCCAGACTGCATATGAGGAAACTACAATGGTACCTAAAGAGTGTATGGTCTCAACACTGTCAAAATTTGTAAACAGTTATACCACTAATTCCTTGCCTTCAACAGGAGTTTCAATGGTGGGCTCAAGCTTGTCACCACAACAAGGGACAGCCTTTTACTCAACCCACAGCCAGGCAGACACTGACAACAGATGCATCGGATTATGCCTGGGGAGCACACATGGCAGGAAAATGTATTCAGGGCGAGTGGCCCACAGAACAAAGGCATCTCCACATCAATCAAAAAGAGATGCTAGCTGTACAAAATGCAATTATATCTTTCAAGGACCTGCTGCATCCAGGACAACTACTACTAAAGACAGACAACACCACAGTTATGTGGTACATAAACAAGCAAGGGGGCACACACTCCTACCCCTTCTGCAGACAGGCCATGACCTTGTGGGACACAGCTTTAAACTACCAAGTTCATCTGCAGGCACAATTCCTGCCAGGAGAGAAAAACACACTGGCAGACGACCTAAGCAGAAACATCATGGATCCTCACGAATGGCAATTGAGTTCACAAATATTCAGAATTATAGCACAAAAATGGGGGAAACCAGACGTAGTTCTGTTTGCATCCCCAATGAACTGCCAACTACAGAAATTCTGCACAAGGAGCTACCATCCACAAGCATGGAAAGTGGATGCCCTCTCATTCAGATGGAAAAAACTACAAGTATACGCTTTCCCTCCTTTACCTCTCCTTCCAAAGGTACTCATAAAAGCCAGGCAGGAAGAGCCAAAGATGATCCTGATTGCACCAGACTGGCCACGCCAGCACTGGTACCCAATCTTAAGGAACTTAGCACAAGAACCACCCTGGATTTTGCCTCAAATCCCACAGCTGTTGACACAACACAACAATCAGATACTTCACAGCCAGCTAAAGACCTTAAATCTAGCTGCATGGAAAATTCCTTAACCAAGCAAGCATTGCCTCTCTCCAAAGCTGTTATGGATGTCATTCTGGAGGCCAGAAGGCCTAGCACCAGGAAAGCCTACTCGGATAAATGGAAGAGATTCTCTGCCTGGAACCAAGCACACAGCCTTGACCCTCTTGTCCCAAACATTCCTCAGATACTTCAATACTTAACTGAGATGCTGGACAAGGGCCTCTCCTTCTCATCCATCAAGATTCATGCCTCAGCCATTTCTGCTCATTACAACACAGATCCACCAATTTTTTCTAATCCTTTGCTCAAACAGTACCTCAGAGGGGCTAAAAACTTGAGACCACCCCGTAGATCACCTACACCAATTTGGGGCCTCAACTTTGTTCTGGAAAAATTAACTTTACCTCCTTTTGAACCAGCTAACACAGCAGAATTAAAATACATCTCTTGGAAGACTGCTCTGCTACTGGCAATAACATCAACAAGAAGAGTTTCAGAATTACAGACACTAATGGCAGTGGAACCTTTCCTCATCTTCCACCAGGACAGGGTGTCCTTAAGAACTAACCCTACGTTTATGTCAAAGGTATTATCAAGTGTGGCTCTAAACCAAACTATTCATTTGCCAACTTTTTATCAAAAACCACAGAACAAAGAGGAGAGACTACTACATTCCTTGGATATTCACAGGCAGTTACGCTTCTACTTGGACAAAACCAAAGCTTTCAGAAAATCTGAGCAATTATTGGTAGCATACGCTGCAGGAGCACAGGGAAAAGCCATTTCAAAGCAGAATATTTCAAAATGGATAGCTCACTGTATACGTTTTTGCTATATACACCATGGGAAACCTGTACCTAGCAGCATTAGATCTCACTCCACCTGGGCAACAGCCACTTCAACTGCCTACCTCAGAGGAGTGCCTACCAAGGATATTTTAGAAGCAGCAACATGGAGTTCTGTGCATACCTTCACCAAACATTACAATTTGCCTTTATATTCCAAATCCAGATCTGGCTTTGCCACTGCTGTGCTGCAGGGCCTTATAGCCACCTCTAATGCCTTATAGATCCATCCTCCCTACCTCAGCTTTGGGATTCCACCCAAGTGTAATGACTGCAGCAGTGTAACACGATGAACATAGTACAGTTTTGTACCTACCATAAATGTAGATGATCGAGTGTAGACACTGCTGCAGTCCAGGTTACCCTCCCTCCTTCCCCTCTTACTTTCTGGTACTTACCTAGGTCATCTACCCTTTTTTCCTAAGGGGAGTATTTGCTGGTAATTAAAAAAATGGTTGTTTGCTTTTCTATTATATATTTTACTAGCAATTTGAAAGGCCTACCTATTTGGGGGAACCTGACATCTGGGGCAAGAAAAACTGAAGAAAATGGCATCGGCTGCATCTTATATCCCCCTGGCGCACTGACGTCAGGGAAGAAGCGACAGCAACTGACGCCGGACCAAGACTTTGGAACTCAGGCCGACTGGGGAACCGCCTGACGGCAGGATAACCGAAGTGTAATGACTGCAGCAGTGTCTACACTCGAACATCTACATTTATGGTAGGTACAAAACTGTACTTTCTCTTTGTTCTTCATAATAGCAGGCCAATAAAATCTCTCAGAATGTGGTTATGTAACAACTTAATTAAAAGTATTTAGAAATGGCTTTGAACTGACATCTGTTTCAGTATCTCTTCTCTGTCTTTTGGTTACTCCGTGGAACAGGACATTTCTTAGTTCAAAGTAGGGGTATGTAATTGAGCTTTTCTGTTTGTACGCCTTCTGGTCTTGATATGTTCTCTGTATCTCTGCTTAGCATATATTCTTCCTGTTGTGCCTTCTTAAATTTTACATGGCTTGTCCAGAGTCAGTCAACTTGGTATAACTTTCATTAGTATTCTGACATGAACTGGAGCCCTTCACATTTCCCCTGCAAAGGAAATCTAGGTGTGTGTTTTTCTCCTCATCTAGTGCATCCTATAAAAAAGACAACTTGTAAAAATATTTTTATCCGTAGGAGTATTGGTTATTTCTTTTTCTTTCCTTCTGTTTTTAATTACTTTCTTTATCTCTACAGCCCTATATCAGTTTCTGATTAGCTTTCAGTCTGGGTGTAATAGGAAGAATGTCAGAAATATGTATTTTGCCCCTTTCCCTGATGTCTTCAATCTGCTATTTATCTGTTTCTTCCTCAGTTTCTACAACCACATCTCTCAATAATGTTGAAGTATAGGCCCTACCTAGTAATTTTCCACAAAGATTGACTTCATTATTTCAACATCAGGAGTTTCTTGACAATATTACTATTAAATTTCTGTAACTCTTCTACCTATGTCCTGTTTTAGCTTCTTTTGTGCCTTCTGGTTCTGTACCCTACAGGTGTTATGTATTTCTGGAAGCATATCTGGTTGAACCTGCCTGAGTAACTTCCATAACTGTTTATGCTGTGGAAAAGTCTTGGTTATTTATCACATTGTACTAAGTTAGACACTAGAGCTACAGGTTGTAACACCTTGTGTAAGAGAGTCTGTATTTCTGCCTGTGGTATTGGTATTCAATCTTTTTTCTGCATAAACTTCACTTTCAATGTTCTGCTTGATAGTTGTTTTATGCTTACAAACTTAATTGTGGTTTAACTAATGTAATCATGCCACCCCAATCCCTGCATTCTTTTTCATTCTACCACAGTATTGCATTTGGTAGGTTTGGTAACATCACAGTAGGAGAAAGCAGATTCTACACTTCTGGTAATTAAAACGTTCAGTGGTATCACTTTTAATAGGTTAACACACTACATGAATCTTTTAGGCACAATTAACAAATATACTTGCTTTCCCACCTTTCTAAGCTAGTATAGTCCAGTTTTCAGGTTAGTGCTGAATTCAGGGCTGTGTTACAAGTTTCTGTGTTTGCCCATACCTTACTTGGATAGAAGGATGTTTCTCTGTTCACTATGAGAGAGGGAGCTTTGAACAGTCTATCTGTCCCTGGAGGAGTGGTTACAGCCCAGAATTTAGTAGTTTATTTGCCATTTTGGGCTAATTTCTATCTCTTTCATTTCCCTGCTATAAAATCTGCCTTTGCAAGGTTTTTGTGCTAGTATACAGCTCAGCAAGCTCCTGCAAAGTGCCCTGCAGAGTTCTACAGCTGCAGGGAGACAAAAGAGAGACTTTGGAGTGATTAAGTATAATTTTTCTGCATTTTCTTGCTGCCTTTAGCTAATTCCGCCTAAAACGCTGATTTTCTAGAGTTTCTGTGATTTACAAAGCTTGTTTCAGCTACATATTGTACTTATTTTACTGCCTGCACTTTAACAAAGTCATTTGTGTGTTTAAATTACCTGTTTAACTGTTGTAGGCTACACACTCAAGTGTGATCACCATTTCTGTGCATTTAAAGTGTTTTTTTGATTGTATCTGCTTTATTTTCTGGAAAAAAAAAATATATACTTGTCTTCCCACCTTTCTAAGCTAGTATAGTCCAGTTTTCAGGTTGGTGCTGAATTCAGGGCTGTCTTACAAGTTTCTGTGTTTGCCCATACCTTACTTGGATAGAAGGAAGTTTCTGTGTTCACTGTGAGAGAGGGAGCTTTGAGCAGCCTATCTGTCCATGGAGGAGTGGTTTCAGCCCAGAAATTAGTAGTTTATTGGCCATTTTAGGCTAATTTCTATCTCTATCATTTCCCTGCTATAAAACCCACATTTGCAAGGTTTTGCGCACCGGGCAGCGCCGGTTAACTAGGGTATAAATGTTCCCGGCTCCACAAAGTCTACTCTTCATTTTTTCCTTGGAACTAGACACATTTTCAACTTAAGCACTCAAACCATTCACTTCTCATCCTGGCACTTTCTCAAAACTCATAGCAAGCACTAATAAACCTTAGCACTAGACCCCACCCCCATACTGTAGAGAAGGACAAGGCTCTCTATTCGACCCTACCAGCCATTCAGTAAAACAGTTCACTGTACCTATCCAGGCATGTCCAAAGGGCATTTTCAGGTGTACACTCCGGTCCAACTGGTGAATCTGGGCATTTTGAAGCAATGTTACAATCGCCTCATGTACAAAGACAACCCTCGCCTCCTTCCACCAAACACTAATACATGCGAGAGATGCAATTATACAGCCAAACTGGAGGCTAAGCTCTCTCAACCCAAGACTGGACCAGGTAGTCAAGAGGAGAAGGGTATTACTTGCATCACACCACCAGTTTCACATATACCTATAAAACCAGCACCGGCAAAAAACACACATGAATACACAAAAACATACTTGGAGGCTCTAAATAAAAATCTGCAAAAGCAACAGAGACCTCCAAAGCAGACATCCAAGCAACCTCAACCCCCCAACACAAACCATGAAACACATACTTCACAAAACCAGTGTGCCACACAATCACAGCCCTTAAGGCAAAATAACATACCCAACACACTAGTAATAGGTGACTCTATAGTCAGACACACTGACGTCCCACTCACTAAGCTGAACAAGGAGAAGGTTACTGTTAGCTGCCTGTTGGGTGCCAGGATCCGCCACATAACACATACACTCAGGTCACTCCAGAACAAATACAAATATGACTCTGTCATTGTCCATGTTGGTGTAAATGACCTGAGCCGTACCTACCTGGACTACATGAAAAGAGGCACGGGAGGAGCTCTCTGATCACGTAGCCCAGGCTGGTATGACCCAGACCCTGAGTAGCATCCTGCCCTCACCAAGAATGAAGAAAAAATGATCAATTTCAACAACTGGCTAAGCTTCTTTTGTCATTCAAAGGGGATCCAGTGTCTGTCAGCCTGGGATGACATGCTCGACAAGCCACGCTGCTTCGCTAGAGACGGCTTGCACCTGTCACTCTTAGGCTTTCGAATACTGGCCAAGGCTCTTGCCATCCCCATAGTGCCTTTTTTAGGCAAGGCTCAAAAGACAAACCCACCACCGTAAATAGCACAAGTAACAAAAAACTGAGGGTAATGCTACTCAATGCCAGAAGTGTAAACCTCAAAATGCACGCACATGAGGCACTCCTCAGTATGGAGAAAATCGATATATGTGCAGTAACAGAAACCTGGTTTAAGGCTCCAGAGAGCACCCCAGCACTACCAGGGTACAACTCATACCATACATTTCGGCCACAAAACCAGGATTGAAATACAAAAGGCAGGGGAGTATCCATATTCATCAAGGATACCCACACCTCTAGGTTAGTGGCACAGCACTATGCTTCAGCGATCATCCACGTGCAACTAACAACGGGCAAAACTGCTATTCAAATTATAGCTTGCTACAGAAAACCCACCATGTCCCAGGACCCCCACTCCGCATTCCTGGAAACACTGAGAAACATAAAGATGTTCTTTGTGTTTCACTGTTGCAGTCATTACACTTAGATTATCCTGCTGGCAGGCTACCCGCAGTCAGCCTGAATTCCAAAGTCTAGGTCCGGTGTTGGTTGCTGTCACCTCTTCCCTGACGTCAGTGCACCAGGGGTATAAAAGATGCAGCCAACGCCTTTTTCTTCAGTCTTTCTTGCCGCGCGGTGCCTGAAGCATAAGCAGTTCGCAAGTGCCGGTCGGCCGACTCCTGAGATTTTCATTTTCGAATTTCAGATCCAAAGTCTTCAGTAAAAGCTAAGTACCCCATTGGGGAAACTTTTTTCTTGCTCCAGACCGATGTCAGAAAAAGTTAATAATTGTATTTCTTGTGGGAAGCAAATACCTCATAAGGACTTTCATTCTTACTGTATTCCTTGCCTAGGCCCTGACCACGACATTGCTAGCTGTCGGTTTTATGCTAGATTTAACCAATGCACTATTAAGCGTCGGTACGATTTTGCATTACACTATTTTGGCAGAATATTTAATTATCACCACGAAGATACACTAAGTCACTGTTCATCCAAAAGTAGCCAAAAACACGGTAGTCACAAACAAACAATTTTAATGAAGCTTTCGGGTCTACACCCTTCATCAGCACATAAAATCACCTTACATAAGTTGCATTTAAATAGAGGAAGCACTGAAAAACACATGATCAAGCCAGCCAACCAGATACAAACCAAAATTAATTATGCAAATAATTTAAAATGCATCACACCCAAAACTCTTAAAGAAGTTTTACTTATATTAATAAAAAACAATTTTATATAGATTAAATATAGTTACATATAGATAAATCATTCATATCAAATAAGAACTTTTTAAAAACTTTTTTTAAAAACTTTTTAAAAAGGTAGCAGCTAAAAGTTAGCATCATAAATTCTCCCTCTGACGCTTAATCAAAACTGGTTTGAGACTTACTGCTCCATTCAAGCCAGGCCATTTATCAGCCTGTAAGCGTACTATCCACTCATATTCCTTCAATAACAAAAGATTTTCCAAGTCACCACCCTAATACCCATTCGTACAGTGCATATGCATCTGAATTTAAAAGCATGAGTTTGAAATTGATGTAAATGTCTGAGTAAACCATTTGTCTCAATCTTCCGTCTTATTTTGGACCTATGCTCTATTATTCTATCTTTAAGCTTCCTGGATGTTATCCTACATAAAATCGTTACATGAAACACAGGTAGCTAAATAAACTAACTTAGTAGTACTACAATCTGCTTTGCAAGTAAACTTAAAACATTCACCTGTTGTAGGATGTCGGAAGCTATTATTACTATCATTAATATCAGAGCAACAGACACAATTATAGCACTTGAAAGTGCCCACTTTAGTACATAAAGGAGCAGATTCAGTTTGAAAATCCTTATAACATAATATTTGCTTAAACGTCTGACCATTCCTAAAGGCAAACCTTGGTACTGGACCTAAAATGTCCTTTAAATCTGGTTGAGACATTAAAATTACCCAATTCTTTTGAATTATTTTACATACATCATTTGTATTGGCATTATAGGTGGTAGTAAACCTGATGACAGGCTTGCTTACTACCTTATCAGCCTCATTCCCTAATATATACCCTGAGTGAGTCAAAGCGGAACTAAAAACTGGTTTATAAGGACCTCTTCTGCCTTGCAAAACCTCTTCATAACTCATATTTACATCTCTAAGGTAATAACCATTCTCAATAAACTCTTTCCTCATCTTCTCAGTTTCCTCCAAAAACACACCCTCCTCAGTTGTTAGTCTACTGACTCTTATTAACTGAGATTTTATAATGCCTCTATATATATGTACTGGATGCATGCTAGCAGTATTTAAATATCTTGCTGCATGCACATCCTTCCTATGCACCTTTGTTTCCAACCTTCCAAGTTTCCTATACCCTTATATCTAAAATCATGCTTTTAAATTCAGGCGCATATACTGTACGAATGGGGGTATTAGGGGTGGTGACTTGGAAAATCTTTTTGTTATTGAAGGATGGGCTGATAAAATGCAGTCTCCATCCGACTACGAATTCACAAAATGCAAAGAAAAAAAGAAAAAGAATCCCATCCGAGGTCCAAAACCCGATGCTTTCTCTCTTCGTCAGCGGTTCTCCAGTGAGGTGAGTGCCTACTAGCCTGCGATGCCTGCTACTTTAGACTTAGACCGCGCCGGCTACCGACTCCCCGCGATGGATTAGCCTAAAGCAAGTGGAAGGGGAAAGTATTGGACCTTTGGGGACTAATCCCTCAGATGGGTCGGGCAGCTGAGCAGCGTTCGGTTCAGTGTTTTTATACATTAAAACAGATTATATAAGTTTCAGCTTCAAAGACTAGGCAAAAAGAAAGACAAAAGAAAAAAAGCAAAAGCAACAAACAGCCTCATCTCAGGGCCTCCATGCCCAAAAACAGATGCTCAAAATGGCAGAAGATTATTTTTAATTTATCCCAATTGATCTGGGGCTTTGGAGAGGGCAAAGGATAAAGACAGAATAATCAAGACAGAATCTCATTTCAGGTTTCCATTTCATTTCATCCAGTTCTCTTTCTCTCTCAGAATATGCCTCTTCTCCCTCCTGCGAGATTCATTCCTCTCCTGAAGAATCTGTCCTCCTCTCCCTCCTCAACGATGATTACTCTTTCATTTGGGAGAGCCAAGATTTTCCATTTCATTTCCACTGGGAGAGACAAGATTTTTTAGAATCTAAGAGGGCAGAAGACTTCCTTTTACCTACCCACAATTGACAGGCCCTAGCTATTGAGTCTGTGTTGAACATTGTTGATGATGTATTTTTACAGTAAGCAGGACCTGACAGATACTACAGGGTCCCTCCTGTCCTTAAAAACCAGATACTACAGGAAACCCTGCCCAGATTAAATTCCTTTTCAAGGGTCCAACCCTCACCCAAAAAAAACCACCCCCCAACCAGGGGGGATTCCAGGGCTTTGGACAGGAAAAAAAACCCCAGAGACAGGGGGGCTCCTTTACATTTGAAGAAAAGGAAAAAGTCAGTTTCACTTATATAAATATCATTATATTATTTAAATTGTGTGTTTTTCAAAATGAAATATAATTCAAGAAATATAAATTAGAAAAAGAAATGCTTGAAAGGAACAAAGTCTGCCTGATCATGTCAAAGCAAAATTATTAGATGCCCCATTACAGCATGATACTTTGTTTGGTGTTAAATACAGACACCCAAAGGCAGATCCCAGCCCCAAGGTTCGTACAGGTCTAAACAATGGGGTGCTTCTACCTCCAAAAGTGGAGAAGACAAATCACAACCATACAGGAAACAGTCCCAATGACTTCCCCCTGCCTGCACCAAGCACTTATCTTCTGGCAGCACCTTTAGGGGGAAAACTAGCACTTTTTTCTCAAAACTGGCACATAATAACCCAGGACAAATGGGTCCTAGACATAGTGTCACAAGGTTACAAGTTTCACTTCTATACCCTGCCTAGGACAAACGGTTGGCCAGACCTGCCAAAACATCAATGGGCAGAGGCACAAAAGCAAGTCTCATCCCTCATGGACATGAGGGCCATTCAGCAAGTACCAGAGCAAGAGCAGGGACAAGGATTTTATTCAAGACTGTTTTTGGTACCAAGAAAGGACAAGACCTGGAGACCAATACTAGACCTATCTATTCTAAACACATTTCTGGATATACCAAAATTCAAAATGTTGACTCTAAAACAACTTCTGCCCATGCTGGGCAAGAAGGCTTGGCTGGTGACTTTAGACCTAAAAGAGGCATAACCTGCATGTCCCAATCAGACAAACATGCAGAAGATACCTCAGATTCAAAGCTGGCTCAATGCACTACCAATTCTCTGCACTGCCCTTTGGCTTATCTACTGCGCCCAGGGTCTTCACAAAGTTCCTGGCACCAGTAATTGCATTCTGCAGACAAAGAGGAATACAAATATATCCTTACTTGGATGACTGCCTCATTCAAGCAGAGAACAAGGACATTCTACTACAGCATCTGGCGAATGTAAAGAGATTTCTAACAGGCCTAGGGTACACAGTCAACGAAAAGAAATCAAAACTAGTACCCTCTCAAGAGATAATATTCCTGGGTGCAAGCTTAAATACAACTGCCCAGATGGCTTATCTCATGCCAGACAAACAAATGCAACTGACTACCTATTTCAACATGTTGGCAACAAAGGCAAAGTTATCTGCAAGAAAAATTCTGCAGGCTTTGGGCTTCATGGCATCCTGCATTCTACTAATTCCATATGCAAGACTGCATATGAGGAAACTTCAATGGTACCTAAAAAGTGTTTGGACTCAACATTGCCACAGCCTGGAAACAATAATTACCCTCATTCCCTGCCTGCAACAGGAGTTTCGTTGGTGGGCGAAGGCTTGTCACCAGAACAAGGGACAGCCATTCACTTTACCCCCCAGCCAGGCAGACATTAACAACGGATGCATCAGATTATTCCTGGGAGGCACACATGGCAGGAAGATGTATTCAAGGAACATGGTCCGCAAACCAAATGCATCTACATATCAATCAAAAAGAGATGCTAGCTGTCCAGAATGCCCTGACAACCTTCAAGGACCTACTTCGTCCGGGACAACTACTGATAAAGACAGACAACACCACAGTCATATGGTATATAAACAAGCAGGGAGGCACTCATTCTTAACCCCTTTGCAGACTAGCCATGACTCTGTGGGACACAGCTTTGACTTACCAGGTACATCTGCAGGCACAATTCCTGCCAGGAAAGATAAATACTTTGGCAGACGAACTAAGCAGAAACCTCATGGATCCCCATGAGTGGAAATTGGATCCACATGTCTTCAGCATGATAACAAGGAAATGGCGATGCCCGGATTTAGATCTGTTTGCCTCTCCTCACAACTACCAACTAAAATGTTTCTGCACAAGGACTTATCACAGACAAGCATGGAAAGTGGATGCCCTCTCTTTCAGCTGGAAAAGCTTAGCAGTATATACCTTGCCTCCACTGCCTCTCCTCCCCAAGGTACTCCTAAAGGTCAGACAAGAGAAGCCAAAGATGATACTGATTGCCCCAGACTGGCCCCGCCAGCACTGGTACCTAATCCTAAGAAACTTGTCTCAATGCCCGGCTTGGATCTTGCCTCAAATACCTCATCTACTATCCCAACAAAACAATCAGATCCTGCACAGCCAATTAAAGACCTTAAATCTGGCAGCATGGCGGATAATGTAGTGATACAAAACGTGCCTCTCACTAAAGCTGTAATGGATGTCATTTTGGAGGCCAGAAGGCCTAGTACCAGAAAATCTTACGCTGGAAAATGGAAGAGATTCTGTGCTTGGACCCAGGCACAAGGAATTGACACAGCTGTACCGAATATTCCTCAGATTTTGCAGTACTTAACTGAGATGCTGGACAAAGGCCTATCCTTTTCATCTATCACAATTCATGCTTCTGCCATTTTGGCTCATTACAATACAGAGCCACCAATCTTTTCTCATCCCTTGTTAAAGCAGTACCTCAGAGATCACCAATACCTGCATGGGACCTCAATTATGTTTTGGAAAAACTCACCCTGCCTCCTTTTGAGCCAGCCGCTACAGCTGATATAAAGTTTTTATCTTGGAAAACAGCTCTGCTCCTCACAATAACCTCTGCAAGACTAGTCTCAGAGCTACAGGCACTCATGGCTGTGGAACCTTTTATCATTTTTTATCCAGACAGGGTTTCTCTGAGAACAAACCCGACATATATGCCTAAGGTAGTGTCCAGTGTGGCCCTTAACCAAATTATTCATCTGCCTACTTTTTATCCAAACCCACAGAATAAGGGGGAGAGAATTCTGCATTCTTTCGACATACACAGACAGCTACGCTTCTACCTGAACAGAACTAAAGCTTTCAGAAAGACAGAGCAACTACTAGTGGCATATGCTGCAGGATCACAAGGAAAGGCGATCTCAAAGCAGTTTATTTCAAAGTGGATAGGCCACTGCATTCGTTTCTGCTATTCACAACATGGCAAGCCAGTGCCTAAGGGCATTAGGCCACATTTAACTAGAGCAGCAGCCACTTCAGCAGCCTTCCTCAGGGGAGTACCAACCAAAGACATTTTAGAGGCTGTTACCTGGAGTTAAGGGCACACCTTTACAAAGCACCATCATTTACCACTCTACTCTAAATCCAGGGCAGGCTTTGCCGCTGCAGTTCTGCAGGGCCTCATAGCCGCTCCTAATACTATTTAGCTCCAGCCTCCCAACCTTAGCTTTGGGATTCAACCCAAGTGTAATGACTGCAACAGTGAAACACGAAGGACATAGTACAGTTGTGTACACTTACCATAAATGTAGATGTTCGAGTGTATTCACTGTTGGAGTCCAGGTTACCCACCCGCCATCCCCCATATCTTTGCTGCAATTTATCTGCTCTTCTCTAACCTATACAACCTATGTGGTGTATTTGTTTATAGATGAAGGTATTTTATATATATATATATATATATATATATATATATATATATATATTGGTGCATGGATGTTTTATTGGCATATTTTAGCCTACCCTTTTGGGGGGCACCTGACATCTGGGGCAAGAAAAACTGAAGAAAATGACGTCGGCTGCATCTTTTATACTCCTGGCGCACTGACATCAGGGAAGAGGCGACAGCAACCAACGCCGGACCTAGACTTTGGAATTCAGGCCGACTGAGGGTAGCCTGCCAGCAGGATAACCCAAGTGTAATGACTGCAAAAGTGAATACACTCGAACATCTACATTTATGGTAAGTGTACGCAACTGTACTGTCCTACCAAACACCCTGATATTGGATGATTTCAATTACCCAAACATTAACTGGGAGAACTGTTCAAGTACAAACTCCCTTGCTCAACATTTCCTAGAATTTATAAACTCAAACGCCCTGGATCAACTGGTCAACACCCCCACCAGAGGTGACAACATATTGGACCTGGTCATCACCAACATGGGCGACCAGTGTTCCACACCAGAGGTCAACCCCTCGCTGGTTAGATCTGATCATAAACTAATCACTCTGGATATCCACATTCCGCCACCACCCCTGGTCAAAGAAACCACCATGAAAAACTTTTCAAAAGCAAACTTCACATTACTTAAGACCGAGGTGAGAAGTTTCAAAGCCCCCATGCTAAAGGATAACATTGCCCAAGCTGCAAAATCCTTTACTAATGCACTCTATGGGCACCTACAAGAATGCATGGATCATGCTCAGAGTTAGTGCAGAATGGCACAAAATACGCTGAACTGACCGATATAGCCAACATCCTGGCAGACAGGTTCAGTGCAAACTTCACCCTCCTCTCACCCCCAAAAGGGCCCATAACTATACCAGAAGAATGTAGTGCTCCTGAAATCACAGATGCTCAGGTTAAAACAGCCCTCTCCAAAGCCAAAAACACAGCATCAATGGGACCGGACGGTGTCCCAGGCTGCATCCTACACAAGCTCAAAGATGAACTAACCCCTCACCTAAACATACTGTTTAAACTCAGCCTTTCCACAGGCTACATGCCCATAGAGTGGCGCACAGCAACCGTTACTCCTCTCCACAAAGGATCCCGGGAACTATCGCCCTATAAGCCTGACTAGCTTGGTCTGCAAAACTATGGAGCGCATCATCATGGATCTCATTAACAGAAACATAGGAAACCTCCAAACA
The DNA here is from genome assembly GCF_019279795.1 of Protopterus annectens. Lineage (NCBI taxonomy): Eukaryota > Metazoa > Chordata > Ceratodontiformes > Protopteridae > Protopterus > Protopterus annectens. The sequence continues at coordinate 834,077,647 of NC_056726.1, read as the reverse complement.
CTGGACCCTACCCAGTTCGGCTTTGTTAAGGGCAGATCATGCCTCCTAAACCTGGTGGACTTCTTAGAGACAGTTATCAAGGCTATAGACGAGGGAAAGGTGGTCCACACAGCCTACCTAGACCGCACAAAGGCCTTTGACACCATTCCCCACTCAGGTATTATAGACAAGCTCACCAGCCTGAACATAAACCCCTAAATCACGAGATGGGTTGCCAACTGGCTTACGGACAGAACCCACATGGTAAGAGTTGCGGGAACTAGGTCTGACTCTAAACCGGTTACAAGTGGTGTTCCCCAGGGCACAGTCCTAGGACCCCTCCTGTTCGGCATATACTTCTCAGAGGTACAGGCAAGCACAGGAGGACTATGGCTGACCAAGTTCGCAGACGACTGCAAACTACGGGCTATAATTGACTCTCCAGCTGACACAAACATCCTCCAAATGGGTCTCACTGAGACAGATTCCTAGTGTCAAAACCATGGCCTCAAGCTAAATGCCAAAAAGTGTATAGTCATCCCCTTTGGAAAAAACAAAGTACCCACAAACTACCACATAGGTGGTAGTCCCCTAAATACAGAAGACATAATAAGGAATCTGGGGACCCAAGTACATAGTAACCTCTCCTTTGATAAACACATTTGCCAAAGTGGTTAGAAAATCCTTCTATGTGGCCCACCTAATCACAAAAGGGTTTGCATCCAGGTCAGAAGAGGTCATTGGGCCCCTCTACGCATCACTCATCAGACCCATCATAGAGTACAATGCCCCATTTGTGATGTACCTTACAAAACACCTGCAACAACTGGAAAGACCACAGAAGTACCTCACCAAGAGGATCACTGGCCTCAAGCAGATGCCCTATGCAGCTCAACTGAAGAAACTCCAGCTGTACTCGGTTGCATACCGCCTACCCAGACGTGATCTCTGCCTGACGTACAAGGCCATGTCCAACCCAGAATTGATGGACATGCTCCACCTAAAGAAAACCATATCCCTTCGAGCCACATGCTCCAGGGATTTAAACCTCATCACAAAATTAAATAGGACGTGCTGGAGGGATAGATTCCTGTCCCAGAGACTTCCCATGCTCTGGAACAAGATTCCAATCTACATTAGGCAGAGCTCCTCGCTAACTCTCTTCAAGAGAAACCTTGACGAGTGGATGGGAAACAGAAGGTTTACCCCAGGGATCACTACAATGGCTCTGCTGGACAGAGGCACAGGGAACTAATCTAAGGGGGCGGCAAAAGCCAACACATTCTGGCTAGGCTTATAAATGCCTTCGGGCAGATAGCCTAGTACCTACCTATGAACCTATGAAATTAACAGTTTTCACAGGCAAATATTGTCACTAACTGTGCATTACTTGGTTAAATGTTGTTTATAGGCAAAGCAGATTATTTAAGGGAAGGCTTGTTATTAGTCCTTGGTGCATGTCAGTGTAACTTATGGTTTGGTTTGCAAGTTTGTTTAATAGCAAATATTCTACTGAAACAACTTAGGGTCATTCTGGGATCCCCTCTTTTTTAAATTACTACAGAGTGCCTTTCCCTTTTAAACATGTCTACACTCAATATTTCTAAAATTGTACTTGCATTGTTCCCTTGAGAATTTATCAGCAGTTATTAAATATGCATTAGATAAGCTGTTTGTGACCTCACCTGCCTGTCTATACTAAATGTCCAGATGTGGAACTCTGGGAATTGTGTAGCAGCTCTTACAAATATTTCATATTTCAGTTTCTGGTACTTCTGGGCATCCATGTCTTCTAAGTCCATATTAGGCCTATAACAAGTGCCCAGTCAAATGCGTTGTTGAAATCTTGGCCCACTTAGCTTGGGGGACCACTATTCTCAAGCTGAGTGCCTTCCAAAGGGCCACTGTGTATGCCTACACATCATTTTCATCCTTAATTTGTGTAGAGGATCGCAGGATTTTGAGATGCCCAGCACGCTCGGATGCTGGCTCATAATTTCTTCAACCATTTGGTACAACATACATAGGTATTGTTGAGTGGCTGCAATGTTATGCACCACAACATGAAGTATTTTTTTTTCCATTTTGCATTAACTCAGTTAGCATTCAGTATAGACAGAATTTTGGTTTCATGGTAAACTTTACAAACAGAGCAGTTGTAATTCATCCTTTAGGTGTCCCTTCACACTGTCACAAGGATCCTTTCTTGATCAAATCCCCATATAGGTACAGGGTTTTCACATGTCTTCTGAGTAACCTTTTTTCATGCAACAAGGATATTTTGACTAGAGTAAGTCCCATTTAGGCACAAGAGTTTAGTGGTTCCTCAGCTATAGAAAACTTTTCAGTTAATACAACACAGCTTTTCAGTCAGTTCACCATAGTTTTTTTTTCCTCTTTAAGCGGTAATATTTACTTCTGAGGCTAAGCAGAACTTCCATTTCTGTGTGAGGAAAAAACTCAGACAGAGTTCAAGATTACAGAAAAGTATTGTTTTTCCCCTGCATGCGGCAAGCCACTAGTGTAGCAAATAATAGAGGCGTCATTAGTCACTAGACCCAATTTTCCAGCCTAAAATCCAGTTTTATTAAAAAAAATGCATCTTAGTGAAGGCAGGAGAAACACAAAACAGCTCAGTCAGACTTAGTTCTTAACTCTAGCTCACAACATAAATTGCCAAACTTCTTACAAATTACATACAAGGCCATACTGACCCAAAATTCACTTCATCCAATTTTTGCAGGTTTTTTTACAGGTGGTAGACCTCATGACGTAGCCAGTGAAGAACAATATTTAAGCTTTACACTGTACTCCACAGTCTAAGTAAACCTGCACAGGCAAGTCTAATCTAAACAGTCAGCGCAATCCGAACAATCTCCTTAGAGGGCCACAGCTTCTCTTTCTCGGCTTCCAGGAACACCTTCTTCCTTTATAGCATGAGTAGTTTTCTCTTCTAAAACTTCATTCATATGATGTTTGATTTGATCTTAGTTTTACAGTTAAGGGTATTGTATATAATTTTATTATTACATTTGGATATTTTGGATTGTATTCTCTAGATACTCGAGAGTTTTTTGCTATTATTATCTGCTTATTGAATGCAATACCTATTTGTTTTTTTTATGATGATGCATTCATGTTTTGATTTGGATTTATTCTTACATATGACATTAATGTGTTGGCTTTTAAATGCCTAGTTTGTAATTAATTTTTATTCTGATGAAGTCTTTTGCTACACACAGATGAAAGTGCTCAGTCTTATCATTTATTAGATTTATCAAAGTTTTATCTTCACTTGGTGCTCTGTGCTAGTTTGTGGTAGATTGGTTTGTTCCAAGTGTGTGTCAGTGCAGTGCTGTGTTCCTAGTATTTATTTGTACCACAATGTCATCAGCAGGTTCTGCTGCTGAACTACCAGCTTATCCTGTGTTTTTGAGTGAGGGCGTATCACGGAACTTGGGGGATGCTTACTCACCTTTCACAGCAGTTAACTCAACAGGTCTTGACTGTTACTTCCGAGGTTCCTTCAGATTCTTCACAGGCACCTAGTAACCAACATTCCTTGTCAGATGACTCCATACCTCCCAGACAGCATACTTCAGTTTTTTTTGCAATTTAGGGGTTCTGCTATTGAATCTTCAATGGACTTACACAACGGCGTAGTTGATAATACTTAAAAAAATAAATAAATAAATAATAATATTAACTCGTGGCTTAACAAAAGGATGGATTTATTTACTACAAGACCTAAGGAGTTTGTGACACTCAGGCAGTCGTTAGCTTTGAAAAGACGCTGTCTAAATTTAGAAAATTGCAAATGGAGAACAGCTATTTTGTGGAGTGCATCAAGGTAAAGTGTGGGACTAAGGGAATACGGAGTTGGAAGTTTCTGATGGAACTCATCAAAAACTCTTATCTTCATAAGGAACTTTTAGCTTTATTTGACCAACAAGGTTGTGAATTAATGGAAGTTTTAATCAAACATATCCAATGAACATTGGATTGTCTAGTAAGTGAAATTACAAAACTTGATAAAGTCATTACTGATGATTTATTATTCACTAATTTTGAAGGGCAATACCAGTTATTTACTGATGTAGACAGAATTTCTGATGTCATTAAAGTTCGCAAGGAGAAAAAATATGAGACCTTTTGGATTATTTGAATGGTACTGCTTACCCCCACCCTGATAAGTTAAATGACCATTTTTACATGAAGTTGTTAAACAATCATGTCAACCTGCTGAACAGTCCGATAACTCCTTCCCTTAAGATCAACCACTTCTGAGATATTCCCAGAGGATAAAGAATCAGGGCAATCACCCCCAGACATATCAGGGAATGAGTTTCAACAATTGTCCCAATCAGCAGAGAAGGAATTACATATTCAAGAACATGAGGGGAAGACATTAACTTGCACTTCAGACAGTGAATTTACGTTTATAGGACTGACTTTGAAACACAATTTCCTGTTATTGTTTTTAATGAGAACAGTGACTTTAAAATCTAGGACTGTAATGACTTTGAGTTGGTGTTCAAATATGCAGATTTGCTGTCAAAAGGTTTTACTTTTGTGCCAGCATGTAGGATGCATATAGAGGACATTGTTATTGATTTAAAATTGTATTTGAGAAAACTTGATTTCAAGTTAATTTTTTCTAAACATCAGAATACTAATGTTACTGTTTCCTTATTGTACAGAAAAATCCTTACAATCCTCCACTGCGTTCATCTTTGATTTTGTTTGAAAAAATTATGTGAATATAATCTAAGATCACTGTTGAAAAAAAAGAGGAATAATATACCCTATAATTTAATTCACTCAGAATACCATTTGTTAAGGAAATTATATTTGAATAGGGATTTGAGAATCATGAAACCCAATAAGGAAGGAAGGGTTGCGATCATGGTAAGAAATGTGTCTATCAACAAAAAGAATTTAGTATTGCACAACGACTTTTACTCGGAATCTTCTATCAGTTGTGTTAACATCTCTTATTCAAAAATCAATGTTTTCTCAATTTATTTAAATCAATCCAAGGTACCACAAGACCAAGAATAAGCCGGAGTTCTTGTAAAATCACACGAACACACACATTAAAAACCAGCATTTTCATTTAAACCACTTCATCAAATGTGGGTCAGAGAACAAAATAATGGCTTTTATAATCCTCTAAGAAGTAAATTAACCAATAAAAAACATCCAATTAAAAACATCATGAATACTCGTGAATATTCATGTTAAAACCATATATACCATAAAAACATTGCAAACCATTAAAATCATTGTTAAACTGTTCATAATTGCATAGGAAGTCAATAGAATACATTTTACAAATGTGGTAAAATAAATAAATTTATAAAACCTTTGCAATGCATGAATATTTAAATAAAATCATTTCTGTTAAAATGAATGTAAAATGATTTAGCACACTCTAGTGGTCAAAGTCAAAATTACATCTCACTGTGAAAGAAAAAGTAAAAAAAAAGCAGAAAGTACAAATAACAACTGATATCTTATTTTGTTTTGTAATCGTATAACTTATCTGCCCTTAGTTTCAACAGGGGTATGAGGGAGATATGCTTATTTAAACCTGGAGGAGATATAGCTTGAAGTGTTATTTGCCACCATAGCTCTTTATATTCTATTTTCTCTTCCCATTGTCCCCCTCTAAGATCTTTTTTAACCCCTTCCAAAACAAAAAAGGAATAATTAGCATTGACACACGTTAAAGAATGTTTAAAAAGGGCATTTGTTTCCTTCCTGTTCTGCATATCATACAGGTGTTCGTATATCCTCCTTTTTAGCTTACATTCCGTTTTGCCCATATAAAAAGAATGACATGCCTCACACCGAGCTAAATAAATAAGGCCATTAGAATCATAATTAAAATATCCTTTGCTACTTAGAAGTATATTTCTACTATTTAAAATAACTTCTTCCTTGTTCATTATAAGCCTACATTGTGAACACCGCCCACATTTATAGGTACCAACTTTCTGTCTACCATTTGCCTCCTTTTTGTAATTTTCTAAGGCATTTTTCACTCTTTGTTTTTGTACACAAATTTCAGTTCTGTGTTGGTTATTAGTTCCAAATCAGTGAGGTTTTTTAAATTTGTTTCACTCATCACTGATAATTTTCCTCACTACTAAATAAAAATGTGAAGATTTAATAAAGAGGAAAATTAGAAAACTAGAAAGGGACATTTATGAGTACCAACATAACATTAGTTACCCTAAACATAAAACAAATGGTAGATCTGACTACGTTAGGAATTATGAGTGGAATGAGAACAATGTAATGGATGAGAATGGTGAGGATAGGGCGCAGATAGGGGAACAAGTTAATGAACTTGATGGTTTTAATGGAGGAGAACTTTTAAGAAGATCTGAAAGAATCAGAAACCAGAATGGTAACTATTATCAACAACAACATTTTCAGAGAATGGGAAGAAAAGGGAGGGGGAGGTGCTAGAATTGGTTAACACCCTGACTTAGATGAACATTATGACCCTATCAGGCAGGGCGAAAGTAATATGTATAAGTTTTCAAAGAATGTTTGTTGTATTTATAACTTTAGTCAAATTGAATTAAAAGATGAACACTTCAGTCTGTTGTCAAAGGTATGACATTTATTCCTCATAGAAAAGGTGACTTAACTAAAACACTAATTGATGTGAAACTATTCACCAGAAAACTTAACTTAGGTTTAATGTTTGGCCAAATGAACAACATTAACAGTTCCATCAGGAGAAAAAGCACTATTAACCCACCTTTACATCCTCAGATCCGTAATTTTGAATGGATTTTAAAATCTGAAATGATAAAAGCCATGCCAAAAGTTAAATATAAAAAATAACATAAGCACAAGTGAAAAAGTTATTTTGGATGAGCTTAGATTGAATAAACACATAAGGGTGATGAAACCAGACAAAGGTGGGGGAACAGTACTAATGGATACTGTAATATATGAAGGAAAGATGAATGAAATACTTATGGACACAGATAAATATGAAAGTGTATGAAGAAATCAAGTAAATATTTCTTATAGTAGAATAGGTGGGGTTTTTTCTGATCTGTTAATGGAAGCTGTAATAGATGTCAGTACTTATAACTATTTAAAGGTCGAGAAACCTAAGATCCCTACAATCTTTGGACTACCTAAAATTCATAAAAATGAAAGGGACCGCCCCACTGAGACCAATAGTCTCAGCTGAGGGGTCCAAAACTCTACCTTTAGCTAAACTGGTAGACTCTTAAGTTAAAAAATATTTGGTTGAAAAAGAAAAATATCTTAAAAGATTCCTGGGATCTCCTTAGGGGTGTACACATTGGTTTGTTCAACAAAGATCTAACCTTCATTACAATTGACGTCATTGACCTATTTACATGCATCCCCCATTCGGAAGGAATGCAGATGTTAGAAGAAATTGTATTTGAGGAGACAGAAATTTCCCAGGCTGACAGGTTGGTGTGCCTTAACCTGAAGGAATTAGTTTTAAAATACAGTTTCATTTATTTTAAAGGAGAATTGTACCAACAGGTTAGAGAGGAGGCGATGAGAAGAAAAATATGTACTGGACTCTATGTATAAGAACTGTTGGAGCCACTACAAGAGGTTGATGGATGACATCTGCATTTTTTGGGTGGACAATAAGAATAGAATTCAGGAATTTGTTGATTTTATACATACCACCACCCCATTTCTTAAATTTACCCTCAATGTTTCTGACGAAAAACTACAATACTTAGGTGCATAGAAAAAAACACCTTTACTAACTCATATTTGCAGTACAACAGTGCTCACCCATTTCATTACAAGAGAAATATTGTAAAAGGGCAGTATGTAAGGGCAAGTCGTATGACCTCTGATACAAATGATTTTTTGAATGAGTGTAATTTTCTCAAGGAGTTATCCAAAATAGTTTCTTGAAGAAATTATAAAACAAGTACAGGTAGGTAGAAATGATAAATATAAACCCATCATTGGTCAGCCTTTAATTGAGAACCATTGTACTGACTCCTCACAGCAGAATCAATTTAGTAAAGCAATGGTGCTAGAATATAATGCTAGCAGTGGATTAGTCAGGACAATTATTAGTGATGAGTATAACAAATTTAAAAACCTTATTGATTTGGAACTAATAACCAACACAGAACTGAAATTTGTGTACAAAAACAAAGTGTGAAAAATGCCTTAGAAAATGGCAAAAAGGAGGCAAATGGTAGACAGAAAGTTGGTACCTATAAATGTGGGTGGTGTTCACAATGTAGGCTTATAATGAACAAGGAAGAAGTTATTTTAAATAGTAGAAATATACTTCTAAGTAGCAAAGGATATTTTAATTATGATTCTAATGGCCTTATTTATTTAGCTCGGTGTGAGGTATGTCATTCTTTTTACATGGGCAAAACGGAACGTAAGCTAAAAAGGAGGATATACGAACACCTGTATGATATGCAGAACAGGAAGGAAACGCCCTTTTTAAACATTCTTTAACATGTGTCAGTGCTAATTATTCCTTTTTTGTTTTGGAAGGGGTTAAAAAAGATGTTCGAGGGGGACAATGGGAAGAGAAAATAGAATATAAAGAGCTATTGTGGCAAATAACACTTCAAGCTACATCTCCTCCAGGTTTAAATGAGAATATCTCCCTCGTACTCCTGTTGAAACTAAGGGTGGCTAAGTTATAAGATTACAAAACAAAATAAGATATCAGTTATTATACCATGACCCCCCCCATTAATATTCTAAAACGTGCACGCTGATTGGCCAGCGTGCACGTTGTAAATCGACTTATACTAATGGAAAAAGGTCCGGTCACCTGGACTTTTTCCATTAGTATAAGTCTTTTTTACAACACTGTCTCGCTATGTTAAAGGAGTTTAACATAGCGACACAGGTTTAAAAAAAGCAACGGAGATGTCCCTTGCTTTTTTTAAAGCTGTCTTGCTATGTTAAACTCCTTTAACTTAGCGACACAGTGTGTAAAAAGCAACGGAGATCTTGCTTTCTCTGTTGCTTTTTTAAACCTGTCTCGCTATGTTAAATGGGTTTAACATAGCGAGACAGCTTTAAAATAAGCAACGGAGATCTCCGTTGCTTATTTTAAAGCTGTCTCGCTATGTTAAGTGGGTTTAACATAGCGAGACAGCTTTAAAATAAGCAACGGAGATTCTCTGTTGCTTTTTTTTAAAGCTGTCTCGTTATGTTAAACCCATTTAACGTAGCGAAACAGTAAAAAGCAACGGAGAAGATCTTGTCCACAGCTCTGATGTACTGCGTAGGCTTACGCATGCACAGTACATCAGAACTGCCGCAGATAACAGACAGCAGCGGAAGGGCAGCAAGGAGGCATTATACAGTGCCATTATTTAAGAAAAGTAATTATTATTTTTCTTAAATAATATCATTGTATAATAGCAATAACCCACTTCTGGGTGTGGGTAATGCTGGATTTACCCACGGTTGGCTTTGTTTGGTCCCTCGGGCTTCATCCTCGGGACCAAACCAGGCCAACTGTGGGTAAATCCAGCATTACCCACACCCAGGCGTGGGTTATTACTATATTATTTGTACTTTCTGCTTTTTTTACTTTTCTTTCACATTGAGATGTAATTTTGACTTTGACCACTAGAGTGTGCTAACAAATCATTTTACATTCATTTTAACAGAAATGATTTTTATTTAAATATTCATGCATTGCAAAGGTTTTATAAATTTATTTATTTATTTTACCAAGTTTGTAAAATGTATTATATTGACTTCCGATACAATTATGAACAGTTTAACAATGGTTTTAATGGTTTGCAATGTTTTTATGGTATATATGGTTTTAACATGAATTCTTCTTCTTCTTTCAGCTTTTCCCGGTTAGGGGTTGCCACAGCGGATCACCTGTCCGCTCATGATTGGCAGTGGAGTTTTACAGTGTCGAGTTGCCAGCCCAGCGCCCAACCTTCCACAGAAGGCACACACACACTCACACCTAGGGCCAATTTAGAGTGTCCAATCCACCTGCAGCATGTCTTTGGGATGTGGGAGGAAACCAGAGCACCCGGAGGAAACCTACGTGACCACAGGGAGGACATGCAGACTCTGCACAGAAGGCACCCCAGCCGAGGATTGAACCGGAGAACCTCTTGCTGTGAGGCGACAATGCTAACCACTGTACCACCGTGGCCGCCCCATGGTTTTAACATGAATATTCACGAATATTCATGATGTTTTTAATTGGATGTTTTTTATTGGTTAATTTACTTCTTAGAGGATTATAAAAGCCATTATTTTGGTCTCTGGCCCACATCTGATGAAGTGATTTAAAAGAAAATGCTGTTTTTTTAATGTATGCGTTCATGTGTTTGTTCCCACATTAAAGTGGATTTTACAAGAACTCCGGCTTATTCTTGGTCTTGTGGTACCTTGGATTGATTTACTGGTTTATTTTGGTACCTTTGTGGCTGTTTTTTCTAATTTTCTCAATTTATTTAACATTTGTTTGCCAGGATAGTCCTACTGGACAACAGGTGTCCATTTTCAGCAGAGTCTTGAGGAGAAAAACTCCATAAGTTTACAGAGAGAAAAAATTTACAAAAAAGACATTACAGAGTAGTAGAATAAAGATTGTAGAATTTACAGCAGTTTGTATACATTAAGAGGATATTACCCCATTTGGTTGAAAATACAAGTGTACAAAATATACAGTGGGGGTAGAAAAGAACCTATTTCACAACTGATTAACAGTATATAAATGTTTAAGTTTCCTTATATACATTCAAGCAAATATATATGAAAGAGCATATATATATATATATATATATATATATATATATATATATATATATATATATAATACATATATGTAAATAATATATATGCATACATACATACACACACACACACACACACACACACACACACACACACACACACACACACACACACACGTACATACACTCATACATAGGTTATTTCTCACACATAGATATAGTTAGAGCGTGTTGTGTTGTCCAGGACAGATTGTGTGTAGAAATAGTGAGTGGATGAGGCTTCAGGGAGTCAGTTACAGTTGCATAGATGGTTGAAGAGGTATGTTATAAGTAGGCTTTTGAAGTAGGGTATGGAGTTTTGTAGTCTTGAGGTCAGAGGGAAGGTTGTTCCATACTTTTGCCATTCCATGTACAAATAGTGATTCCTGGAGTTGTTTTTGCATGTGATGGTTTCCATTAAGGGTTTGCTGGAGTACCAAAGTTGTCTATTTGAATTGCAGAAGTGCAGCATGCCAGTCAGGTCAGGGATTTTCTCGACATAGTACAGAATTAGATAAGCTAGGCTGAGCTGATGGTGTCTTAATAGGTTTATAAATTCAAGCCATTGCAATGCTTGTAGGGAAAGGCAGTGGTGGGATTGTGATTTGGCAATGGTAGCAAATCTTGCGATTTTGTTGTAACAGATGGAAAGTTTCTTAATTTTGTAAAGATTAGTTAGAACTGGGGATGCATGAAGTAGAGTAGATAGGAGGTGGGTCCTGGTTATTGCATTTCAGGATTCAGTGGTTAGAAAACTTTTACAGCGATAGAGGGAACCTAGCTTTTTGTGGACTTAAGTGATGGTTGTTGGTATGTGCTTTGTGGATTTAAGTTGCTGGTCAATGATAACTCCTATGAGTTTAGCCTCAGTGACAGGAGTCATTAGGGTTTTGTTGACAGAATGTATAGAGAAGGTAAGGTTGCTCGCTTTAGTAGACTAGAATAGCATTTGTTGTGTTTTCTTGGGATTTAGTATGAGTTGTGAGTTAAGCCTGTTCTCTATTTCAGAGAAGGGTTCTTGTGCTTTTTGTTGGAGAAGTTGGATGTTGGGTGCAGAGTATATGAGAGTTGTGTTGCCAGCGTATTGGACTGTATCGGCTTTAGAAGTAGCTGAGTGGAGTTGGTTTGTGAAGATATTAAAAAGAAGGGGTCCTAGGACTGACCGTTGCGGCATGCCTAAGGAGTTTGGGAATGGGGGGGATAGAGAGTTATGCCATTTGACAGATTGTTGGCGGTTATCTAAATAGCTTTTAAATCAGAGGAGGGTGAGGTTGTTAAGGTTGAGGTCAGAGAGACAAGACAGTAGTTTATTATGTAAGACTGTGTCGAATGCCTTGGATAAATCTAGGAAGGTAGCTGAGACTAATTTACCTAGATTCCTGTGGGAATTTATAGTATTGGTGAATTTGAGTAGGACAGTGGTGGTGCTGTGGGATGGGTGAAATCTGTGTTGGGTTAAGGAGGGAAGGTTGTTGGTGAGAAGATATGAGGGGAACTGGTGACTAGGATCTTAGAGAGGGGTGAGAGAATTGCAGTTGGTCAACAGTTGGAAAGTTCTAGGGAGGGGCCACCTTTGTGGAGTGGTATGATAAATGAGCTTTTCCACAGGGATGGAACGGTGTGTTTGGTGATGGATCTGTTTATCAGAAGTGAAATGGGATAAGGCTATAGCTTTGGATGCAATTTGGAGGGATTTGGCAGGAAGTTTATCAGCTGCAGGGGTGGTTGGTTTGAGTTTGGCTATGAGTTTTTGGATAGTAGAGGCAGGAACAGACTTAAGTGTGAAAGGTATGGTATTGATTTGGGCCTGAGGTGGTTATGGAGTGTGGGAAGAAGTGATGTTGCTTAAGAGTCTCAGTACTGAGGAGGTGAAATAGTTATTAAAGCTGGAGGCTATGTCCAGCTCTGTACCTGTTATATTGGGGGCGGGAGTGGCGGTGCTTCTGGGCTGTAGGATGTTATTTATTGTTTCCAAGAATTTTTGTGGTTTGATACTGTGTTTTGTTGAGTGATATAGTAATTTTGTTTATTGAGCTTAACCTGCTTTTTTGCTTTGCTCCGGAGCTCGTGAAAGGTTTGTCTAGCTGCGGGTGATCTGGGGTGGCGCCAGGTTTTCCAAGCTTTATCCCTGGCTCTAAGTAGGGCTTTTGTGGTTTTCTGGAGCCAAGGGTGGGGTTGCTACGTATCCTGATTGAGATGACTCGATTTAGTTGACCAAGGTCAGATTTCCCAAGAGAAGTTCTGTTTTCTGAATGCACAGTACCCTATATATTTGGAATCCCTAAAATCCATAAAAGTATATACGATTCCCTCGATCAATAATGAACACAGATAAATCAGAAACTCATCGTTTGGCAAAATACATTGATGTGAAACTTAAACAGGTTCTTGAACCATTTATTTACTTATGCAAGGATTCATGGGATTTTTTTTAAACAAACCAAATGTTGTGGCTTACTCTGATAAACTATGTTTTCTCACTATAGATGTGATTGATTTATTTAATGTTATTCCCCACAACCTTGGCTTTGATTCCAGGAATTTTTGATAGAATCAACCTCATTTACATCGAGCAAAATTAACGCACTTACATCATTGATGGAATTAGTTTTAAAGAACAATTATATTTTTTTGAGGGGAAGTACTTTTTGAAGCTTAAGGATGTAGCCATGGGGGCCACATGTGCCCCCGTATTTGTTAATATTATCATGATTCAACATGTAAAGAAGTTTATTTTTAACCACGAGTGTCAACTTTCTTGAGTTATGTACACCCATTTTTTAGATGATGTTTTTATTATCTGGAGGGAACCAGTTAGTGGAATTAAGGAATTTATCAGCTACATCAGTTCTACCACATCTTTTTTGAAATTTACCCATGTTGTAGGGATGGATCACATTAACTATTTAGATGTGGAAATCAGTAAAGATTATAGGTGGAAAAGTTTGTCATTAATATATATAGGAAACCCACTATTCAAATTCCATCCTTTTCTACACAACCTGCCACCCTCCCTATGAAAAAAGAGGGATTGTCAAGGGACAGTTTGTGCTTTTGGCAAGGATAGTTTCTGAACTTGACTTATCTCTAATTGAATGTGACAGCTCATTAAATATGTTTTAGTGAGGGGATATCCCTGTGATTTGGTGTCTGAGATATGTAGAGAGATAATTTCAAAATAGGTTGAAGGGATTTATTCCCCACATATGTCAGATCATGATTATATTTATTTATTGATTGGCATTTGTTAACCTGGAAAGTCCAGTGGGCCAGGCAGAGACGATTTTCATTGGAGGCCTGGGGAGAAAAGCTCCACAAAGAAAATACAAATAAAGTATATAATACAATAGCAAATATATATATAAAACGAAAGCAGATTGTAGACTGAATAATGGTTGGGATGTCAACAGGTTGGGTGACAAAGTTACAACTCGCACTGACTCTTGATTGTGACTTTTAGCACTGACCACAATGAAATTAGAGGTATCTTGGACATAAAATGGAAGATTTTTTTCTAGTTATGATAGTGTAATTAACAAAATAGGTAACAAACTTTGGGCGTTTGTTAGGAGAGGAAGAACAATTACGAATTTTTAGAACAAGGGGATTTTTCCATCACAGCCACCAAGGTAAATTAAGGAGTACTTTGAAATGTGGACTTTGTTTACAATGTGGGTACATTTTAAGAACAGATTTAGTGATTATTAATAATTTTACTATAACAACTTATTTTCTCTGTGCTTGCAACTCCAGGGGTTTAGAATATTCAGCTAAATGTCATCATTGTGCTTGTTTTTACTTTAATAAGACGGAAAGGAGATTTAAAGAGCATATTTAAAAGCACCTGTATGATAGTAAAACATGCCTTGTTCAAATGTATAAAATAAAATCACACTATTTGTATTTTTTGGAGTGGACCAAATTGAAATAAGAATCCATGTAGAGGTCCATGGAAGGATTTTTACTGGAGTTCAGAGAATTAGTTTGGCAGATAAAACTTATTTCTTGTAATTATCTGGGAATAAATGAGGCTGTGTCATATGATGTTTGATTGGATCTTAGTTTTCTGTTAAGGTTATTGTATATAATGTAATTATTACATTTGGGTGTTATATTAGATTGTGTTTTGTAGATACTTGGGAGTTTTTTGTTATTTTTATTTGTATATTAAATGTAATACATATTTGTGATATTTTTTTTTAGGATGATGCATTCAGGTTTTGATTGGATGAATTCTTAAATGTGGCATTAATGTGTTGGCTTTTAAATGTCTAGTTTGTAATTTATTTTTATTCTGATGAAGTCTTTTGCTACACACATATGAAAGCACTCAGTCTTTTGCATTTATTGGATTTAGTAAAGTTTTTGTGTACACTCGGTACTGTGTGCTGGTTTGTTCCAAGTGTTCATGTGTGCAGTGCTGGGCTCCTAGCATTCTGATGCTCCTTCCTGGAGCCCTGTGTCAGTTCAGAGGCTAGGAATCTACTCTGCTTTTCTAAAACAAGAAACATCTTTATTGAATTATCACTTATGGTGTATTTAATCATACATTTATATAAATGAAAACAAACCACATGAACGTATTTTCAGTTGCAAACATTTTACATCACATATAATCTTCTATACAGTCATTATCCATCAAACATTACATAGCTCAATCAATTCCTGCCTTCCCCTAAATGTCATTCATTCTCCAAAACATTGTTCTGCATTTATTGTTCCCACAATTCCCATTTTTCTATGTAATTTGCTCATACCTTTTTCTAAAGATGTCACTTCCAGTTCTTTTATCTCTGTTACTATATTCACTACTTCTAGTATGGTTTATTTAGACTTTGATTTCCATTTTTTAGTAATTGCTTTTTTGGCAGCCACCAGAATTAAACTCGGCAAGACCTTACTATGTCTAGGCAATTCTGATTCTGTATTACAGCTCAAAAAGTAACTTCCTTAATTACAATTTGCTCACCCAGTATTTCTGACAGAGTAGTCTGCAGGGAATTTTTAAAGTCTGCCAACTCATTACACTCCAAAAAAATATGTCTCCAAATACCTCTTTCTACCCCATCACACCTCCCATTTGCCGTCAACCTGAGGAAAAATTCTTTGGAGTCTGCTTGAGGTATAAAAATATCTGTGCAAACACTTCCAAGCAAAGGCCATAAATCATCTAGACTTTGTTGCATATTTTAGAGCCATACATATGTCCTCCCATTGTTTATTTGTGGATTGCTTATCTAAGGTCTCTTCCCTATCCTTTCTAACCCTCTCAGATTAAGTCCTGTAGTTATCATGACATATTTTATATGTTCTACTAATTATCCTTTTTTAACAGCAGCTTCTATTCTAGATTCTACTAAAAACTCTACCACTGTTGGTCTTTCACTTAGGTTCCCCGTATTCCTTTCCCTTTGCCTATACTCTTGATATCAATTTTTCATAGGGAAGGGAATCTGTAGCCTGCAGTCCAGATGAATTACTGAATTCTTCTCATTCTGTTACCTTTTCCACTGTAATTATTTTCTCCCAATACCTTGATTCCTTTGTCAGTTTTTTGCAATAAATTCTATTCCCCTTTTGCATATTCTCTGTGCCCTAATTGAGTCATCCCTGTCGGCAGAATCTCCTTTTTCCACTCCCATGTTGGCTTGCTTCATAGAATACTTTGATGTACTTTGTGAATATAATATTCTGAATGGTTATTGTTATTCTCCTGAAGGATCTGCATCCAAAATCCCAGTCTGGCTTTGTTTGTTGAGCTTCCCCACTGTTTCATCGTCGTCATCCCTTTCCATTTCGAATTAAAACTTTCCGTTTGTGCTATGTATAGGAGCCTTAATTGTGTATATCTGAAATACCCCTTCACATCATGTAATCCCAACCCACCTTGCTCTGTTAGAAGGATCAGCTTATCCCACTTGACCCTTGCCCCCTTCCCCTCCCAAAGAAGATCCATCTGTTCTTTATAAATTGCTATCCACAACTTTTACTCTGTTTGATAAAAACATGCCTGACCTTTGTATAAAACTAATGGGACTAAAAACATTTTAACTGCTTGTATCTTAATATCCATATCTACGAAACAGAGGTCCCAATTTCTCAGTTTTTGTATTATCTTTTGTTCAGTCTCTTCCCATATATCCTTAGCTGCCATAGCAGAATCCTCTTCAATCCATATTCCTAAGTGCTTCATTTTATCTTGTCCCCATAAATATGGGTATTGCTGACCAAACACGTGTTTAGGGTGCATCGTTTACAGCTATTGCATTTATTTTCATTAATTTTGTATTCCAAAAAGTCATGAAACTGTCTCAGAATGATACACAACACTGAAATGTCCTTTTCTGGTTTAATCAGGTACAAAATAAAATCATCTGCAACTATTGATCACCATACCAATTATATCCTTGAATTTCTGAGACCCTAATTTTCTTTGCCAATGGTTCTAAACATGACCCAAATAACAAAGGGGGAAAAAGGCCACCCCTGCTTGGTCTTCTGTTCAAACAGAACTTATCAGAGAGAAACCCCCCACTTTAATTTTTGCCTTTCGTCCATCATATATTTTCCTAATTAACCTTATTATTTTGTCAGAGAATGTAAATGCTTCCATTGCCGGACTCATAAAATTCCAGCTTACTCTGTCGAGTGCTTTCTCTGCATCAAGACCCACCAACAACAGTGGTATTTTCTTACATTCTACTTCTCTCTGAATGATCATTGTTCTTTTAGTGTTGTCAGAAATTTGCCTCCCCTCCACAAAACCATATTGATCCATATCTATCAATTTTGGCATCACCTTTGCCATTTGTTTAGCCATTGTAGACATAAACACTTTATAATCATGGTTTAGAGTCAGAATGGGCCTATTTGAAACTGGATCTGATGGGGCTCTATCATCTTTAGGTATTACAGCCACCACAGCTTTTTTCCAGGATGTTGGCGCTTTTCTTCCCTTTAAAATACTGTTAAACAAAAAAACCTTCAGGTCTTTCTTCCCTCCTAGTTTCCAAACTTCCACAGGAATACCATCTAATCCTGGGGTCCTTCCTGTAGATTGGTTATACATCCCCATTTTAATCTCATCTCCTCTTATACTAAATGTTAAGTAATTCAGCCCCGTCTACCTCTTATCTTGGCATATTTAATTCTTTCATAAATATTTCCATTTTGAGTTTTCTTAATTACCATATTTCTCTGTTTCATACACATTTTCATAAAATTTACAAAATATTTGTAATACTGCTATAGGATCTTTGGTTGTTTTCCTTTTTATAGGCTCCCTAAGCTTGGCAACAACTCTTTCTACTTTCTGTTGCCTGAGTCATTATGCTAATTTTTGTGCTGTGGAGTTACTATCAAAAACAGTTGGTTAACAGCAGTCTTTCTAAATTCATGCATATTATTGAGGTAATCCCTTATTTTCTGTTTAGCACACTCTGCAGTTGCTCATCTTCTTGTTCTGTGATATTCCCCCATGCTGCAATACTTTAATCTTAGTCAGACTCTAAATAATTCTTGTTACTTTTTAACCATATTACTCTCTTCTTTTATTTCAACTCTATTTTTAAACCCTGCTTAAAATGTGTTCCACTCCCTAGCTATATTTTCAGAATAAATGTCTATCTTCCCTAATAACACCAGAATAATTTCCACTACCCATTCTTTAAATTCCTCTATTTTTAACAGATAGGTGGAGAAGTGCCAGTGTTTCATTTTTATTTCATCATCCTGCATTTTTATTTTAATTATTATGGGTGCATGATCTGACATAGTTATTGGATGCATATCAAATCTTTCAATTAAATGCATACGTTTCTTAGAAATATAATTTCTGTCTAGCCTAGTCCAGTTTTTGTACCTTGGGGAGTAATATGTAAATTCACTCCAAATTCCTACTACTGAATTCACATTTTCCATACCAAATATTTTCATAAATTTCTTCAAAAATCTACCCTCTTTTTATATTTTTCAAGATAAAATAAAATATTTTGGAAAAGAAAAATAAATGGTTTGAAAGTGTTTAAATTGTAGTTATTGCAAGTTTTTAATCAAGGGTCCAGCAGAAATTACAGACAATAGACTTGAAGCAGAAGAAGAATTAGATTGGAGGGGGGAATACTGCTGGATAGTTAAATTGAATGCAGGTATTCCCCCTGGCCTCAACGATAAAGAACATTTTTAAATTTATTTAAAAAGAAAAAGTTTAAAACACTAAACATTGGCAATATATACATATAAGTATTTATAAATTGTACTATTGCTTTTTAAGCTGTATTTAAACCCAAGCTTATAAATATATTTTTAAATTGTGTCATTTGTATCAATTTAACAATTATTCAGTTATTTGTTTTGTTTGTTGTATAAAAGAGATGTTTTGCCGTTTCTCATTCAGTCTGAAGAAGTCTAGCATCAGACAAAAACACTTACTGAATGAATTGTGTTGTGCTGGTTGAACATTAAAGAAGCTGCTTTGTGACTACTTTCTTGCTTTTGTTTTTTTTTGTGCTGTTTTCTGTATTTACAGTAATGTTTGTCAGGTTGCTGTTTTATACAGTTGTTTCTTGTCATATCCATGTCACATTTTACAAAACTTTTTGTTTTAATGAAAACTTCAAACAAAAACAAAACAAAAAACAAACACCCAGAGCACCCCATTGCCTATTAATTTAATATAAACACAAAACTATGTGCATATTAAAATGAAATTTAGCCCTTTCAATAGGAACAGTTGTCCTAGATAGACAGCTACACTCACAAGCTTGAACTGACCTGTAGTGAAGGCTATCCATTTTAAGACGCATGGTATACAGCCTGTGCTTCTACTTATACTTATTTTTGTTTTATCTTTATTCCTGTCCCAGATAAAGAAAACAATGACTTGAATGCATCCTGAAAACATTATCTTTTAGCTATTGAAAGAAAAAAGTATTCTGTTTTCATTGTCCTTATCAGCTTGTCTCCACAGAACCATGAGAACCAGATACATAGTTGCCTTCAGCTACAAGCTTCTCATGTTGCACTGTGAACATTTATTTGTTAAAGGAAAACTTTTCATTACATTCAGTGTTCTTTTATTTACTTTTTTCCACTCAAAACCTGTTAGATCAAGCCAGGGGCCTTAATCCAGTCATTCTGTTATGCAAAAGTAAGAAAAAGCATATTGATTATACTTATACCACGCTCTTTTGTTCAGGCTTTCTTCTCTTTTTACATCATATTGCCTAAATTCCTTAAAACTGAACAAAAAGAAAGAAAAAGAGGAAAAAGGGCACCTGTTTACGTTAGTATCCCTATTGCACTCAAAAATAACCGAAAAAGCTTTACTATATAACATATATAATATGTCATGTTTTATATAAAATTACTGTTAAGAACAAAAACTGTTTTACTTACAGTTATCTCTTTCCTTCCTTTTTCCCTTTTCTTAATGTTCTTCCGAAGATTAATGACATGAAGTAGGGGATATGCTTTGGAGTCCCCTACAAGTTTTAACAAAATCAAAAAAGTACAATATTTCCAGTTTTTTTGTTCTGCCATATTTCTACAATGTCATTGATGCTTTGTAATCCCACATTTATTCATTAATTTCCGAGTTGTTCATTTTCTTCCTGTTGATCTCCATCTCTCAGCTCCAGTCTCAGGTTAATTTCCAACATACTCCTGATTCTTCTAGTCAACTCCTATGTTTTTTGTCACTCATGCATTTTCCTTTGGACCATTTTCAAATGTTTCACTAGTTTATTCTGTCTATGAGCTTTATTATCAGAAGAATAAGAAGCAGAGTCCCCTTCTGTTTGATAGCTCACTTTTTTGGACAAACTTTTGAATTTCCTCCTTAGCTTGTTCTGCATCAAAAATGACTTTGACCCACTAGGAAAAATATTCTGAAGATAGCTGGATACAGAAGCTTGAATCTCACACCTGCCTCTTGACATTCCCTGATTGCTGTAATAAATTTTCTGTTCTGCCTGGTGTACAGTGAATAATCATTTTCCACACTCTAGTGTTTCCAACTTTTAGTACTTTGTCCTTCTGCCACAACTTTGTCAGAATGACTTCTTTGTACTGGTAGGATGGTATATTTACTATTAGAGATCTTGGTTACTTTCTCATGGCCAGGTTTGGAGCATACATATGATGTGCCCACTCAGTTTACAACTCTTGGTTTGGAATACCAATTCAGTTGCTTATTTGTGCTTTCATAAAATTTATACAGTCTGTTTCTTTGGTACAGCAGAAAATCTCCAGCTTTCCCTACATGCTGTGTCCTCTAATTCTACCATTTCTTTAAAACATCTCTTCTTGAGTAGTCTCGTATTCAGCCAGCCTTTTCTTCATTTCAACCTCTGATTTTTGCAGTTTTATCAGCTCATTTGAATATCTGTTTAAAGCTATTCCATTCTTTCCAGCCTTATGTTATTTAAGTTGATTGTTTATTTTAATCAGCTCTGAGCACATTTGACTTTTTTCCTCTAGATTACTGGAAGTTATGTCTTCCACCAAAGCAGGAGCTTGAACTGTTTTTATTTTTGCTAAACATCTGCAGGATTCTTCTCAGCTACTGTTTTCTTCTCACTTTTTGTGGTTGATTTTCTTCCAGGTTCTCAACATTTCTTCTTTGCTGGCATCCTAGCCAGTAATTGAAATTTACCCCAAAAGACAAATTCACTGGCTCTATTTTCTTAGTTTCTGTTTTCACACTCGGAGAGCTGAAATTAAGCTGTTAGTGTGTAGCCATCTTGGAAGTCTTAGAAGTCTGCCATCTTGGGAAACTAATGGCCCTTAACTATCCACAGAGGTAGTTGTTCCTAACTTGTTACTGTAGCGACCCTGACTCTGCTTTCCTGCCTAAATTGCCATCTGACCTAGCAGTTATGTCACATGATCCCACAACATTGCATTTGCCTGGTTCAGCCCCTTGCATACTAGCGAATGTGTTATATTCTATACATAATGAAAGTCTATCTTTTTTTTTCTTTAAAAAAAATTGAATCAGAAAGTTTCAGAAATAAATTTGAACAGACTGCTTCCTAACTGTATCAGATAATCTTAAATTAAACACAATACACCCATTCTATCTGTACTTATGACTTTCTGAGATGTAAGCACTGACTGCTTCAGTGTTCTTCAGCAAAAAATGCAGCTCTTGATTGTGGGCTGTATTCAGCAATGTGCACGAGAGCTGAGCTGTATCATCTGCTCAGTTTACTAAAGATGCTGTAATGCGATTCAGAGACATGTATAATTGTATGTCTATGAATCCCTATTAAATCCTTTTGGTGAATATCCCTGAATCATTTACTCTGCAATTAGAATGACTGAGTAGGCACCCTGTTTAGTAGAGTGAAGCTTTGTACGGTGAGCTGTACGACATTGGACTGCTTCCTTAAAGAAATAACATTCCCTTTTACAGTGAATGGTTGCATCGTAGCTAATAGCCAAAGTGAACCTTTCATAGAAGTTGTGTAGTAAAAACATCTGTGAATCAGTGTACTGCAAAACTTCCATAACAGATAAGACATCAATGACATACCAAGGAGCTGTCACATTTGCACATGGCTCTGTAAACAGCTCAGTGCTTACTGGCAGCTCACTGCACTTGTGAATAGCAGCTTTTTTTTAAGAATTGCTTTCCCCTGCATACTGTGCAAGGCTACATGAGGTGCCCTTGCATAGTCAGACATTTATGAATACCTCCCAATATTTATATGGTAGCTACCTGGACTTTTGACCATTGTTGCATGTTACTACATGCAGGATGTGATATTTAGGCCTGGATAATCCTTTACATTTATAAATGGTATGTTCTTATAAGGGAGATTGCCAAATAGAAGTCGCTTGAGATTCTGTCCTACTGTTGTTAAAGGAGGATCTCCTTTTAACAGATATGAAAGTTATATACTTAATATAAAGATAGATACTGAAGAGCAGGTCCCAGCAAAGCAGAAAGTAAAATGAACTTTAATTAAAACTGCATAACCACAATCTGCAAAAAAATTAAACTTAAATAACTGTCCAGTATCAGGATGAGTGAATCTGTCCCCTTCCCTAATGTATGCACAGACATTATATCCTCCAGAAGGAATGGTCCCTTTTCGATCAGGGACAACTTTCTCACTACTAGTAGTTAGAGGGTTATAATACAGCATCTGTTTAATCAAGTGGTAATTCTTAAAAGAAAATCGAGGCTTATCCCCAAATATTTCCTTACATCTTCCATCAGTCGTAAGTACCGCCCCATGCTTCCTCACAATATCACAAACAAAATGCACATTATTAGAATAATTCAAGTACACCATAAGATTAAAAAATAACAACAAAATAACGAACAAACCATGACTGAAGGAAGAAAACAAACAAAATTTAATGAGAAGTTAGCGCTTTCACGATCCAAACTGATCACTTCTTTAGACTTAATTCATACTACAGAACAACCAAATTTAAATTAAAAGACAGCTTATCACAGTGGAGAATGTACTAAATTAGAAAGTGCATATATCTAAAAACTTTAATTACTTAAAAGCTAAAAATGTTTAAAAAAATGTACAAACTATTGGTAAAATGTATAAATAGTACATAGTAATACAAAAAACATTTGATACATAATTTTAATGTTTCAATGGTCTGGCTTTCAAAAAAAGTTTAACTTATACCATACAATTAATTCCAAGGGGTTTATCAGCCTGCAGTTTTATACTCCACTTCTGTTCAACCTCCTCTGTCCTGTTCTTAATATCTTCACCTCTCAAGCTTTGTAATAAAATCTCTAATACAAAAAAGTTAAAAACATGGTGCATCCCTTTATCTTGTACATGCTTAGCCAGTGCACTAGTTTCCTTATTTTTTATAATGTCCCTCATATGTTTCAGAATTCTGTCTTTAAGGCATCTGTTTGTCTTCCTGATATAAAAAGCATCGCAATATCTACAAAAACTAAAATAGACCACATTCTGCGTTTTACAATCTGCATAGAAGTCGGCCTCAACTTTAAATGTCTGACTTCTGTGCGAAAAAGAAGAGCCTGAATATATGTACTTACAGGCTGTACAATTTCTGCAGGGGAAGGTACCTACTCTGTTAGAGCATTTCTTGATGGTCATTCCTGAGGACTTATAACAAAGCTGCCTCTTAAGTGACTTTCTATTAATAAATGAGAAATGTGGAACTGTATCAATTACATTGTCTAATTCAGTTATCGATGTTAATATGTTCCAGTTTTTTTTTCAAAAATGTTACAAAATAACTTAATATCACTAGAGTATGATACTAGAAATCTAATTCTGTCATTATTAGCCCTAGAATTACTAGGGCTCCCTTTTGTGAATAGGGGGAAATAGGGTTTGCCACTACTATTACGTACTTTATACATATGACTGACACTTTCATCTATCTCAGTTTGATTATAGCCCCTATCCATGAAATCTTTCCTCAATATAGAGACTGCTGCATTTAACCCATCATCTGTATTATATATCCTGCTCATTCTCAAGAACTGCCCCTTGAGAACATTTTTACTCACATGTCTAGAGTGCATGCTTGATTTGTGTAGGATACAATTCTTTCTGCTAGGTTTTCTGTACAGGTCTGTAGTTAATCACCCAGTTTGTATCTTACTAACTTTTACATCTAAAAACTCTATTCTCTCATTAGAGAACTTATAAGTAAACCTCAGGAAGTTGGTAGACATATGAAGATAATCAATAAATTGTTCTAATCTTTCGACTGTACTTCCCCATAACGGGAAGACGTCATCTACAAAACGTACATACCATAAAATTGCATCACTAAAATCATTGCCTTGGAGTAGAGTACTGTGTTCCCATAGTACCAATGCTAGGTTGGCGTAGCTATTGGCACAAGCCGTGCCCATAACCATGCCAACATTTTGCAAATAAAACATCTCATTAAATATGAGCACATTACTCTCCAAAATATTCTCAAGTAGGTTACATATCAGGTTAATTTTAGCAGAAGTAATAACTTTTTTACTACATAACAATTCACATACATTCTCAATGCCCCATTCATTAGGTATTACTGTAAAGAGAGATACTATGTCCATCATAATGAAAAGAAAGTCATTATTCAGCTCTGTCATTTTAACATAAAGTAAGCTAAGAAATATCTTAGTGTCTCTTAATATAGTACTACAAGTTTCCAAAACGAGGTGCAAGCTCTTCTCTACAAAAATGGATATAGCCTCAGTTGCCCAGCCTCTACTTGAGACAATAGGTCTCATCGAGGGGCACGTCAGATCTTTGTGTACTTTCAGTAGTCCATAAATACTAGGAACTACCGGATTGTCAACATAAAAATATTTAAAAAGTTCCTCCGTAATTTGACAGGACACTAATAAATCAAAAATTAGGACAGAACTTTTATCAATAACACCTCTAACCATAGTTTTAGAGATTTGTAGATATGTTTCTCTGCCATTCAGAAGTTCAGTCATCTGCTGCACATAAAACATTTTGTCCATAATTACAACCCCTCCCCCTTTATCAGCTGGTCTCATCTCGATGGACTGCATTGCTTTTAGTTGTATGAGAGCTTCAGATTCATCTCTGTTTAAATTATAAAACATTGCTGATCTATTATCTAAAAAAGCTTCTCTAATTTGCTTTTCACATACAGTAACATATGCCTGTACCATGGGATGCATCATAGATACATATGTGCTGGGTCTTTTAAAACAGTAATCATTCCCAGCTTCTTCTGAATAAGTACTCTAATGAGAGAATAGAGTTTTTAGATGTAAAAGTTAGTAAGATACAACCTGGGTGATTAACTACAGACCTGTACAGAAAACCTAGCAGAAAGAATTGTATCTTGCACAAATCAAGTATGCACTCTAGACATGTGAGTAAGAATGTTCTCAAGGGGCAGTTCTTGAGAATGAGCAGGATACATAATACAGATGATGGGTTAAATGCAGCAGTCTCTATGAGGAAAGATTTCATGGATAGGGGCTATAATCAAACTGAGATAGATGAAAGTGTCAGTCATGTATAAAGTACGTAATAGTAGTGGCAAACCCTATTTCCCCCTATCCACAGAAGGGAGCCCTAGTAATTCTAGGGCTAATAATGACAGAATTAGATTTCCAGTATCATACTCTAGTGATATTAAGTTATTTTGTAACATGTTTGAAAAAAAATGGACTATATTAACATCGATAACTGAATTAGACAATGTAATCGATACAGTACCACATTTCTCATTTATTAATAGAAAGTCACTTAAGAGGCAGCTTTGTTATAAGTCCTCAGGAATGACCATCAAGAAATGCTCTAACAGAGTAGGTACCTTCCCCTGCAGAAATTGTACAGCCTGCAAGTACATATATTTAGGCTCTTCTTTTTCGCACAGAAGTCAGAAATTTAAAGTTGAGGCTGACTTCTATGCAGATTGTAAAACGCAGAATGTGGTCTATTTTAGTTTTTGTAAATATTGCGATGCTTTTTGTATCGGGAAGACAAACAGATGCCTTAAAGATAGAATTCTGAAACATTTGAGGGACATTATAAAAAATACGGAAACTAGTGCACTGGCTAAGCATGTACAAGAAAAAGGGATGCACCATGTTTTTAACTTTTTTGTATTAGAGATTTTATCACAAAGCTTGAGGTGGAGATATTAAGAACAGGACAGAGGAGGTTGAACAGAAGTGGAGTATGAAACTGCAGGTTGATAAACCCCTTGAAATTAATTGCATGGTATCACTTAAACCTTTTTTGAAAGCCAGACCATTGAAACATTAAAATTATGTATCAAATGTTTTTTGTATTACTATGTACTATTTATATATTTTACCAGTAGTTTGTTGTTCTTGTTTTCCTTTCGGCTTTTCCCGGTTAGGGGTCCCCACAGCGGAACTCCGGTCTGCTAATGATGGCAGTCGATTTTTATGGTGCCGAGGTGCCAGTCTGACGCCCAACATTCAACGAAGGCACGTCCATTCACACATGTCTTTTGAACGCCACTCGACCACGAGGAGGACATGCAGACTCCACACAGAAAGTGCTCCAGCCGAGAATTGAACAGGAGAACCTCTTGCTGTGAGGCAACAATGCTACCACTGCACCACTGTGGCTTAGCTTTTAAGTATTTGATGTTTTTAGATAAATGCACTTTCTAATTTAGTTAGTACATTCTCCACTGTGATAGACTGTCTTTTAATTTAAATTTGGTTGTTCAGTAGTATGAATTAAGTCTAAAGAAGCGATCAGTTTGGATCATGAAAGCGCTAACTTCTCATTAAATTTTGTTTGTTTTCTTCCTTCAGTCGTGGTTTGCTCATTATTTTGTTGTTATTTTTCACTTTGAGGTGAATACCTAGTGTTTTACCCAGTATCTGTGACTTTTTCATTACATCGTAAGATTACAAGGCCTTACAGTGGATATAAAAACTATACACACCCCTGTCAAAATGCCAGGTTTTAGTGATATACAAAAATGAGACCACAATAAATCATTTCAAAATTTTCCCACCTTTAATGTGACCTATAACCTGTAAAATTTAATTGAAAAACAAACAAATCTTTTAGGGGAAAAATATAAAAAATAAAAAACATACAATAAGCTGGTTGCATAAGTGTGCAAACCCTTAAACTAATACTTTGTTGAAACACCTTTTGATTTAATTATAGCATTCAGTCTTCTTGGGTAGGAGTCTATCAGCATGGCACATTTTGACTTGACTTGACAATATTTGCCCACTCTTCCTTGCTGTCCAAATCTGTCAGATTGGGAGGGCATCTCTTGTGCTCAGCCCTCCTCAGGTCACCCCACAGATTTTCTATGGGATTTATGTCTGGGTTTCATTCCAAAACTTTAATTTTCTTCTGGTGAAGCCATTCTTTTTTTGATTAGGATGTATGCTTGGGGTCATTGTCATTTTGAAAGGTGAAGTTCCTCTTCATCTTCAGCTTTTTAGCAGATGCCTGAAGGTTTTGGGTCAAAAGTGACTTGTATTTGGAAATGTGAGCGAAGGATGTTTCATGTAGATCTGATGAAGCACCTTATTTGGTACGAAAGCACTCATCATTTTATACTTTTTTAAAATGTTTTTAGTGTTTATGTAGTTTTAATTAAAGTTTGTTTTGCTTTCTGCTTTGCTGGCTCATTTTTTGTATTTCATTTCTGATAGGGAGCCTGATCAGGGTGCTGCGATACAGAATGCACATCTGACCCACCTTGTATTCTTAAATGACATTTGTTTTTAAAAGTTTATGACTTGCACAGAAGTCTAATAACATTTCATCACTCATGTTTTGATCCAAGCAGCCATTGTGGTGTTATGCCACTCCATTTGTCACTGTCATTCCCCACTTGACCATTGATGCCATTGAGAGCCACCCTGCAGAGCACTTCACCCACCTTGTCCAAGAATGCTGAGTACATATGGCTGTGCATAAGAGCAGAGAACTGTTAGAATTTTCTTTTTCTTTGACTTGCCACTGCACTGGCGTAAACCTGTTGTCCACCAGAAAACCTACATGTAGGCGTCCACTTACAACCAAAGCCTCTTATGTGGAGTAACTCCAGAATAGGAGAGATCATCACTAATCAAAAAGTCTAATGCAAGAGCCAACACTGTATGTTGAGATGAGCTCATCTTTCTCTAACTGTACTGGTGTACCTTCTCCACCAGCTCCGGCTCCTTCCCTACAACTGAAGTGATATTCTGTATTCCTAGAGCCATTTTCCATTTTCAGGGTTAAAAGTACCAAAGGTGTCTTGTCCATGCCTGTATCTTGCTGCCACTGCAGCTAACCCTCACTTTTTTACCTTACAGCTGGTGAACTGTCAGAACGTAGCAATATTTTTACATACTTTTATACTAAAAACTGGGTTGCAAACAACTGCATTTTGAAAGACATGCTATTCCACTTTTAATGTGTTTTGCAGCTCTTTTTATTGTTTTATTCCAGTAGCTTGTGGTTATAAAAAGGAATTGCTTTGTTTTCAGTTGAAATATTCTTTCAACAGTTCACGTTTGTTTAGTTTCTGTAACCAATTTTTCATTTTGCAAGCTATTTACCAGATGTTGCAGTTCTTTTGTACTTAATTTGTAACATCTTGTCAGCTGAAACATATGTAGATTGTTAGCACATTGTCCTATTTTTGCATTTAATATACTGTATTTGACAGTTGATGATCTGTTAGCATGTTTCTGTGTGCAAGTGACAACATGCATTAATTACTCCCTGGATACATAGGCAAGAAAAGACTAAAAAAGCTACTGTTGTTCATACTGGAACTTTAGCACAATTAAAAGAAGTGGTACGAGGTATAAACATCTCAAGCTTTAGTGAAAGACATTTTGAATTGAAGATAGGGACACAGAAGACAATTCTGAAAATAAATTGCTTCAGATTTCTGCTGACATTTAGAGATGAGTAAAAATTAAACAGTGCTGCCATAGAAACTATGCAGAGCAGTGCAGAACACTAAGACATTGGTGTTATTTTTTTTACAGTTTTCACATTTTCATTTTTCTTCTAGCTTACACCAGTGAAAACTGTCAGTGGGCAACAGAACTGGCCAAAATGTGGATGCCCAGCAAATACTGTTTTTGCGCAAGAGGTTATATTTTGTTGCTTTCATAACAGGTACACATCCTACCCAATAATGCACCAGCTGGCAAGGTGGACAGCATAGTAGGCCTACTGCCCATGCTTTGGCAGATTTTTATGTTCATCTGTGAAAACCAAAGATGCATAGTCTGTGTTTTTTTTTTTCTGTTTGCTAACCAGTAAGTAAGCTGATCCTACATGGAACCTTTGCTACCCAGCATAACCCAGGCCACAAAGGCAAATAAATACAGTACAAACACCAAATAGTAACTGCAAATCTTCACACGGAAACTTTTATGTTTGAATATTTGTGGTCATTATGTTTATAGACAGTACAGAGTTGTCAGGATGTTTTGGAAAGGTAACAGGAAACTAGAATGTCTTGAAAAAATTTAAATAGACACAGTAGAAACAACATCTGAAATTCAGTACTGAACCCTATACTGTGGAGTTTCTGAGGCAGAAACTGTTATCTCTGAACCCCCATACTTCCTCACTAATCCTTCTAACCGCATTTGCAGTTCAGCAAATACTTGCCAATGCCAATTTTTTTGTTCTGTAAGAACGGTCAGCATAACTGCAACATGTAAAGCTAGTATACACATGAAACTGCACTTATTGTGTAAGATTGCAGTAAACAACCACATTGAACTGTGTTCTGGCTCCTGTTTATTAAATATTACTGTGAATCATTGCCCTGGTATGGACACATCATCAACATAATGTGGCTTTTTAAGTTGTTAGTACTCTGCTCCTTGCTTTAAAACTAGAGCACTTATTTCTACTGTCTAGATTTGATAGAGGCAGCACCAAAACATAATTAGAGCTATTTAATATCTGTTTAGTACAAGACAAGTCATTTGGATCTTGATGATTACCTGTTTTCTTCAACATTTGGCCGGTGAATTAACATTGAGAACAGTTTGTAAGGAAACTGATTACCTCAGAAAAGAGTGTTGCAGTGGCTTACCAAGTCATATAGCCAATGACAGTGGCCAGCCATTTACTTTGAAAGAGGTTAAAACATTTGTAAAACTGAATGGCATAAAGCACCCATCATCTAACAGATAATTTAGTTTGTTTGTGTCTTTCGGCTTTTCCCGGTTAGGGGTCGCCACAGCGGAACTCCGGTCCGTTAATGATTGGTAGTGGATTCTTACGTACCGGGTTACCGCCCTGACACACAACCTTCAACGAAGGCACACCCCATTCACGTATGCCTCCACACAGAAGATTCTCTAGCTGAGAATCGAATGGGACATCTTGCTATAAGGCGACAACGCTACTGCAGCACCACCATCGCAGTATCTAACAGATAATTTAGTAGAAAGGTTAATTCAGAAATCTAAGAAAGCAGTCAAACAAGCCCTGATCAGTTTCTATTAGCAGATTACACACAGCCACTGACTCACCTCTTGCAATACTGTTTATGAAATGGAGCTTACAGTCAAGGTTGGATCTAGTGAGTCCTGATGCTCAGAGGTCAGGGCAGATCAGATTGTTTCAGAACATGATTCACAATCTGGAAAGAAGTTTTTCTATAAGATAGTAGCGGCTGGTATGTGGCTACAGATCAGGCTGTGTGGTCACAAGTGCAGGGTTCCTGACGTGAGAGGTAATACATGGAGACAGCAGGTAGTTCTGAGTTGTTCATCTGCTAGGAGATATAACACCTAAGTGACCATAGCTGGAGCCAAAGATCAGTGGTGACCAAAGCCATGCTCTAAAATGTCTGGGTGATTAAGAGATAATCTTAAAGCTGGATGAATGATTGGAGCCCTATCCATGGATAACAAGATTAACAAAACCAGTTCCATCTTGAATGGATAACCAGTATCAAACCCAGAGAAGGATGGATGACAAAAATCAGTCTCAAAGAGAGATGGTTGATCAAAGCCATGCTCTGTATGAAAGGCTGGTTTAATACAGCGGTATTCCAGTAAGGATGGATGCAGTTATATTCCCAGGATGAAGAATGACCAGTGCTGTACCAATAGAGAGAGGGATAAACAGATCCATACCCATAGAAGGATAAAGACTGTGTACACCTCAAGAAGGATGGCTGCCCAGTACCAGATGATAAATGAATGAATCATTAATTTGCTCTATGGTCCAAAGGTGAATATGGTGAATCAGCAGAGCTGCAGTGAGAACTCTAGCAGGAGTGGATTTATCTCTTAGGCCTGTACAGGTGCCATCTCTAAGCGCCATGAATTTACAGATACACTATCCAGTGTTCTTGAGAAGAACTTCTTAAAAAATGAGCCTGTTAAGAAAGTAAGATAATGAATTGCATAGAAAAAAAACATTCAAGTGAGTAAGTCAAGTTTCAGATTGTATTACTTTACCGAGCCACAGTTAGTCCAGGGTGAAGAGGCAAACGCCCAGAACAGTAGATGCTGATTGAGGTAGAAATGTAGTACCAGCATTCAGAAATGTATTTGTAGTCATGGCTGAAGAATGCTAAAGTGATTTTTATGTATTATTATGTAGTATTATAATTGTTGCTAGCCACTTGTTAGATTCGTAGGAAGCACATGACTACACTGTTAGTGCAGAAAAGCTTCTTTTTTTTTGCCTCAACTGCCAAAGGACTTTTGGTCCTGAACATCAAGAGGACATATTTTTTCCTTTCGGGATCTCAACTTAGAGTTAAGGAGGATACTAGGAAAGGAAACTGCACAGGGCACAGATAACATAGCTACAGTTCTGTACTTTACAATATGATAATGCTATATGTAGATCATAAGGCATTCACAACTATGCAGATTATTGTAAACAAAATGTACCTACAATCATTTGTAGTATGATAAGATAATTAATAAATATAGTAATTGCTGACATAACTTACACATGAACATTAGTAAGCTGATCAAGGATAGGCAGCTTTCATAAGTACATGGCCTTCCTCACCTAGATAAGTAAATTGGAAAGAAAGATTGTATCTATAATGTTAGGCTGCATATTAGGTATGTACAAATGAAAGAATATGCCATCCTGACTGTGCTATTATAATGTGCAAGCTTACAGTAAATGTACTTGTTATAAATATTGGAGTGAATCACTGAGTGTGGACACTACATCAATAATAATGATGGGAGGTTTTTGTTTTACATAACACCTGGTACAGAAATGAACTCAGTATGTCTTCTTTAACAAATTTTTGACATTTTTAGTGCTGAACATAATCAGTAAGTCCTTACCTTGAAACCTGACTCATGAAGAGATAATCATACTGTGAAGACCCACCACTGCCAACCAATATGTGAAATGGATATCCCACCTCTGGGCCAGTAATCAAGGAGGCCTCAATCCTTACCACTGGCACCTGTGGGGGGACCTTTCACTGGGAGGATAACAGGTACACACACCGTATTTCCAGATGCAGCTATCTGCATCAAGTGCAATTTCCCTTAAGAGCACACAGGGAACACAATCATTCCAGGGCTGGTTCTTCTCTTGATCCAGATCACCAGTAAGACTCCCCACTGGTACAGCTATAGAGTTGAGATCTCAGCTGAGTGTCCAAGCCAAGGCCTTCAGCATCATCTCTGTCCAACCAGTGCTTCGTGTCCCTGCCCAAGTAGCTGACACACATGCTCTTTGAGACACACACACACACACACACACACACACACACACACACACATCTAGTTTGCCACGGCACAGATCTCAGAGTTTCCAGTTTGCTCGAGCCAATATTCACCAAAAATAAAAAGCATTTTTCGCAAGTTATTTTCAAATTTTTTGATATATTTCCATAGTTTAGTGATAGAGTAGTTTCTGTAGTTTCTTACAAGCTCCCCTTTCTTTCGTGTGCTATTTAGATAGTTTAGCATAGTTTGTAGTGGCCTCGTGTTTTGGCCTAGTTGTTATCTGGTTACTTATATAGATACATATACATATTTAGCTATTGTTGGTCCTTTGAGCCATTGTTTGATTGTGTGTGTGTGTGTGTGTGTGTGTGTGTGTGTGTGTGTGTGTTTTATTAGTCTTTCTGGTTAAACTAGCTGTTCTCTAGTCTTTGTGTGTTTTGAGCCTAGGCGTGGTTCTTGTTATATAGCCGAGTGTGACATAATTTAGGCTTTATGTGGCTTTGTTTTGAGTGTTAAGCCTAAATGGTTATTTTGTTTGGATATGTCTGAGGACAAGGACAAACACCCAAAGTCTGGATTCAAGAAATGTCCAGACTGCGGACAAAAGATGTCTGTGACTGATGGGCACGTTCAGTGCGTATATTACTTAGGTGCTGTGCATTTGCCACTCCTTTTCCTCGAGGGTTTTATTGGAGAGGAAAAGGAAGCTTGTTGATAGGGGCTTGCTGAGGCATCCTTTTTCCGAAGCATTGAGTGACCAGGATGGGGCCAGCAAGTCCTCAAAGTCTTCAGGAGACTCCAAGGAATCTAAAGCATCTAAAAAGTGTAAAAAAGTGGAAGATTCTGGGACAGTGGCTTCACAGCTCTCGGAACCGAGTGTCTTTTTATTTCGGAGCCGACCCACAGTTCTGGAGCCAGTATCTGAGAGACCTGCATCTCCACTCCTTTAATCGGCACCATTGGTGCACTCCTCTAGGTCTTCTGTCAGCCTCTCGAATTTAGATATGGACCGATTGGTGCAGAAGCTCTTACGGGCACCAGGCCTTGCTAAATTGTTGTTGGCACCGACCCTATCATCGGAACTGAAGACCACCACCTCGGATTTGACTGCTCCTCCTCCAAGCCGTACCGGACCTTCGGAGCCAGAGAGGGCCGACATGCTGATCGTGGAGCCTTTGGAGGCAGGACCTGCTCCAGTGTCCTTGGTTCCATCTGCTCTAATGTCCTCAGTGCTGACCGGGGACTCTAGGAGCCGACACTCTCCTGAGATGAGCTCGACTCCTACCTCCGGCTCGGAGCCCATGGCCTTGATGCGGGAGGAGCTGGAGGTTTCTTCAGGTCTGTCGACTCCTTCTCATTGGAGCTGTGATGCCTTTGAAGCCATGAGGAGATCCTTGTCCCCAAAGACATCCTCGACACCAGGTCTGGCCTCTTCTTCCCCCAAAGTGCCAGTGCCCGCTTCTGCTTCCATTGTTCAGGCTAAGCGTAGAGACCCTGAGCCTCAGGTAGCCCCACAGGGTACCCCCTGCTCTTCTGAGACCTCCCCAGAGGCTCCCACTGAGGAGGTCCCCAGGAAGAGATAGTGTAACAGGAGACACTTAGACTCCCCATAGGAGTCTTTGACATCTGACACTGACTTGGATGAGTCAGAAGGGTCCCCACGATCCCCCTCTGAGGATATCTTCTTTGTGGAGATACTCAAGATCCTTAGGCAGAGGGGTGATTGGCAGTCCAAAAGCCGTACTGAGGACGAATCAGTTCTCCTGAAGGCTTTCGGGTCTCAACCTTCCACCTCTTGGGTGTCTCCGCCCTTCAATGAGCTCATGCAGCTTATCTCTCGGAGGGCGTGGGAGTCACCGGAGTCCATGTTGCCTGTCTCTCAGAGGCCTAATAAGTTTATTTCTGCCCCCATAGATAAATCTTTTTTGTCCAAAGGAGTCCCTGTTGATGCCATGGTGGTGGTGGCAGCCACCAAAAAGGAAATGTCTGAGACTTCCTCGTCTATCCATCCTCCTAACAGAGTCCAGGATCATGGATAGATATGGGAAATGCATATTTAGTTCAGCGACTTTTATACTCCGATCCCTGAACTATTTGATTCATTTCACCAGGCTGCAAAGAGATCTCCTTAAGGAGTTGGGAGATGGTCTTCAGGGTACTGTAGCTGCAGGGGCTTCCGACAAAGTTGCCGCCCAGCTTGCTACCCTAAATTCCATTGTGAACTTGTCCATGCATCTCATATCATATGCAGGTGATGGGAGGAGTAGGGCAGCGGGTACAGGAATTGCTCTAAAAAGACATTCCTGGATGTGCTTGTGTTCCTTCGCGGAGCCCTTTAAGTCTTCATTTGTGAACACCCCTTTTGATGGCTCATCTCTCTTTGGGCCTAAAGTGAAGGAAATTTTGACCAGGTGTGAACAGGAGGGAAAGACTCTGTCTGCAGTCGGAGTCTGTTTTTCCACCCCTACTCGGCCTTACCCCAAAGGTCAAAGGGGTGGAAAAATGTGGTTCCGAAAAGTCTGGAGCCTTTCAGGACACACGTGGTGAGCCCCCCTCTAGGGGCAGAGGAGGGGGTAATAAAGGAAGACGCCGCCCTCGCGGCAGAGGGGGTCCGCAACACCAGGGTGACAGAGATCATTTCTCTGGTCAACCCTATCAGCACTCCTGAAAGGAGGCCCGACTGTCCTGCTCTGGAGGCAGTCGGGGGGTCACTTATCTTTGTACCCAGACACCTGGCAAGATATAACAAATGACAGCTGGGTACAAAATATTATTTCCAGAGGGTATTTCATACAGTTCTCCACTCCACCCACACCC
The DNA here is from genome assembly GCF_019279795.1 of Protopterus annectens. Classification (NCBI taxonomy): domain Eukaryota; kingdom Metazoa; phylum Chordata; order Ceratodontiformes; family Protopteridae; genus Protopterus; species Protopterus annectens. The sequence goes on along the minus strand of NC_056726.1, from coordinate 834,041,863 downwards.
GCAAGGAGAATCCCAGACGTTCCACCCAGTTACAGGGAACTATAGAGATCCACAAGTTGCTAGAAAAAAAGAGTCATCTAGCCAGTCCCAGCAGACCAAACAGGATCCGGAACTTACTCAAGACTCTTTTTGGTTCCAAAGAAAACGGGACTGGAGGCCCATTTTGGACCTCAGCAGACTCAACCAGTTTGTAAAGAAAGAGAAGTTCCGGATGGTTATGCTACAGTCTATACTTCCCTTTTTAGGGAGAGACAATTGGATGTGCTCGATAGATCTCAAGGATGCATGCTACCACATAAGAATGGCCAGGCCATCCAGAGATCATCTGCGTTTCTGTCTGGGACCCAATCATTATCAATTTCCAGCCCTGTCCTTTGGTCTCGCTACAGCCCCCAGAGTGTTCAACAAATGCATGGCAGTGGTCACGGCTCATCTGAGGCATCTAGGATTCCAGGTGTTTCCATACCTAGACGATTGGCTCCTTACCTCCACCACCAGGCATCAACTGATTCAGGCAAGGGAATACATTCTGTAACTCTGCAGTCACTTAGGCATTACAGTCAACTCAGAAAATCTGCCTTGTCGCCATCGCAGCATATCTTCTTTATAGGGGCAGAGTTAAACACTTCTACCACCACTCTACGGCTACCAATCGAGAGGGTCTTTCTTCTTCGCCAGTATGTCAGCTCATTGGTATCGAAAGACAAAGCACCAGCCGCAGAAGTTTTAAAAGTATTGGGTTTGATGGCTGCAGTGATCTTGGCCATGCCATTAGCAAGGATGCATATGCGGATTCTTCAATGGCTGCTGTTCACTCAATGGTCTTATCAGGAACTTCCAGTGAATCACATGATTTTAATTACGAACTCTTGCAAGAGAGATCTCCAGTGGTGGTTGACGTCGCTTCATGTAACCATAGGACGCCCCTTTGTACTACCCCTCTAGGAGCCACTGTGACCACGGATGCTTCCCTGATAGGGTGGGGGGGGGCATTTTCAGGGAAAGACTGCCCTAGGCACATGGACGGATCAAGAGTCACATCTGCATATCAATGTTCTGGAGATGAGAGCAGTACTTCTGGTGTTGCAGTACTTCCAGGACTCTCTTCCTCTAGGGTTGATTGCAATTCAGACAGACAATATGTCAGTAGTCTGGTACTTGAACAAGCAAGGCAGCACCAAGTCCTACCCACTTTGCCAAGAAGCCCTCAGAGTTTGACAGTGGGCTGTCTCCTCCCAGCATTTTCTGTTGGCAACGCACATCCCGGGGAGATCCACTGTGATAGCAGACAAACTGAGCAGGGCAATCTTGTTGCCGTACAAGTGGTCCCTCCAGCAAGAGATTGTGGACAGGATTTTCCACAAATGGGGCCAGCCTTGCTGCGATCTTTTTGTCAGTCACATCAACACGAAATGCAGAAGCTACTTTGCCCTGATTCCCCCTCCGGGAGAACCCCCCGAGAGACGCACTCATAAACGATTGGCCCCTGGGTCTCCTCTATGCATTCCCTCCAATTCCGTTAATACCCAGACTTCTACAGAAAGCAAAGTCACTGGGAAGGACCATCATTCTTTTAGCCCCTCATTGGCCTCAGCAGATTTGGTTCCTATTTCTTCATCATCTCTTGGAGGATCCATGGATTCTGGACCCAGTTCCGGACCTTCTGACACATCCGTCGGGGGACCTCCATCCTTCCTTGCAGTCACTGAAGCTAACAGCTTGGCTGCTCCAGTTGCCCTCATAGCCAGGCTTTATAACCTTTCCAATGTTACGAGGCAGATCCTCTTGTGTTCCCATAAGCCGTCCACCAGAACATTATATCTTAGTAAGTGGAAGAGATTTTCCATATGGGCCTCTATGCAGAACATTGATCCTTATCAAGCCCCCCTGATGTCCATATTAGAATTCTTGACTATGATTTGTAATAAAGGAGCTGCAGTCGCAACAGTTCCGCTCCAGTTGGCTGCTTTATCTAACTTTCATTTTGGAGTTGACAGGATAAACATAATGTCCCACAAGTTATCCAAGGCCTTTCTCAAAGGAACTTTCCATATGAGGCCTCCAGTGAAAACTCCTTATTCTCCTTGGAATCTTAACTTTATGCTGTCTCATATAATTCTTCCCCCGTTTGAACCAGCATCATCTCAGAGTGTCAGAACTTCAAGCTTTATGTATCAGCCCTACTTATTTCATTTTTCATGCTGATAAGAGTATCTCTTAGGACAAACCCCTCCTTTTTGCCCAAAGTTTGTTCAGAATCTAATATCAACCAAGTCATTGAGTTGCCAGTCTTCTTCCCTAACCATTCCAATAAATTAGAGTATATGCTGCACAAACTTGACATTCACAGACAGCTCAGATATTATTTAGACAGAACAAAAGATGTTAGAAAATCAGACCAGCTCTTTGTGTCTTTCTCTGACGCCAGAAAAGGTAGACCAGTGGCTAAAACAACGCTTTCTAAATGGCTATCTGATTATATCACTTTTGTTTATTCAGCTACTAATATGCCCTTACTACACAAGATTAAAGCTCACTCTACCAGTTTATACATCTTTTGCATTCCAAGCCAAATTGCCCCTTGATAACATTTGTGCTGCAGCCACTTGGTCTAAACCTCATACCTTTATCACTCATTACAAAGTTGATAAGGCCTCCAGGGACAGGTCTTCCTTTGGGTCTACTGTCCTGAAGAATGTACTCCCGTGAGCCACCCGAGATTGAGGGTGCTAGGGACGCTACCCATCAGTAAAGAATGAACGGCGATATTGAACAACTTCACATTAAGAAGTTCTGTACTCAGCATAATGTTCCATGTGAGTTGTTCCATCTCGCCTTCATTCTTACATCCCGCCCTCCCTCCCCACCTGGCTGATAGTTGACCTATAGGCTGGTCTCATCCTGGTTGCTCAAATCTTCTTCCTCTCTATGGGAGGGTAGTTCTCTTGTATGGATATAGTACACGCAGCAAACAAGATCTGAGGTAATTCAAGCAGTGCATCATGGGATAAGTGGCTTGGTCTCGAGCTACTGGTAAACCTTGAGCTTTGCAAACGGCCGTATCGGAGCTGATGGATCAGCACCGAACCCATCAGTAAAGAATGAAGGTGAGATGGAACAACTCACATGGAAAGTTATGGTGAGTACATAACTTCTTATTAATGCAGATGGTAGTTTGACCAAGAGCAAGGCCATAAGGAGTGGCCAACACAGTGTCACCAAATAGATATGTAGGTACTCTCAAAACTTAAATGTCTCTACAAAGATCAGCCACAATGAAAGGTTTACATATATTTAGTAATAAACCACAAACTAAGAAAAATATAAAACACTACTTAAATAAATAAAACCAAGCACTGGCTAAGACAAAACTGGCAACACTTTAATAAAACAATAAACCAATAAACTTAACGCTTTTGTAAAGTTCAGTGACGATACTTCTTCAGATAAAATACAAAAGTGGAACACATGGTTAAATAGGTATTCCTGAATCACATGATTCCAAAAAAATGTATCACATGGCAATGAACAATAGCATTTCCATGAATCTGTTAAACAACTCCACCTCACTCAGCCTAAATAAATGCCATAAAAATAAATTGAACAAAATAAGCAAATAAATAAATAGTTAAATTATAATCCAATAAAAATGTTATCTTGTTAAAAATGCAAGTAACAGAACAAACTTCGTTCAGTCCAGGTTGTCTAAAAGCATCAAGAGTAAGCTACCAATACAATTTCTGCTGTTCAAGTTTTAATGGTAAAGGACCACCTCTCACATCATATTCTACATGATCGATTATTTTAAATAAAAAGGAGTGCCCTGGATTCTTCGCTATGTGCTTAGCTAATGCATTTTCCATTTGTTATTCCTAATAGAGTACAAGTGTTCATAGATGTGTTCTCTTAACCTGCGATCCATTTTCCCTATATAATAGCAGGGGCACATTTGACATCTAGCTAGGTAAATAATACTCTTAGAATTACAGTTATGTTTACCTTACACTTATACTTTTTTTGTCCAATAGAAAAGGAATTTCCCACCTCTATGTACTTACAGTAGGGGCATGACTCACATTTGTTCATTCCAAATATTCTTGGGATACCCGGCCTCTTTGATTCTAATAGTTTTTTTAAGTTCTGCCCTCTTTTAAAGATAAATCTAGGTGAGTTTCCTGCATTCAACCCTAATGTTTCAACACATGTAATTAAACCCCAATTTTAATGAAAATCCTTTTCAACTCAAGTGCATCCGAAATATACGGTGTAATAAATGTCAAACAAAAGTTAGCATCTTTTGTCATTGTATTTTGTCACTTGTAATGGGCCACTATTTTCAGCAAGTGCAGTCTTATCTTCTAGAATGGCTCTAAAATAACCAGTTGCTCTTGTCATTTGTACCTCAGCTATTAGTTCGTTCAGTACTTCAATAGGATACCCATGGCCGAGAAACATGTTCATTAAAAAATCACATTCAGTAAAAAAACCTGAATCATCAGAAACCATCCTCGCAGCCCTTACTAGTTGGCCCTTTACAGCTGACCTCTTCTGGAATGTTGGAGGAGCACTTGAGTAATGTAGAAAGGAGTTTGAATATGTCTCCTTTCTAAAAATCTTGGCCTTGTAAGATTTCATCACCCTGTCTTTCAGCAGTTTGTTTGTGTCTTTCGGCTTTTCCCGGTTAGGGGTCGCCACAGCTGAACTCCGGTCCACTAATGATTGGCAGTAGATTTTTACATACTGGCTTGCCAAGACGCTCTAACTGAGATTCGAATGGGCAACATCTAACTGTGAGGCGACAACGCTACCGCAGCACCACCACTGCAGTACATCCAAATAGGGGATCTGGTCATTATGAAAGGCTCAAGTGAACACCAAGAATAAGATGTTGTACCAATTCCCCAAAAAGTTCATGTCCACCTTTAAATATTATAAAAATGTCATCCAGGTATCTGGTGTAATAATAAATCCAGTCTAAATAGGGATTATTCTTAAAACACAAATTCAACCTCCCAGTAAGCCATAACTAGATTTGCAAAACTGGCCCCACAGGATGAACCCATTGCCACCCCGTTTTTTTGAAGAAAATATTTGTCCTCAAATAAAAAGTAATTGTTAGTTAAAATAATATCCGACAATTCTTGGATTAGGGCCAGTTCGTGGTACCTTCTTTTGTCACACTTCTCCCCCATTTCGAAGACTCAAGGTAGTTTTTCAAGTGCCTCTTGAGAAATGTTGCTTGAGAGGGATGAGCCTATCTGGGAGTACATTACCCCACACCCTGTCTTGAAAGCCCATCTGCATTGGCATTGCTAACCCCACTGTGGTGCTACACTGTCATAACATATACCTGCAACACTAAGCTCCACCATAGTAACTTGATATTTTGCTGGCTGGCTCCCTGTAGCCATAGATCCCCCTCAGACTCCTCCTGCCTCCTACTGCATATACTCAGCACAAGGGCCTCTCTATCATGGTAAGGTTTCATCATGTTAACATGGTACAGTTTGTGCCCCTGCCTCCTGCCTAACCGTTTTACCATGTAGTTAACATCACTGACCTTCCTTACCACTTTGAAGGGTCCCTGCCAAGCTGCCTACAGCTTGTTGTGTCTGACAGGAATGAGAACCATAACCTGCTGTACCCACAGCATGCTCTCATTCCTGTCATACCAGACTAATTTTTGCTTTTGGGCTTCTGCCAGGTTCTCCTGGGCCAAGCCCAGGAGTTCCCTGAGCCTTGTCCTGAGGTTCAGGACATATGTCACAACAAACTCCTTGTGGGATTCACACTCACCCTCCCACTCATTGCAAATCAAATCTAGAGGTCCCCTCACCCTATGCCCATAATGCAACTCAGAAGGTGAGAAACCTGTGGATTCCTGGGCCTACTTCTCTGTAAGCAAACGGCAGATGAGACAATTATTTGTGTCACTCCCTCTTAAACTGGCAAATGCCTGTGGCATGGTCTTTTGTGTAGAGATTAACCTCTCCATAAGACCATTAGTCTGGGGGTGGTAGGGGCTGATCTTTAAGTGCTTCAACCCACAGCACACCCACAGACAACCCAGCAAGTCTGACATGAAATTGACACCTTTGTCAGTCAGTATTTCTTTTGAGAAACCTACCATGCTGAAAATCTCTAACAAAGCATTTGCTGCCTTTTCTGCCTCAATGGAGGACAGGGCCACCACTTCAGGGTATTTAGTAGCATGATCTACTACCACTAAGATATACTTCTTCTCTGTGGAACTTGGTATTCAGAGGCCCCACAGTATCCATAGCTACCCTCTGAAACAGCTCCTCATTCACAGGCAAAGGCATCAAAGGAGCTTTGACCCTGTCTCCTGCATTGCCTACTTTTTGGCATGGCTCACAGGTCATGCAGTACCCTGTTACATCCCTGGAAATCCCAGGCCTATAAAATTTCTGCATAATACACCTTTTGGTATGCTTTATACCCATATGACCTGCAAAGGGAATGTCATGGGCTATGGCTAGAAGTGCCAGATGGTAGGCTGTGGGCACTACCAACTGCTGTATTACTTCACCCACTAGCCCTCCCTTAGGGGTCAATTCTCTATAGAGCAATCCTTTCTTCCAGTATACAGAATCCCCTTTTCCTTGAGAATCAGGCGCCTCCCTAGCTACCTCCCTCCCTCAAGGCTTGTAATGTAGGGTCTGAGAGCTGAGCCTGTCTCAACTCTCTCTTTGTAACCCTTCCCAGCTCCCCTTCCACAGGACATCTGGTATCCTCTGACAGTGGTGCCTCACTGTCAGCCTGGGTACTACTACTCACCTCTGCCCTTGCAGTCACTTTGTCCAAGGGAACATCAGTACCCACCAACAGCTGTGGCTCACCTTTAGTCTCACTGCTACAGGGTAGCTCCCTCCCTGAAATAGCCACGTCACCAGTCTTGGCATCAAGTGTTCAGTCTGTCTGGGTCCCCCAGGCTACCAGACCCACATGCCTGTTTCCAGGCCTGTGTGTAACTGAATGGACACAAGGTACTGCATTATCATAATTATTCCCTAGCAGGACATCTGCAGGGATATTCTCAGACACAGCTATTTGCCTGCTTCCTTTTCCACCATCCCAGTCAAGGTGAACCCTAGCCAAAGGTATCTGGAATGGGATCCCTCCTAAAGCTCTGATTGGAGTAGACTGCCCAAGCAAGTAGTGCTCCTCTTTAACCATTGCAGGCTTCACAGCGTTTAGGTCAGAGGCTTTGTCTCTCTTAGCAGTGGCCTGTTTCTCTTCTACTAAGATAGGCTATAACCTCTTGTGGTAGTTTGGTACCCTTGTTGTTTCCAGACAAACTACCACTGGCATTCTGTTATTCCCACTTGCTGGCTCCCCTACCTTTTGTTCCCCACCTTGGCTCCTTAGACATCTATATGTTACACGGCCCCACTGGTTACAATTGAAACCTTTAACCCTTGATCCTGGCTGTGTACCTGAACTAGTGGCTTCTCTTGTTACTGGTGGACTCTGTTGGGGCAGTGCCCACCATGGGTTCCTTTATACCCATGTGCAGCACTGGGTATCCCTTTCTTGTGCAGTGATGCCCTACTTGCTAGGTATAGGTCTCCTTTTTCCCCAACTCATCTGCTGTGTTGCATTCTCTATCTGCCAACCAGATTCCCATATCCTCAGGCAAAGTGCTAAGGGCTTTTTCCCTCACCGGAAGGTCTGCCAGCCTTTCAAAATTGGTGACATGACACCCACTCACCCACCTGTGAAAATAAGTCCTTAACTCAGCAATATAATCATGCACACTTTCATCTGCCTTGCATCTATGTTCACAAAACATTTCCCTAAAACATTCAGGTGTTAGCTTAAAGCATTCCAATAAACATTTTTAACCGTATTATAATTTAAGCAATCAGTATCAAACAATTTAGAGACAGCAGTTACAGCTTACCATAGAGTAAGGGGGTCAGGAACCATACCCAGAGCCTTTGGTCAGCATTATACTGTTCACATACCCTTTCAAACACATGAATAAAACTATCAAAATTATCACCCTCTGTAAATTGTGGAATACATTTACTGACCTTTATTGCTTCTGGTGTTCAGTTACTCCCTTCCCTGTTACCTCCATGAACCTGGCGAAGAGTCAGTATTTCCTTCTCATGTTGTCTCTGCCCCTCATTTTCTTTGGCTTCCAGACATCTCAGTATCTCTTTTTCATCAGACTCCAAATGCCCCAGTTTCTCATTTTCTTCAGCCTCCAAACATGGCAGTCGCTCTTCTGATTCTATTTCCAAATGTCTGGCCTCCAATTCAAGTCTCTTTAACTCCAGATGGATTTTAAGTCCTCTGATGAAAAGTTGAACTATCCATTTCCTGAGAGCTGTACATCCCCAAGGCCAGTCTGTCTGTCTTCCTGGTCTGTGATATAGCTGTGACTAAGGCTGCAATCATTTCCACTGTGGTCAGGTTGGCATGCAACAATCCTTTGGCTTGGCACATCTCAACCAACTGGCTCCTTGTCAGCTTGCCATAATCCTCTGCTGACATCCTTGCCTGCCTTCCCTAACTAACTAAGCTAACAAAAAATAAATAAAACTATTATGATGTGAAACTCTGAATGTCTGCCATGTGGCTGCTTGAGAGTACCAACACATTCTTTAGTGACCGCTGTTTACAGGCTACAGGAGTTCAATATCCACACCACTGAATCTCAACCTGTGATGTGGTGATCCCACCACTGTCACCAATATGTGATGACCCACCACTGCCAACCAAAATGTAGTTCTCTGCATCAAATGCAATTTCCCTTAAGAGCACACAGAGACCATAGTCAGTCCAGAGCCGGTTCTTCTCTCTTTCTCCAGATCCCCAGTAAGATTCACCACTGGCACAGCTAATGAGTTGAAATTTCAGCCGAGTGTCCAAGCCAAGGCCTCCAGCACCCTCACACACCTGGGAAAGGCTGGCACAGGTTTATTAGCTATTTCCCCTTTTTCCCAGACTATAAGGTAGTTATGATTGCCACCAGACACTCCTGACAGTTACCTTAAGGCTCTTCCAAAGGTACCCAATATACTGAGTGAAATTAATATTAATTAATATTATTACAGATGGTAGTTTGACCAAGAGCAAGGCACCAAATAGATGTGCAAGTACTCTCGTAACTTAAATATCTCTACAAAGATCAACCACAATGAAAAGGTACTAAATGTATAGTCACAGTGAGATCAGAGTTCAAAACACAGGAAATATTTAAAACAACATTGCAGGTCAGGCTCAGACAAATAAAGAAAAACAGTAACTAAACTAAGATTCACTGTATTCCTGACTGAATGTAAGAGAATTATACTATTCCCTAATAACTTACTTAATAGAGCAAGGCAGATGATGTGGTGAATGGTTCTTCTTGTTGTTGTCAGGCCCAAGCAGGAGAAAAAATATTCTCTCCAAACCGTCATGCCAGACTAATTTATTAAAAACAAATAGTAGTAAAACAATAGCAATAGCAATAAAAATGACAAAGCTTTCGGATATCAAAACATCCTTCCTCAGTGTTTTACACAAAATAAAAATTAAAACCAATATTTATACTAAAAACACATGACACAGCCATTTATACTAAAAACACATGACACAGCCATGTCAGTCCCAAGACAGAATACTGAATGCCCTGTCTCACTAAGAGACTTCTCAAAATAATATCTGAAATATTACTGTTGGGATAGCTTGCAGAATGACGTCATTTCTGGTCATCTGAGTTCTAGTCCTCATGCAAACCCCCATTGCTGGCAGCTGACAGTATTTAGCACCTACCTGTAAAAATACACGGGCTTTTGCTCAGATCTTTGGCAGGTGCTAGAATTCATAAAATAATTGAATACCACTGTGCTTCCAGAGTATTGATTAGTTCACCCCAAAGACAATACAGAAAGCTTTGTTGTACAGACTTTGTGTCTCTGGCTACATTGAAACCTGTGAGATAGCATCTTTGTGGCGTAGCCTATAAAGTGATTTAATTTCAGATATTTTTCTAAAGCTTGCTGGACTGAGGTTAACCTTGTGTATTCCAGTTTCCACTGTTAAAACATATACATTTTAAACAGTTACAACAGTGCATGTACATTTATTTTCTCTCTAGTGGAACACACTGTGGATGCATTTCAAACACAAGCACTTTACAAATACCTTTTCAACACAAACATCTGTACAAATAAGTTTGATATGCACATGACATACAGTTCTAATACATTTTAACACAAGCATCTCTTATGAATCATGTTGATATTCACAAATGACATATAATTATTTACAAAATTCCAGCTAGATGTGCTGGCAGTACCTCCTTTTATCACATGTACAGTTACTATTGTGCTTCTCTACCTGTAGTCATCTACTACCAGGTCCTCTGCTTTGCTTATATTGAAATCTCTAAACATGGGAACAATGGTTTGTATAATTCTTAAATGTATTAACATATAAACATTCTCTCTGTAATCATGTGGATGCACTCCTCTTATTTTAAACCTTATCCTGTCATACAGTAAGTAACCCTTCCTTAGTCACAACATAATAAAATTTGTCTTGCCTTTATTTAGTCAGTAATTTACTGTATCATATTTTCTGTTATTTTATTGCACGCCTTATCTTTAATTTAGTTGACTCTTAAAATCTGTTATCATCTTACTCAACTAGAATAACCTCCAGAAAGAGACCAGTCACTAGTGGAATCCCCCAAACTCCTCTTTGGCATCTTCTTCTCGGATATCAAAGCCAATTTCAAAGGCCTGTGGCTAACCAAGTTCTCATTTGATTGCAGACTGGGAGCAGTCATTGAATCTCCCCCAAGATGAAAACTCCCTTCAAAAAGGTCTAAAACAGACAAATGCTTGGTGCCAAAGCCATGGCTTAAAACTCAACAGCAAGGAATGCATTATAGTACCTTATGGGAATTCTGCCACCCCATGTGACCACATCATCAATAAAACACCCTTAAAGTTAATTCACTAGACAGGGATGTGGGAACTCATGCAGGTAGTAACCTAGAATGTCCAAAGTAGTAAGAAAATCCATCTATGTTGCTCAACTTATATCAAAGGCATGTCATCTAGGTCCAGAGAGGTCATCATACCGTTGTACTCAGCCTTTGTCACGCCCATCATAGAGTATAATCCCCTCTTCAGTATGTACCTGACCAGTACATGCAGCAACTGTAATGTCCACAAAGGTTCCTTACAAAAAGAATACCAGGAGATAACACAGTGTCATAAAGCTGATCATCTGAAAGCCCTGTCTCTTTACTCTGTATAGTAATCTAGCCTTTGATCATCACTTGTCTATAGTGGTAAGGAAATCATTGTCTGTTGCGCAACTCATAAACAAAGGTATGGCATCTGAGTCCAAGGAAGCCATTGTTCCACTGTATTCGGCATTCATCAGACCTATCATTCAGTACAGTGCACCCTTTGGTATGTACCTAACCAGGCATATCCAACAGCTGGAACGTCCACAGAGCTTCCTCACTAAAAGAATACAGGGCATAAGTAATATGTCCTATGCAGACTGCCTCAAGCCCGTCTCCCTGTATTGTGTCACCTACAGGCTTTTGATGGGAGATCTATGCCTTGTATACAGGGCATTGTGAGACCCCACTCTGAGGGACCTCCTGCATATCCACAAAACAAACAGTAACAAAATTACCCATTCTAAACTCTTAAACCTTGCCTGTGATATAAATAGGACTTGCTGGAGAGATAGGTATCTATCCCAGAGACTACCCCGTCTATGGAACAGGCTCCCCATTGATGTGAAGCAGAGTTCCTCCCTAACCCAATTCAAGTGCAACTTGGACAATTGGATGGGAAACCGGAAATTCATCCCTGGTTTGGCACCTATGTCTCTAATGCAAACAGGTAGCCTGTGAATGGTTTAACTCCCAGGCCCGTGCTTACACTTAAGGGTATCAGAACTTGTCAGAGATTTGGGATGCATGGCTAGGCTTAATAAGGCCCTTGTGGTCGTTAGCCTAGTAAACACCTATGAACCTATCAGAGAAAATCTGGGAGAGGAAAAGCATGCAAAGTAGACACTGTAAGTATGGAGCAGCACTAGTGGCAACTGATAGTCAGCTGCAGGGGAGAAAAAAAAATCAGAACTTTCATCTCTCTGTGTTCTAGCCTGAACCCCAAAACAGAGGAGAAAGAATCTTGCATACTTTGAATATACATAGACAGTTGAGCTTTTACTCAGGTAGAACAAAATATTTTAGGATATCTAATCACAATTTTTCTTTCCTTTGATGGGAAAAGGAAAGGGCAGTCAGTATCTAAACAAACCATTTACAGATGGCTGTCTCAGGCAATCAGACTTTATTACTCTCACCATGGTATAAGCCCCCCCCCCCCCCCGAGAAAGTCAAAGCTCACTCAAAAATAGCTATGTCTTCCTATAAGGATTTTTGTAAAGGGGTGGACTGTAGGTTTATCCTAGAGTTAGCTGCTTGATTTTCTCTACATGCCATTACTAGACACTACAAGCTAGATTTGGTCTCCAGAGCAAGAGCAGTATTTACAAAAGCCACTCCACAAGTACTTCTAGACTCTGATCCTGAAATATCTCTAATACCGCTGTAGGATTTCTGGTTATTTTTCTTTTCAGAGGCTACATAAGTTTGTCTACAACTCTTTCTACTTTATGTTGCCTTAGTCAGTGTTTAAAATCACTTGCTGCTATAGTTGCTAACATCGGTCTTTCTAAACTCATGTATATTGTTCAAATACTCCCTTATTTTCTCTTTAGCACTCTGTATTTGTTCCTGTTCTTATACGTTGAGATTCCTCTTCTTCTGCAGTACTTCAGCTTTGTCAGTTGTTAATATAATTTTATCTATTACACGTATATTAACACACTTTACACTATTGTGGGCTGGCTGTGTTCTTTCCTCAGTGTTAATGCTAGCTAGCACATCTCTATTGTGTTTCTAAATACATAGTTAAAAGAGTTTCTGCTGTCCCTTTCTGTTTTTCCTTTTGGTGGAATACAGCTTCTCCATATTATTACTACAGCTAGGTGGAAATAAGTCAATTTAGATGAAAGAGGTAGCATAGGTAAATAGGTTCATAGATTAGTACTAGGCTAACTGCCGTTTTGGATCATTTGAAGCCTAGCTAGTTACCCCATGTGAGTATCAAACCCAACACCTTGTGTCTTTAAGGTAAACACCTTAACCATTATGTCATGCTCCCACCCCTTCAAATGACTAGATTTGGTATGAATAACTTGTTTTGAAGCTATTGTCTACCTTATAGCATGTGGGTTTTAGTCTGACAGCCAAGGAAAATTCATGCTTCCTCTCCAGCATTATTTTTTTAGCTACTTAATGCTTCTATTATTGTTTATCTGTTCATGATACTTTTTTCCCATATCACATTCTCTCTTATTTCTACTATTTTGTTCATATTTTTTATTTATTTTTTCATTTTATCCAGTGCATTATCTGAAGTAATTTCTGTCTTCCATAATCACCCTTGAATCATGTCCACCACCCTTCTTTCTTCTTCTTTCGGCTGCTCCCATTAGGGGTCACCACAGCAGATCAACTGTCTCCATTTCTTTCTGTCCTCTGCATCTTGCTCTGTCAAACCAACCACATGCATGTCCTCTCTCACCACATCCATAAACCTTATCTTAGGCCTCCCTCTTTTCCTGTTACCTGGCAGCTTCATCCTTAACATCTTTTTCCCAATATACTCTGCATCCCTCCTCAGCACATGTCCAAACCAACGTAATCTTGCTTCTCTGGCTTTGTCTCCAAGCTTTCCAACCTGGGCTGACCCTCTAATATACTTATTCCTAATCCTGTCTATCCTCGGCACACCCAGTGCAAATCTTAACATCTTCAACTCTGCCACATCAAGCTCTGACTCCTGCCTTTTTGTCAATGCCACTGTCTCCAACCCATATAACATAGCTGGTCTCACTACCCTCTTGTAGACCTTCCCTTTCACTCTTACTGGTACTCATCTGTCACAAATCACTCCTGACACTCTTCTCCACCCACTCCATCCTGCCTGTACTCTCTTCTTCACCTCTCTTCCACACTCACCATTACTCTGAACTGTTAATCCCAAGTACTTAAACTCATCCACCTTCGCCACCTCTACTCCCTGCATCCTCACCATTCCTCTATCCTCCCTCTCATTCACACACATATAGTCTGTCTTAGCCCTGCTGACCTTCATTCCTCTACTCTCTAAAGCATATATCCACCTCTCCAGGGTCTCCTCCACCTGTTCCCTACTCTCACTACAGATCACAGTGTCATCTGCAAACATTATAGTCCACGGGGACTCTTGTCTGATCTCGTCTGTCAACCTGTCCATCACCATTGCAAATAAGAAAGGGCTCAGAGCTGATCCTTGATGTAATCCCACCTCCATCTTAAATGCATCCGTCACTCCCACCACAGACCTCACCACTGTCACACTACCCTCGTACATATCCTGTACCACTCTTACATCTCTGACACTCCCGACTTCCTCATACAATACCACAACTCCTCTCTAGGCGCCCTGTCATATGCTTTCTCTAAATCCACAAAGACACAATGCAACTCCTTCTGACCTTTTCTGTACTTCTCCACCACCACCCTTCCTTACATTCATGTATTTTTAACAGATAAGTAAGACAGTGTCACTGCCTCACTTTTATACCACTAGCCTGTATCTTTATCTTATTTCTTGTTGGTGCGTGATCTGATACAGTTATTAGATAGTTCTCAAATAATTTGATTAAATTCACATGCTCCTGAGAAATATGGTTTCAATCCAGTCTAGCAAAGGTATTGCATCTTGGGAAATGAGATGCAAATTATCTCTGCTTTCATGCTACTGAATTCAAATCTTCCATACCAATTATTGTCTTGTACTTCTTCAAAAATCTATCAAGTTTTGTTAGGTACCCTGATATATCTTTATTATTATAAATCAGATTCCATTCCCTATTAATGATATTAACAGCTGAAAGCTTATTATTTCTCCCAGAATTCTCTTATTTCCGAAAAAAGTTTATCCTGCTAATGAGAGTAGTTGCCCCAAATTGGAGACTGCATCCACAGATGTTACTTATTCTAAAGTTAACTGTGTGACTAAGCTTTTAGGAGCCCATGTTCCCACTTACACCAAATGCTTAGTGCTCTTATCCTACTTCTGTTCTCCTCTCAGATGTGAAAAATAACTTACATTCTTTCAGTAAATATTCACTTTTAGCTTTAAGAAATAGTGCACTAGATACCCTTAAATAAATAAAATAGATGGTGCACTGTCATATTTAATTTATTAAAGCACCAGGTATGCTGGGGACTTGTATTAGCAGATAAACACAACTATTAAGATTATTACACATGTATCTCCCTCTCTGTATGTATGTATGTATGTGTGTGTATATATATATATATATATATATATATATATATATATATATATATATATATATGTGTGTGTGTGTGTGTGTGTGTTTTTGTGTGTGTCTTGATTTATAATTACAAAATAAATTACCAGCATCCTGAAAATGCATACCTGAAAACCTGAATACATTTACACACTGGAAAAAGTATGTGCTTTTGAATTGAAACTGAAGGAGTACCTGTTCAAAGGGAATGCATGTAAATATTTTAGAGACAATGATTAGTAAATCTGTATATGTGCTGGCTTATACAAATGAGATGACCTTTTTTAATATCCTTTTTCTGACCCCCTGTGCCTGCAACCATCGAGCCAGCATGACTGCCCATTTGTTTCCCATCACTGGGATAAGATCTCTCCATGGCACCACTGTCATACAGGCAGCCATGAGGGGGATATTGTGTTTTTGGATGTACTGTCCTTGGTGGTTGCACAGGTACCTGCTCCAAAACACACGTTGCATGAAGGCTGTTGTCACCAGCTTGAGGTTGCCAAGACAACATCCACTGGTCCTGTGGCCACTTGCATGCAAGCTTCCCCTTGTATGGAAGCAGGTTGTGGGGACTGTGACTAACAACACCCTACTCCCTAGGCTAGGTGAGTTGGAGTAAACCACCCTCCCCTTCTCACCTCTTCCATTACCCGATCCACTATTTGATCTCTGGCATACCTCGCAACCGTATAGAAGTACTTGTTTTTTAAAGAGTTTTGGGGTCCAAATAATGGGGTGCCACGATTCCCGAGTGGCATCCCTTCATTTACGATTTTTCCCTGCTTTTTTTATTTTTATTTTTTCTTTTGCTTTTGAGCTGATAACATCAGCTCCATCAGCCTGTCAGAATTGAGCTCATTTCCGTACTGTCTGAATCGATTTATTTTTTTATTTTTTTCTTTCACATTTGAGTTGACATCATCTCATGCGCAATGACGTCAGCTCTGTCAGCCTGTTTGAATTGAGCTCAAGGGCTCACATGCACACATTTCCGTACTGTTTGAGTCGATTTCCGTCTGTCTTCGAGTGGTGAAATACAGATGGATTTATTTCAGCTAGGCATTTCCAGAGCTTCCTTTGAATGGATTTATTTCCAGGGCATGAGCTCTTTATCGTGAATGGAGTTAGCTTGTGAAATCCAGAGCTTCATTATTTCCAGGGTCTTTAGCTCATGAAATGAGCTTAAGGTATTTTTCAGAGTATTTTTTTTGTAGTTTCAGAGCATTATTTTGAAATTAGCTGCTTTATTTTCAGAGTGTTATTTTGAAATGTGATTTTGGTGTGTGTGTGTCTGTGTGTGTGTGTGAAAATGCCCCCAGGTGAATATACCTGGTGACGAGAGGTACTCAGGCTCCAACCCTGTACCTTGGGTACAAGTAAAAAGAGTCTAAAGTCACTAGACACCACCACTTGTGAATTTATGCCTCCTATTTTTGTTCTGTTCCTAATTGCCGCGGTGGTACGGCTGTAGCGTTGTTACCTCACAGCAAGAGGTTCTCCCGTTCGATTCTTGGTTGGGCTTGGGAGTGCCTTCTGTGCGGAGTCTGCATGTCCTCCCCATGGTTGGGTAGCGTTCGAAAGACATGCGTGCATAAATGGGCGTGCCTTCGTTGAAGGTTGAGCGTCGAGCTGGCACCTCGGCATTTCGTAAAAAAATCTACTGCCAATCATTAGCGGACCGGAGTTCCACTGCGGCGACCCCTTACTGAGAAAAGCCGAAAGACAAACAACAACAACATTTTTGTTCTGTTCCTCATTAAATCTGTGGTTTTCAGGATTTTTGTGGCAAATCACTGAAGGATTGAATTCACAAAATAATGACAGGCATTTGAATTTCAGACTTCATATTCTTCAGAAAAGTAATAGTAACACAAAACCTTTTATTCTAGAATTTTCTAAGTTTATACGGTCAGTATTTGAAATTTGTCCCTATTTTGGGGCTATATTCCCCCATTATTGGCTTTGTCCAGGTTTTTTGTGCTAAGAGGTTTAGAGCTATGGTGAGAAGTGAGAACTGAATTCACTAAATGACAGCCATTTAAGTTTCAGTCTTCCTGTCTTTCAGGAAACTGCTAATTTGGCATAGTGGTATGTTGCTCTGACTGTAGTGCACAGGATCCTAGGTTCAAGACTTGGCAGTGAAATGCATGGTGGTAACACAACATTTTATTCTAGCGACTTTCCAAAATTATACAAGCAATGTTTAAAATGTGTCCCTGGTTTTTGTCCCCCCCCCCCCAAAAAAAAAACCCTGAAATTGAAAATAAGTGCGAGCAGCTGTGCAAGATGCCTATGGCTTACACTACTGTCATTCTATCATTGGGTGAGGGAGTTTGTAAAGTTGGATTACAAGAATTCAAAAATCGAGCTGCTTCCTATTCTCCTTGACTCAGAGTTCCTACCAGGACATTCTTAAAAGACATGTTAACATCAGCATGCATGGACAGAGTTCCCCTTAGAGAAGGAGGACAAGGCTTATATGCTGACCTATTTTTTTCTTTTCATCAGCTGCATAATTTTCCAGTCATCAAACAAACTTGTTGTATAACATTAATCAATTTGGAATCAATACTCCTCCGTATATTTTTCAGTTATTTCTCCCTCCATTGTTAAAGTAGCCCTTCTTAAAGTGTCAGTAGACTTTAAAAAGAAAACAGGAAAACTGTTTTATATACATCCTTAATGTATACATTTAGAAGCATGAAAACACAGTAATAATTGTAACATTTATACATAACATACTTCCTACTTGTTATTACAGTAATAGAAGATGGGGTATTATTACAGATCATCATAAACATTTCTGTATCTTTTTATAATTATAAATTTGTTAATCCATAAAAGTATATAAATGTAAAGGCATGAATGGAAGTACAATAATCTGTAAAATATGCACAGCAGTCATAATACCCATACTGAAAGCAGTGTTACTTTTATATACCCAAATACCTTTGGGCTCTTCATTTCCTCAAATTTATTTATTTATTTTTTTAAACTTAGTGTATGGGCAGCAACCAGTTGTTACAGATAGGTGTCAAGGTAAGCAAGATTGCTATTAAATGTAGCTATGGTACCGCTGATGCTTTCTGTATCAGCCATGGTTATCAACTTATACCTGCATTGAAGGATACAGACTGTGCCTGAGGATGTCATGGGGTAGTTTGCATATTGAATATTTTTCACTGTAAATATGTAAAAACACTAGAAGAAAAAGGCAAAGCTGTTCAGTTAAGCAAATCATTCACACCCCATACCAGTAGATAACATTTTACCACTAAGTAATACCTATTCTCAGAACCGTAGCTAGCTCATCTACTGCCCAGTGCCAGTCCCCAGTCTGGCACGCCTCACCTCTATGAGTTGAAGAACAAAAAAAAGGTGCAGTCTCAGATCTGGATAGCACTCTTGACTTCAGGGACAAGCAAGACATCTGGGTCTCTTTCTGTACTCCTCAAGTTAGACATGAGATGCAAAAAATGGTAAGAAGCTTAAAAAATTCTTTAAATTGTAGAAAACTACTTGCTACAAGTTTAACTACCACACACAGAGTGCTGAAGCACTTCCTCTCTCTGGTCACTAATGCTCTATCCACATTCATTTCTGAATGAGATTACCTTACTATCTCCTGATCACTCATCTTCCGATCATGCCCCCTGTCATCTTATGCACAGTGTGGCTGATCCCTTTGCCCCCCCAACTGCACTTCTGCCCAGTCTCTCATAAACAGTCTCACACAAAACATTTCAAACAGAAGGCATTTGGGAAGGGGCAACAAAGACCTCGTAAGGGGCCAGGTAGGCAGTCTGGGAGCAGCAGTGGTCTTATGCTTAGTCAGAGGGCACCTCCCTTGTTCAACTACATTTATCCCTCAATCCACCCACCAGTTAGTAGTCTGATTTCCATATTCATAATATAGTAGTCTGAGCTGATCATGGACGATTGGGTGAGGGAGTTTGTAAAGTTGGATTACAAGAATTCAAAATAATTCCTCCCTTCATCAAGCTGCTTTCTATTCCTACTAGGACGGTCTTAAGAGACATGTTAACATTAGTATGCATAGACAGAGTTCCCCTTAGAGAAGGGGGACAAGGCTTTGTTTCAGTTTGTTTTGTGTTCCAAGGGGTAGTGGAGCATAAAGGCCTATCTTGTCTCTATCAAAGAATAAACACATTTCTGATAGAAAATTCAGAATGCTCTCCCTACAGTCTGTTCTTTTGCTGCATTTCTGATGGTCAGAAAATTCAGAATGCTGTCCCTGCAGTCTTTTCTTTCTCATCCTCTTCCAAAGGGCTCTAATAGTCAGTCTGAGCATGTAGCCTGATTACTTGCCTGTTCTAATATACAAAAACTATGGAAAGCTTCTTTGCCGCCTAGTGGGCACATAGGATATCCACATTATGTCATTGCCCTTTGGGTTGGCCAGTGCTGTAGTCTTTGTATAACTTGGAGTAAAGGAACTTTGCATTTGCTCATATGTGGATGACTGCCTGATCCAAGCAAAGTGCCAAGAGCAGCTCAGAAACTCATTTAACTTCGTGCAATACAGTGCTTCACCTGACTGATGTTTTCCCTTAGCCTGCAGAAATCCAGTCTTTTTCTCTTAAATTAAATAATGCAAAAAAACTGTATGGTGTCTCTCTCTTGGGGAAAAAAATCGTCAAGTTTATCTATGTTCTTTTCGTAGGCTTTGCCCCCCCTTTTTTTTGACCACGAGGACCATACTTAAAAACTGGGCTGCATATTCCTGTCAGTCCTTGTGGTTCCTTTTCAAGGCTACACTTGAGTTTTTTCGATGGTGCCTTTGCACATGTGGTGCTAGCATGCATGCCTACTGAGGGTAATGTTGTTTATTCCTTTATTCACAAGGAGTTCCATCTGTGGATCTCTCTGTTAAAAGCCAACCTAGGGATGCTCTTTGTAGAACTCAAAGAGGAAAATATCTTGATGTTAGATACCTCCATCCAGGCTTCGGGAATACATACAGATATCCTGAAGACCTGGAGTTCCTGTAACAAGAACTAAAATAAACACGTCATCAAAGATGTCCATTATTTGTGGCTGCAGGTCTTTAGGTTTGTGCTGTGATTGGGCATTCATGGACTGATCACAGATAAAGCTATCATCACAGGATACATTTACAAACACTGGAGTACCCATTCTTGTCTCTTGTGCAGACTAGCCATGGTGGTCTGTGAGTTGGCATTCAAACAGAAGATTTTGCTCTGTTCCTACTGCGTCTCATTAACCAGAATATGGTAGTAGGCCAGCCCCCCATCTCCATAAGTGGTGACTGGATCCAAGAGGCTTCCTTGAACTGACAAGGTCCTGGAGCATCTCAGCAGTAAACCTGTATGCCTTACCATTAAGTTGCCAGATCCCTCAATTCTGCCCAAATGTCCTTTGCTGAGCAGTCTTAGCAGTGGATATATTCTCCATGCCATGTAAGAGAAACTTCATTTATGCCTTCCCCCTATCCCTGATCCCCAAAGTACTACAGAGGGCAATCCAGAATAGAGCAGTCAGACTGATTCTGCAGCCTTGGTTCTCCCTTCTCAGGAATCTGAGTACCAAAGACATCACAATCTTCCCCTTATCCTACAGTCTTGTAGCACAACATAAGGGATCACTGCTACATCAAATCCAAAGTTTCACTGTCTTGTATTCTGGAAGAAAGAACATTTACCATCTGTCTCTCTCTTCATTCTCTTTTTCTTCTTCAGGAAGGACTTCAAACACTCGAGTCCCCTTCCTCCAGGCTTTAGATATACTACTGTTGCTGTGCTCAACTACTCAGTACTCATGGATCTATTCTTCTATTAAACCCTTTGCAGGCCCATAGACTCTGTGGACTCAGGGATTTGAATTACACATCTGGGAGGCTTTGTAATAATGCATCCTGCTGTTTAGTTTTACTGTTGTGAACTCCATGCCAAGTAGAAAGGATATTCTTTCCTCTTTTATATCTGTAACCTCTGTACATTTCTATTGCTTCTACCTTGTTTATCAGCTCTCTATACATTCTCCTTTCTTCCCTCTCATAATTTTACCCAGCAATAGTATCTACTGTTTGTTTCTTATTTATTCTGCTGCTACCATATTTCAGACTGGTTCTTTCTCACAGCTCTTTGCCTGGCTTTTACCTCTTAAACTTGGTTGTCAATTGTTTTGGGGAGACAGTTGTTCTATTGCCAGTTGACCTTTTTACCTCTTACCTTCTCCTGGCTCTGTTACTGCTGATTAGCTCTGTCATTAACTCATTTGATCCCCTTTCTTATTCACTTTATTTGTGTTTTCTTTACATTGCTTTTTACTGTGTCTACCTTTTGTCCTATCTTTATCACAGCAGTGTTTGCTATATGCATTCTGTCCATGCCCCTGTACCTTGGTGTTTATCTTTCTGGGGCTGTTTTCCCCACACCATCACCCATCTCCCTCTCTCTCACTCTGTCTGTCTTCATGCTCCTTTTCTACTTCTAGCCAGGGTAGTAAGGTAATTCTGAACTTCAGTTCTCTGTATTTTGTTTATTCTTAGACTCGTATAGTTTTATTTAGAATCGTACTTACTAACATTGTCTGTTTTGGCTCCACTATCCGACCCACTTTTCCTATGTGCCCTCCCTTACTCTGCATTTATATTCTCTGTAATTCTATCCCCACATTACTTTACCAATTCTGTTTTCTTTCTCATAAAACCTAAACCTACTGTATTGTCTTTTAGCTCTGCAACCGACAAACTCAACCAGCAAAACAATTGTAACCTATCAGTATAACATCTTTACACAAACCCAGTCCCACAAGACTCGCATACCTGCATCTACTCTAGTAACAAGATTTTCCCACCCATCTCTGTAACTCTAATTTGACAATTTCTTCCATTTATACCATACTTAACCACAATCCCATCTTCTATTTTACAATCCCCTTTTATTATCTGCTTACTCATCAGTGTATAGCATCCCTATCCCTGCTGTCTACACCAAGCCCTTACTGGAGCAAGCACAAATGCTATCCTCTTCACATTTATATCTCTTTGTCGTCACTTTTAACACACTAACATATCCTATAATGTCACACATAATTACTCCACCTCCTTATTCCTCTTTCTTAGTAATATCTGATCATACTACACTCCACTGTTTATACACCATCTGCCATCCCCTTATCACACTCCTCTTAAGTACTCTACCACCTGTACATCCCTCAATGTAGTACCAAACCTGTGCAGTTCATCTCACATTCTTCTCTTCAGACTTAAATATCTAAATTGCTCAGTCCTCCTGCTCAAAACCAAACTGAAATATGTGGTGATAACCTTCCTAATCCTGGCCCATCTAAATTGATCTCAGACTCAAACAGCTCATGAAAAACAACCCAATCCATGGTAATGCAAACACCAACTAACGTCACTGGCTGCTGAAACAAAACTGGATCTCAACAAAGCAGTACTAGCTTGAAACTAGTCAATATCAATGTCTGCAGAATTTGCAGTGAACTGGAAGTCCATGCTTTAGTAAGTCTCCACTTCCTTGACATATTAGCAGTCATTGAAACGGGATTAAAGCCAAATAGGAAAAATGAAAGATGAAGATATTCTCCCACCATGCTATAATGTAATCAGAACTGATAGAATAAAGAAAAAGGGTGTGGCAGTGTTAATCTTATCTAGTCCATCTCCCTAGATGTTACACATTACCCACATACTATCTCTCAATTTAGCAGTGATGACCTTCTCATCACATTCCTCAAACTTAAATTCAAAAGCCTGTACACATTTGCTTTCAATATTCCTTCAGGACAAAATACCACAGTTGATGAGAGCTAATCTTGGGTATCAACTACCATCCCCATGAAACTGTTATTCTATGTGATCTAAATATTTATTGGCAACCTTTAACTATTGACTTCCAAAAAACCACTGTAAGCCTCTATGATGTCACTCAACTCATTAACACCCCAACAGGAAATAAAGCTTCTATATTACATGGGATACTTACTTCCACCCCTACATATCTTTCATCCAGAACAACCCTTCCAGATAGCTTTAGTAGTCATTGTTCAACATATGTAGACTAAACACCCATGTACATAAGCCTCATAGCTTCAACATGGTATGCACCATATCAGGTTTTAATCCAAAAATGTTTACATCTACATTACAAAAATTATAATTTGCCTGGTCTGAAAACACTTCCATGTGACGATACCATTGCAAAGTTCAGTACTGTGTTTCTCAGCATGCTTAATGAACAGCTTTCTATTAGAAGAAAGAATCAAAGTCAACCCTGCCCCAGGAACTCCTGCATACTAGAGACAAGCTTGGAAAACTTGGTCTCATCACAAAACACAGAAAAACCTCCAAGTCTACAAATCTCTCTGTTATCTGACCAAAACCAAAATTAGAGCCAACAGAACACAATACACTTCATGATACCCATCAGAACATCCAAAGATTTTATGGTCATCCATTCAGTGTTTGATCCAGTGTAGTCTTTTCCATGCTGCTCAACTTGTGGGTTATCAGATCCAAGGCCAGCACTTCAGAATCTTCAGCTCTGAAGCTCCATCTCCACTCGCATAATGATCTGCCCACCTAAATGTCTTCAGATCTCATTTGCCTTTCATCATTAGAGTCATATGCATTCATCAGAGCTCCTGTTTCAAAAAGTGAAAATTACTTGTTTTTACTTTTCTTAGTTTTTAGTGGTTACTACCTATTCCAGGCTTCCTACAGTTATTGTTTTTTCATATCCGATAACATTTATTGTTTAGAATGGTAGTTCCTCCATTTTATACTATGCAGGCACATAAGCTTCAGAGCTGAAGATTCTGATCTCATCCTCCCTCCCTACTACCTATCAAGCCCCCTCTTTCCCACATGCCTCCTTCCTGCCACCCTTTACCTCTGTACCTCAAGGCCTGCTCTCTCCTACCTACCTCTTGTCAGTAAGTGCATAACCTTTTCCAACTCTTTGCAGGCTACCTATTTCATACTAGGACCCCCACAATTGCTAATCCATAAACCAGTCAATTCATAATCACACCTCTACACTAACTATGCAAACTCCCCCCAAATCCCACTGCTCCTACCCCCCTACTTATCCTACTTACATCTCCTTCAACTACCATCCATCTGCTCTGACTCCATTACAACACTAAGCTGCTGTCTAACTGCATCTGTGTTAAACTCTCACTTGCCATCCCTATTTAAATGCATTTAACATCATAATTCTATTCGTGTATGTAGCAAAATTTGTGTTCCACTATTTTTGCATTCTTCTATTGTGTATTGTGTAAATAGCAGAATTTTTGTATTCTACTGTACATTGAAGCTTTTCTCCCCGGGCCTCCGCTGTAAAAGGGCTCTGTCCCAGTTGGACTATCCCGGTCAACAAATGTCAAATAAAATAAATAAATAAATAAGCACTGCTTCCACCATTTTCTACTCCATTGTGAATAGTTTTCCTCATCATTGCACTTGCTTTTTTGAGGTTTAGTTTTTGTGTAGCTGATATATATTTGATCATTTTTTAATTGAAAATCTAAATAATTATTGCTTTCTTTGGAGTATTTTTGTATTCCTTGTGTGTTATGTCTTTTGCCTTAAGATGGATAACACTTCAGGCTTTAATAACTGTTTGGGGTGCAGCCATATGTTGCATACCCAAGAAACACACAATCACTGCATATATTGTCTAGGTGTGGCCCACCTGGATGCTGACTGTCAAGCAAGTGCATCGTTTGGGGCTAAATCTTTGGTTGACTGCAGTGTGAAACTAGTAGTAAATGGAATTCTCCCAGATTCTTCTGTGGTGGTCCCTCCATCTTTAGCCTCCCTTTCCAAGAAACTGATGGAGAAGAAGAAAGCAAAAGAAAAAGAAAATAGAAGGAAAAAGAAAAGTAAGACAGTAAGGAAAGATATAAGGAGGTCAAGAAACAGCCTGTTGATTCTGCTTCAGCTGTGGATGAACCAGAGCAGAAGGTCCCAGGGTCCTTGCCCTCCTCGGTACAAGGTAATGATCTGGTGCTGGTACCACACTGGCACCAATCACTGCATTGTATCAACTGTGGTGTCGGAGCTAGTTAGGTCTACACTCTTGAGATATTCCAAGCCCATTTCTATCTGTGATCCCAGAATCAGGTCAGCTCCAATCCCCCTTTTTAGCCATCATTCTGAATCTGTATTTCTTCCCAGAACCCTCCCCTACTCAGGTCTGGTCCTGTTCCTTTAGGATCCGTGATGCAGGAATTCCTGTGCACCAATCTGGTAAACTATCTTTGGCTTCTTTTGCTAAGTCTGCAATGCCCACCAGTGATATCAAAGAAGCCAATTTGGACATGTTAATGCAAACCTTTTTGAAGGCTCATATAAACTTGGGGATCATTCCCTCTCCCTTGGTTCTGAGGTTTGATAAAAATTGCACCTCCTGCCCTTCTTTACTGGTTCCTTCTCCTGTCCACCTGTCAGCACCAGTAACCCTGGATCTGATGTTAACCCATGTTGTTTCTGCATCAGTGCCAGTAGTTTGGTTGGCTTCTGCACCAGCCTCCACTTCAATGTGTTTGACTCTGGCACCACTGGAGCCATCTGCATCCCAGAGCTATAGGGTCAGAGCCATGGACCAAGGACAGGGCTGACTTTGTGGTATTGAAGCGTTCCTTGCTCCTGGGTGCATCGGCTCTGGACAGCTCAGTTCCAATCTCTGTCAGACCTGTCTAGGTCAAAAACAAGAGAGGGACATCTCCTATGTCTGCATACCAAAGGGGGGAGCTCTTCCTAGTTGTTTTGCTTGGCTTTCAGTGTCATAAACAGGATTTTTTCTCAATCAGAGTCTGGATCATCACATGTAGTGTTTGATACGTCCAGATCTTCTTGTTCTTCTGGGTCTCTAGTGTCTTATGAACTTGCCCATGGACAGCCCACATCCAAAGGCTTTGAGCAACCACTGTCCTGGGGAGTCAGTGTAAGAAGTACATGTATTCCCCTGAGGAATCACTAACAGAAGATTCTGACCTCAATGAGGGAGAAAGCTCCCCTAAATCCCCTCAGGATGATATCTTTTTTTGTGATCTCTTGGAATTGATGACACAATGGGGAAGTTGGACCATTGAAGCCGCTTCTCCGGGGGAGACTCTCTCGAAGCCTTTGGTGCAGGCCCATCCAAATCTTACCACCTCTAAATGCACTTGTTAACTTCATCTCCTGGAGGGCATGGAGAAGGCGTGATATGGTGGAGCCCATACAACAGAAACCCAACAAAGTTTTGGTATTGCCAAAGGATAGGTCCTTCTGGTGAAGATTCCTGCTGTTGATGCCAGTTTGGTTGCTGCAGCCACAAAAAAGTAAATCTGAGGAGAGCGCCTCATTCACCCTTCCTACTCCATCCCCAAAACAGAGTCACAGGCATTGAACCATTTTGGGATGCACACAAATGCTTCAGCCTCCTTTGCCTTGCATGTGCTGAACTATATGGCACATTTGATTAGACTTCATAGAGACATAATATTTGAAGATTATAAGTTTCTGGCATCTTCACCTTTGACAAAGCCTCATATGATCTTGGAAACTAGGTTGGCCACTATGCAGTCTATCTCAAACATTTCCATGAAGCTCATCTAAAATGCAGTGGATGGTATGGCACATGTAGCAGAAACAGAGATTGCAATTCACAGTCATGCCTGGATGCTTCTGTTATTTTGTGGACTGCTTTAAGCATCCTTTCTTAACAGCCCTTTTTAATGGATTCCCCCTTATTTAGCACCAAAGTTAAAGATACACTGATTGGGAGTGAGCAAGAAGGAAATGCTTTGTCTGCCATGGGAATGCATTTTTCCATCTTGCAAAGGAGGGAGAATCTGTTCTTCCACAAATTGCAACAGTTTTCATGGGATGCTCTGAGTGAAGGTGCCTCGTGAGGTAGAGGGGGTAAGTTTCATGGACTCTGCCTTGGGGGGGGGGGGGGTCACAGAATCAGGGCTTCAGAGGACATTTTTCTAGCAAGTCCTTCCAGCACTCCTCAAAATTTGCTAGGCTTCTGCACTCTTGTGGCAGTTGGGGGCACTTGGTTCTCCTATGATGATGTGAGGTATTGCCAGCTATGCAGGAAGGAGTGGGGCAGTGGATGTCTAACACATGCTAGCTTAGCGACCTGCAGGTTTGTAAAGAATTATATGTCATTTGTATATCACACTGATTTGTACAGGTGCTTGTGTTGAAAAAATGTATTTGTAAAGTTGCTTGTGTTAAAAATGTACCAACAGTGGATCCTGCTGGACAGAAAAGAAATACACCTGTATGTCAGAATGTTTTGGAACTGTTGAAATGAACATATATTGTAACAGGGGAGACTGGAGGAGAAGAGATTACTCTCAATCCAGCTAACTTTGAAAAAATACTCTGAAATTAAATTACCTGGTTTAGGCCATAAAGATCTTACAGTTCTGATTGCAGCCAGAGATGAAATGTCTGTGAACACCAGGACTAGGAATCCTACTGCATTGTTCTTAAGGGGTTAACTAATTGCTACCCTGGAAGGGTGGATTTTTGAAATGTTTTTATAGCTTCCAGATGGTGTAACACATCTCAGCAAAGCTCTATCTACATGTATGGTGACACATATGTACTCGATTCTGGTTCATTTTCTAGTAAAGGGGGTAGTGTGGGAATCAGAGTCAGATAACCAGATGTATGTGATGTCATTCTGTAGTCCAACATTGAAATGGTGTTTTAATACTAGATGAGACAGAAGTCTCAGGGTCGTTTGTGTTTCAAACCTGACAAAGAAGGATCACTGACCCACTTCATCTTGCCTTGCTTTAGTAATAACCAGGGAATAGTAATTCTTTAGATCAGTCCGGAAAATATAGCGAGATTAGTTAAGTACTGTTTTTTCTGTAGCTGTGTGAATCTATCTGTCAGTTTTATTTTTAATATTTCCTTTGATTGAAACTCTGGTGTTTATTGTAAATAGATATTCAGTATTTTCATGTTCTTTTATTATTAAGTATATTTAAACTTTTCGTTGTGGCTGATCCTTTAGAGAATATTTTAACCTTTGAGAGTACGTATATTTATTTGGTGACACTGTGGCTGCTCCTGAAAGTCTTACTGCATTGGTCAAACACTACCATTTGTATTAGTATGAATTTTACGCAGTATAACTGGATACCCTTGTAAGAGTCTAGGAGCAGTTGGCTGGTGGCAGTGTGACTACCTTATAGTCTAGGCAAAGATTAGCACAGTGAGTAAATCTGTGTCAAGCTTTGCTAGGTGTGTGTGTGTGTGTGTGTGTCTGTGAAAATCAAATCTCAAAGAGTGTGTCTGCTACTTGGAGCAGGGACAGAGCACTGGTTTCACAGAGAGGGTGGTGGAGGACTTAGCTTGGAATGCTCAGCTGAGGACTCATCTCTATAGCTGTGTCAGTGGGGAGTTTTACTTGGGGCCTGGAGAGGGGGGAGAACCAGCCCACGGACTGTGTACCCTGTGTGCTCTTAAGTGAAATTGTGCTTGGTGCAGAGAGCTGCATCTGAAAATACTATGCATATCTGTTTTTCTTCCAAATGAATGTCCCTCACCAGTGTCAGGGGTGAGGATTCAGGCTCCTTGATTACTGGCGCAGAGGAGGGACATCACATATTGGCGAGCAGTGGTATAATTATTAATTGAAGGTCTGTAACCTGTAAGCAGTTGTCATTAAAGGTGTGTATACTCTCAGCAGCCACAAGATAAACAAACAGAGTTTCATTTTCAGAACATTTTTACTTATTTTTTTGTTAGTTTTATTTAGTTAGGGAAAGCAGGCAAAGGTGTCAGCAGAGGATTATGGCAAGCTGACAAAGTTCCAGTTTGGCCAATGTGTGTAGCCAAAGGACCGGTACATGCCAACCTGACAAAGGGGGAAATGATTTCAACAGGAAAAATGAAAGCCAGCAAGATGAGAAGGTGAACAACCTCAGGGTTATGTCAAGATAGTATACATACAATACATCCAAACACAGAGCCTTCTTCAGTGGATACAAATAGAAATGAGAACAATGCATTGAAGGAACATCTCATTATATATGAATCTACACACCTGATATAGAACAATTAACCAATCAAAGAAAACATAAAAATCCATCTTCCAAAAAATTAAAAATGGTCATTGACCTACCTGGGCTTTTTGGATTATTGCTTTACAGATCAGGGCTTTATAAACCAGGATTTAACACCCCTTTTGATTTGTCTAACGGAATATGTGTCACCAGCAATGTTTTCTTTTTCATGACCAATGGAATTTCTTGATTATCTTAACAACAATGTATGGGGCATTGAATTTAAAATGTCTTTCCATAGATATAAAATATGGAATTCTGATAATACATTGTCCACTTCCATCTTTAGAAAATTTCCAACTTCAACAGGCCTGATTTATTACGATATAAACATCATAATAATAATGAACATACACAGCCTCATAAATATCATTCAGAGACATTGGAATGTTTTGTTGGCTGAAGACAGATTACATCCATTTTTTTAGGATAGGTGTCCCACTATAAAAGCATGTTTGCATGTAGAATATGTGAACATTTTGATTGGTTAATTGTTCTATATCAATTCATATATAATGAGATGTTCCTTCAATGCATTGTTCTCATTTCTATTTGTATCCATTTTGCAGTTGAAATGATTTCAGCCTTAATCACGGCTGCAGCCGGGAACAGCAACCAGATGGATAGCCAGTCTGGCGATGGGGCCTTTCAGCTCTCAGAGACAGGACAGTTCACCTTTTCATCAGATGACTTAAAAATCCATCTGGAGTTAGATATTTGAACTGGAGGCCAAACATTTGGAATTAAAATCAGCAGAGAGACTGCGGCATTTGGAGGCCAAAGAAAAGGAGAAGCAGATGAAATTAGAATCAGCATAGACACCACGGTTTGGAGGCCAAAAAAAAGGAGAAACAGTGCCAACATGAGAGAGAGATGCTGACTCTTTGTCTGAGTCATGGAGATAATGGGAAAGAGAATAACCAAACCCCAGAAGCAGTAAATGTATGTAAATTTCTTCCACAGTTTACAGAGGGTGATAATTTTGATAGCTTTATTCATAAATTTGAATGAGTATGCAAACAGTATAATGTTGACCAAGGTCTCTGGGTATAGTTCCTGAACCAATTACTCTATGCTAAAACTGCAACTGCTGTTTCTAAATTGTCTGATACTGATTGTTTAAACTATGATAAAGTTAAGCAATGTTTACTGGAATGTTTTAAGGTAACACCTGAAGCTTACAGAAAAAAAGTTTCATGAGCATAGATGCAAAGCAGATGAACGTGTATGTGATTATATTGCTGAGTTAAGCACTTATTTTCATAAGTGGGTCAGGTCAACACTTTTGAAAGGCTGGCAGACCTTTTGGTGAGGGAACAAGCCCTTAGCACTTTGCCTGAGGACATGAGAGTTGGTAGACCAGGAGTGTAACTCTGCAGATGAGCTGGGTAAAAAAGGGGATCTCTATATAGCAAGCAGGGCATCACTGCACAAGAAGGGGATACCCATTGCTACACATGGATATTATAAGGGAACTTATGGTGGGTAGCGTAAGCTACCCCAACAGAGTCCACCAATAAGAGGGGAAGCCACTAGTTCAGGTACACGGCCAGGATTAAAGGTTAGATGTTTTAAATGTAACCAGTAGGGCCATGTGGCATACAGATGTCCACAGAATCAAGATGGGGAACAAATAGTGGGAGAGCCAGCAAGTGGGAATAACAGTATGCCAGTGGTAAGTTGTCTGGAGACAACAGGGGTACTATACTATCACGGAGTTTATATCCTATCAAGCAGACCTGAGTGAGTCAAACAGACTCTGATGGATGAGATACGGGAAATATTGGAACTGGGAGTAATCCAGGAATCCAGCAGTCCCTGGGCCTCCCCAGTGGTGATGGTCTAAAAGAATGATGGCAGCACCAGATTTTGTGTGGACTACAGAAAACTAAATAGTCAAACAGAGTCAGATGCTTTCCCCATGCCTAGGACAAATAAAGCCTTAGAGCAGCTTGGTGGGGCTAAGTATCTGACTATTATTGATCTGACCAAGGTCTATTGGCAGGTACCCTTGACTCCCACCACTAGAGAAGGGTCTGCCTTTGTGATTCCTTTTGGATTATACGAGTTCCTAAAGATGCCCTTTGGGATGAAAAATGCCCCGGTGACCTTCCAAAGGCTGGTAGATCATATTAAAGCAGGAGATTATGCCCTTGCTTACCTGGATGGTATTGCCATTTACAGCCATGCCTGGTATGTCCAGCTTCAGCATGTCAGGGAGGTCCTGGGTAGACTGCAAAGGGTAAAGTTGATCATTAAGCCCAGTAAGTGTCATGTGGGTATGGCAGACGTCTTCTACCTGGGACATAGAGTGGGGAGTGGTAAGATCAGGCCACAACCTGCCATAGTGGAAGCTGTTCAGACATGGCCTGCGTCTGTTACCAAAAAGCAGGTGAGGGCATTCCTGGGGACAGTGGGGTACTATAGAAAGTTCATTCCTAATTATAGTACAATAGCTGCTGCTCTCACAGACCTGTCAAGAAAAAACAGGCCAGATAAGGTAGTATGGACCCCAGCCTGTGAGCAGGCATTCCAAAAGCTTAAAGGGACTTTCAGAGGGCCCCCTGTGTTAGCCAGTCCAAATTACAGCAAAGAGTTTGTTGTGCAGGTGGATGCTTCGAATCATGGGATAGGTGCTGTACTCAGCCAGGTTTCCTCAGAGGGAGAAGAGCACTCAGTTATATATCTCAGCTGTAGACTCCAACCCAAGGAGGAATGTTATGCAGCTGTAGAAAAAGAATGTCTACCATAGTATGTGCACTGCAGAAACTTCAATCCTATATGTATGGAAGGAAATTCACTGTATTTACAGAGCACAATCCTTTAACATGGCTACATCAAGCCAGCCAGTAAAATGCCAAGTTATTAAGGTGGAGCCTAGGGTTGCAGGTAGCACTATAGTTGGTCAGCAATGCCAATGCAGATGGGCTGTCAAGACAGGTTATGGGTTAATGTCGCCACAGACAGGCTTGTGTCCCTCAAGCCAAGTTTCTTAAGGGTCACTTGAAAAACTAGCTTGAGTCTTCAAAGGGTGGAGGGATGTGATGATGTGAGGTATTGCCAGCTATGCCAGGATGAGTTGAGCAGTGGATGTGTAACATATGCCAGCATAGACAGCTGGAGTTTTGTAAAAAAGTATATGTCATTTGTATATCAAATTGATGTGTACAGGTGTTTGTGTTAAAAATGTATTTGTAAAGCTGTTTGTATTAAAAATGTACCAACAGTGTATGGAAAAGAAATACACCTGTATGTCATACTGTATTGCATCTGTTGAAATGAATATATATTGTAACAAGAGGATACTGGAAGAGAAGAGGTTAATCTCAGTCTATCTAACTTTGAAAAATAGCCTGAAATTAAATTACCTAGTTTAGGCCATAAAGATTGTATCTTACAGTTCTGATTGCAGCCAGAAATGAAATGTCTGTGAAAACCAGGACTAGGAATCCTACTGTATTGTCCTTAAGGGGTGAACTAATTGGCAACCTAGAAGGGTGGAAGTTTTGAAATGGTTTTATAGTTTCCAGATGATATAATACATCTCAGCAAACCTCTATCTGTGTGTATGGTAACACACAAGTGCTAGATTCTGCATCGGTTTCTAGTAAAGTGGGTAGGCTGGGAATCAGAGTCAGATGACTAGATATATGTGATGTCATTCTGTAATCCAGAACTGAAGTTGTGTTTTAATACTAGATGAGACAGAACTCTTAGGGTAGTATGTTTCTGAAACCTGACAAAGAAGGATCACTCAAACACTTTAGTAAGTAACCAGAGAACAGTAATTCTTTAGATCAGTCCGAGAAGTCAAGAAAATATAGTGAGATTAATTAAGTACTTTTTTTCTGTATCTGTGTGAATCTGTTCATCTGTGTTATTTTTAATTTTTCTTGTGATTGAAACTCTGTTGTTTATTGTAAATAGATATTCAGTATTGTCATGTTTTTATTATTTATTATTACATATATTTAAACTTTTCATTGTGGCTGGTCCTTTAGAGAATATTTTAACCTTTGAGAGTACTTATATTTGACACTGTGGCTGCTCTTGAAAGTCTTGCTGCATTGGTCAATACTACCATTTGTACTGGTATTGATTTTGTTCAGTATGATTGGGTACCCTTGTAAGAGCCTTAGAGCAGCTGGCTGGTGGCAATATAACTACCTTATAGTCTGGGCAAAGGGTAGCATAGCAAGTAAATCTGTGCCAGCCTTTCCCAGGTGTGTATGTGTGTCAGCTACTTGGAGCAGGGATACAGTGCACTGGTTTCACAGAAAGGGTGGTGGAGGACTTGGCTTGGAACACTCTGCTGAGGATGCAACTCTACACCTATGTCAGTGGGGAGTCCTACTGGGGGCCTGGACAGAGAGAGAGGCCCAGCCCCAGGACTGTGTTCCCTGTGTGCTCTTAAGGAAAATCATGCTTGCTGCAGAGAGCTGCTTCTGAAAATACTGTCCATTTATTGTTGTTCCAAGTGAACATCTTCACAGATGTCAGTGCTATGGACTCGGGGCTCCTTGATTACTGGCCCAGAGGAGTGACATCACACTCCACCCTCAAGCTTCAGAGGTCATCACATTAGATGCCTGAATTCAGGGGTATCGTTGATTCAGGTGAGAGTATTCTTGCTCTAACTGTGCTTGTTGTTTGATATTACAGTCAATTTGGAAAAGTCCAGCCTGGAACTTGTTCAGTTCCTAGAGTTTATTTGATGCCATCTGGACACTACCAATCAGAGTGCCAGGCTACCTCCCTTGAGATTATTATCTCTACGACTTCAATCCAGTCAAATTTTTTACCTCAGAGACTACCAGCTTCCTTGTACTACTGCTTGGTCTAATGGCTGCTGCAGTCTGTCTTGCCCCTCTAGCCAGGTTCTTCATGAGGGTTCTTCAGTAGATTTTATCAGTCCAGTAGTCTCTTTCAGCTCATCCCATGACTTTTGCTATTCATCTCACCAGCAGTTGTCATTGTCACATATCTCAGTTAGGGCTATTGTATGTTTCCCATTTGATGGTGGGATAATTGAAATCCCCCATGACCAGAGTGTTTGGCAGTATTTGGATTAGCTCCAGTTTGGTCAAGTATACCTCACACGCATCATGATCCATAGAGGGGGATCTGCAACTACCTATGGCTTGAATGGCTTACCCACAGTAATGTGAACTTGAAATAACTCCATAGTGTTGTCCAGACTAACTAGTCAAGAGGTGGATTAATCCCTATTATAGATAGAAACACGGGCTCCTTTTCTTCTCACATGTTCATTTTGCGGTCTGAAGATGTGGAAGACATTGTAGCCTTCCAGGGCTGGGTACTCTGTGAGGCCTTGAACCAGGTTTCTGTGACTGCACAGACATCTACATCCTCCAGTGATAGAAGTGCTTCCAGGGTGTGCAGTTTTTGGTTTACGCTCCTAGTGTTTCGCAGCATAAAGCTCGCAAGGGCAGTTAGCCTAGTACTAATCTATGAACCTATGAGCCTACACAGTTATTTTGTTATGGATGGCAATTTTCACATCAGCAATTTTGTTTTTGAGACTATGCCTAAAAAAGCACTATAGGGGAGACAAGAGCCTTTGCCAGCAGTGAAAAGCCTAGTGGTGCCAGGTGGAAACTGTCTGTGGCAAAGCAATGAGGTTTGTTGACCATGTCATCCCAGGCTGACAGAAACTGGATCCCTTTTGAATGACACCAAAAACTAAGCCAGTTATTGAAATTGATCATTTTTTATGTATATTGTGGTATTATTCTAGATGAGGGTAAAATGCTACTAAAGGCTAGGGACATGCCTGCCTGGGACACATAGCTCAGTCACGTCTGTTTTCATATAGTCCAGTGAGGTATGTCTCAGTCATTCACTCCAACATGAGCTATGATAGAATCATAATGGTATTTTAGAGACCTGAGTGCATGAGTGATCTGACAGATCCTGGCACTGGACAGGCAGCTGACCGTGACTTTCTCCTTTTCTAACTTGGTGAGTGGGACATCCATGTCTCCAATGACAAGAATTTTTTTTGTGTGTGTGTTACACCTTAAGGGCTTGGTAGGTGATACACTGGTGTTATGTGTCTTGGATGCTGTGGGAATTGTGTAAGTTGTAGCAGTTTTTTGTTTTGGAAATCTCTGGTGTTTCGGTAATTTTTTTGAGACAATCCCCATGCATGTTGATTCATGTGTTGGGTGAGTACTGTGTGTATGAGTAGTGTTGGGTGAGTTGACAGCTTCTTCAGTGTATTACTGTTTTGAGTGCAAGAGAGCAGAGATTCAAGACTCTTGGTGTAGATATGAGTGAGTTATTAGTAGGTTCATAGGTTAGTACTAAGCTAACTGCCCTTGTGAGCCATTTTAAGCCTAGCCAATTATCTCTTGTGAGACTCAAACCCTGCACCTTGTGTTTGTAAGGCAAACACCTTAACCATTAGGCCACCCTCCCAGAGGGTTGTCAGTGTACATGAGGCAGTTGCTACACTGCCTCAGGAGACCCAAGTCAACAAGGCTGTCAGGAGTAACAAGGGTAGTCCGATTGTCCATAATGCTAGCTTTGAAAAACTTTTATCACAAAGGGGATGCTTTCAGGTATGATCTAGGAGGTGCTCTGTAGATGGGTATTTCTGCCATGGTTTTTGGCTGGTGGTTTAATAGGTCACAGCTCACTAGCAATTCTTCTTGGACAGAAAATGTACTAAGGATGAGGACTGCGCTAATGCACTACAGCTGCATCTAAGGGAAAACTTGTAAAAAGTATCTGTCTGGCTATGGAGCACAATTGCGTGGCCATGTGCAGTGTTGCGCAATGTGCAAACAAGCAGAAACCTGCTCAAATGCAGGTCTTAAATACCAGAAGCTAAAAACTCAAAAGAAACAATGAGAGTGCTTACTCCAAGCCATAGACCAATCACCCTTCACCAGACAGGTTCTAATCTGCACATTTCTCTCACAAGGGTGCAGAAGGGCCCTTTCCAAAGATGCTTGTAAAATGTACTCAGAGTACAACAGCCACTGCAAACAGACCCAGATTGAGCAAACCTGTGTCTGGACTATGGTGCAGCTACTAGCTTTAAAATTTAGGTGGGAAACACTAAAATATGTTTTAAACAGCAGTGAGCCACTAAAAATGTTTTAAACAGCAGAAAAAACAGCAAGAAGACATTAGGGAATGTTTTAAACAGCAAACAAATCAGTTATTTAAAATAATGCTTGGCAGGAAAACAGAACAAACAGAATACTTGCTTTGCAAACAGTGAAAAGTAGCAACCTGGTATGTGACATTAATGAAATCTGCTGGGGTGACAAATTTGTTTCCCAGAGGTTACCACACCTTTGGAACAGACTTCCACTTCATGTCTCATTGGTCCTCTTTAAATGCAATCTGGACGATTGGATGAGTGATTGTAAATTCACCCTGGGGATTCCACTTGTGTCAATCTTGGACAGGGGCAATAGGTCCTGATCACGGAAATAAGGATAAGAACTTGGGTTGCCTTGTAAGGGCCCTAGGGCCATTAGCCTAGTAACTTCCTATGATCTTATGAAATGTGCTCAAAATGCAATAGCCACTACAAACAGACTTAGATGCAGCAAACCTGTATTTGGGCTATGCTACAACTACTATCTTCACTAATGTAGGTGGGAAACACTAAAAAATGTTTTAAACAGCAATGAAACACTAAAAACTATTTTAAACAGCAGAAAAACACCAAGGAAACACTAAAGAATGTTTTAAACAGCTGCCACCTTTGGTCATGCTTCTCCAGATAATTTTTGATCAACAGCTACCTTGTCTAACACCCATACTTTGTGTCTCATTATAAATTAGATATTCAGTCAAGATCTATGGCATCTTTCCACCATTTTGCAGAATATTCTGTTGATACCACACAATCTCTCTAGCTAGGGACATTGCTCCACAGGTTGAGGCAGATTGTAAAGACAATATTGGATGTCAAAGTTATGTACTTATCAGAATACTAGATCTGTTTTGTCTTCTGTGTTGACACTGTCTGCAATAGTTATGTTACGGCGAGTATAACGGTAACAACCTTACATAACCATTTGGAAATAGCATGTTTTGACACAGGTTGTCTCTTTTCTTACCTTCACAAGAAATGAACAGTTGATCTGAAGATCTTGAAATATTTAGTTCTGTGAAGGTAGTACCTGAATTGCCTGTGGACATTCAAGGTATGGAGTAGCCTTTTTCCCTCAGTTTTAGGTTCAGGAAAGAAAATAGGGAAATGGATAGTTTGGCTTAAAGTAATCTGATTTAGGCATGAAAGGATTAGTTGTCAAATAAACCTTGTCCATATGCAAAATGAGATAGGGTTGACACACCATGAGAGCTTACAATTCAGATACCCTTTTGGCAGAAGTCAGAGTAATCAGTAAAACTGTTTTTGATGTTAAGAATATCATGTTAGCCAGATTAGCTGGTTCAAATGGAGCAAGTGTTAGCTTCTTTGACACATAATTAAGATCCCAAGGAGGGGCCACTAGTTTTCTTGGAGGTCTCTTATGCAATACACCTTTCAAGAACATTTTAACATGAGACTGCCTTGAAAGAGGAGGATCCATGGGCAGACATAATGAAATGGCAGATATGAAAGAGGAATAAGAAAGGTCATAGGATAGCAGCTCACACAAATATTGCAAAACCAGAGAATAGCTAACCTTGGATGAGTGCTGGTTATGTTGTTAGCACCTAGAAAACATTTTTTTAATTTCTAACATATGAATGTGAAGTTGTTCTATCTCGCCGTTCATTCTTACAGATAGGTTCGGAGCCGATCCCTCGGCTCCAAGTTGGCCTACTGCAAGAGGTCTTCAAATAGCTCGAGACGAAGTCCCTATCCCATGATGCACCTAGAGTTACCTCAGCTCTAGTTTGCCGCTGCAACATATCGGAGGTTCTCACTAGCTCGGGCCAGTAAAAACCTTACTTTTCATTATATTTCAAATATCGTTGATATTTTCTTCTAAAAAGTAGTTGTAGCTAGTTAGTTAAGCTCTTACAACTTTCTCTGTAGTTTCTCTTGTGTGCCTTTTTCATAGCTTAATATTTGGCCTAGTTTTTTCTTAGACCTATTTAAGTTCTAAGTAAAAAGCTGTTTAAACAGTGACTGTCTGCCACATTTTTCTTAAAAATAGTATTTAGTATTGTGTGCTTAGATAGTGACCTTTTGTCACAGCCTTATAATTATTACAGCTAACTTTATTAGTGTATAGCTTGGTTGTTTGTATTTAGATAGTGATTTTTGTCACTACTTGATATTATCTGCTTAGATAAATAGTGTGTGTGTGATTTGTTAGCCATAGTTTGAAGGGGTTGTGTCTTTATATTTAGCCTGTTTTTCTGAGAAAGGCTTATTGATATATTTGATTGTTGTTGGGTGTGTCTCGATTTTTATCAATGGCTGATGATGAGGGCAAACACCCTAAGTCAGGGTTTAAAAAATGCCCTAAATGTGAGCAGAAAATGTCTGTCACTGACAGTCATGTCAACTGTGTTTATTGTTTAGGAGCATTACATTTGCAAGAAACCTGCTCCATATTTCATTCCTTTTCTTCTCGACTTCTCCAGAAGAGAAAAAGGAAACTTATTGATAGGAGTTTACTGAAACCTTCTTTCCAGGAGGCTTTGAGTGACCAAGATGGATCCAGTAAGTCCTCAAAGTCTTCCAAGACTTCCACTGAATCGAAAAAAATCTAAAAAGCCTGTAACATCGGCTCCACAGGTCTAGGAGCCGACTGTCTTAACTTTTTGGAACCGGTGTCCGAAATTCCAAAATCTACATTATTACAGTCGGTACCACTTTTGATCCATTCATCTCGGTCTTCCCTTAGCCTGTCCGATTTGGATGTCAATCGTGTGGTACAGAAGCTTTTACAGACATCGGCCTTTGCAAAATTGTTATCGGCACCGACCCAAGCTGAAAACAGTTATGCCAGTTTCACCTCTTCATCTGAGTCATACCAGTCCTTCGGAGCCAGAGGAGTCGGACTTGTTGATCTTGGAACCTTAGGAGCTGACACCTGCTCCAGTGTCTTCGGCTCCATTTACTCTGAAGTCCTCAGTGCCGATTGAGGACTCTAGGAGCCAACACTCTGGTCGGGTCCGGGGAGGATAGTCAGACCGACTTGTCGGTTCTGACTCTGCCTCTCGGGGCTTCGGCTCAGATGAGCTCTGCTCCTACCTCTGTCTCAGAGCTCACTGTCCCGGTGCCGGGGGTATCAACGGTTTCCTCAGATCCGTCAGTTCCTTCGCATCGGAGCAGGGGTGCCTTCGAAGCCATGAGGAGAGTCATGTTTCCTAAGACATCCTCAACCTCAGGTCCAGCTTCTTCCTCCCCTAAATCACCTGTGTCTGCTTCTGCTTCACAGATCCTGGCCAAGCATAGAGACCCAGAGCCTCAGGAAGCCCCATTGGGGTGGCCCATGCTGTTCTAAGACCTCACCAGAAGCTCCCACTGATGAGGTTTCTAGGAAGAGAGTTTGTAAGAGAAAACATCTAGACTCCCCACAGGAGTCCCTAACATCTGATACTGACTTGGATAAATCAGAAGGGTCCCCATGGTCCCCCTCTGAGGATATCTCATTTGCTGAGATACTAGAAATCCTTAGGCAGAGGGGTGACTGGAAGTCCACAAACCCTACTGAAAATGAGTCGGTTCTCCTAAAGACTTTTGGGTCTCAGCCTTCCACCTCTTGGGCGTCTCCACCCTTCGATGACCTTATGCAGGGCGTGGGAGTCTCCAGACACCATGGAGCCTGTCCCTAGGAGGCCTAATAAATTTATCTCTGCTCCCCAAGACAAATCTTTCCTGACCAATGTGTGCCAGTTGATGCCATGGTGGTGGCGGCAGCCACCAAAAAGGAAATTTCAGAAACTTCCTCTTCTATCCATCCTCCTAACAGAGATTCCGGGATCATGGATAGATATGGGAAGCGCACTTATAGCTCAGTGACTTTTGCACTCCGTACGCTCAACTACCTACCCCATTGCACGAGACTGCAAAGAGATCTCCTTAAAGAGCTAGGAGATGCTCTTCAGTGTACAGTAGCTGCAGGAGCTACAGACAAAGTTGCCTCCCAGCCTGCTACCCTCAACTCCATTGTTAACTCGTCCATGCGCCTCATTTCATATGCAGCTGATGGAACGAGCAGGGCAGTGGGTACAGGAGTTGCTCTTAGGAGACACTCCTGGATGCGCTTGTGTTCCTTTGCGGAGCCCTTCAAGTCATCCTTTCTGAATACCCCTTTTGATGGCTTGTCCCTTTTCGGGCCCAAAGTTAAGGAAACTTTGAACAGGTGTGAGCAAGAAGGAAAGACTCGGTCTGCTGTTGGAGTCCGTTTTTCCACCCCTACCAGACCCTACCCTAAGGGTCAAAGGGGAGGGAAAATGTGATTCCAAAAAGCCTAAGGAGCCTTTCAGGACACACATGGTGAACCCCCCTCCAGGGGCAGAGGAGGGGGCAATAATGGAAGACGCTGCCCTCAGGGCAGAGGGGGTCTGCATAACCAGGGAGACAGAGATCATTTCTTTGAGAAGCCCTACCAGTGCTCCTGAAAGGAGGCCCGACTGTCTTACTCTGGAGGCAGTTGGGGGTCGCTTATCTTTGTATCCAGACGCCTGGCTCAAAATAACAAACGAC
The DNA here is from genome assembly GCF_019279795.1 of Protopterus annectens. NCBI lineage: Eukaryota > Metazoa > Chordata > Ceratodontiformes > Protopteridae > Protopterus > Protopterus annectens. The sequence goes on along the minus strand of NC_056726.1, from coordinate 834,000,690 downwards.
AACTGGGTACAAAGTATAATTTCCAGAGGATACTTCATTCCTTTCGCCACACCCCCTCCACTAAGGAGAATCCTGGAAGTTCCACCCAGTTACAGGGAACAGACAACAGTAGAGGTCCAAACGTTGCTAAGAAAAAGAGTCATCCAACCAGTCCCAGCAGACCAGGCAGGATCCGGAACTTGCTCAAGATTCTTTTTAGTTCCAAAAAAGACAGGGGACTGGAGACCTATATTGGATCTCAGCAGGCTAAACAAATCTGTCAAGAAAGAGAAGTTTTGGATGGTCACGCTTCAGTCGATACTTCCTTTTTTAGGGAAAGATAATGGAAGTGCTGATATCCAAAAACAAGGCTCCAGCATCAGAAGTTCTAAAATTGTTAGGTATGATGGCAGCTGCGATTCTGGCCATACCGCTGGGTCGCATGCACATGCAGGTACTGTAATGGCTGTTGTTCACTCAATGGTCTTACCAAGAGCTCACCATGTCTCACCTGATAATGATCACAAACTCTTGCAAAAAGGATCTTCAGTGGTGGTTGACTTCACTTCATGTCACGATAGCTTGTCCCTTTGTTTTACCCCCACCATCGGTGACAGTGACCATGGACGTTTCCCTGATAGGGTGGGAGGGGGGGTTATTTTCAGGGAAGGACAGCCCAAGGCACATGGACCGATCAAGAGACACATCTGCATATCAGTGTCCTAGAGATGAGAGCAGTACTTTTGGCATTGCAGTACTTCCAGGACTTTCTTCCTCTGGGTACGATTGCGATTCAGACAGACAACATGTCAGTGGTCTGGTACTTGAACAAACAAGGAGTATCCAGGTCATATCCCCTTTGTCACAAGGCCCTAAGAGTATGGCAGTGGGCTTTATCCACCCAGTCTCACATAGACCTACCACGACAGCAAACCAAACACATAAACACACAAAAACATACTCGGAGGCTCTAAATAAAAATCTGCCTAAGCAGCAGAGACCTCCAAAGCAGACACCCAAGCAACCGCTACCCCAAAACAAAACACGTGCAACACATAACTCACAAAGCCAGTGTGCCGAACAGTCACAGCCCTTACGGCTAAACAACACACCTGATACACTTGTAATAGGTGACTCTATCGTCAGGCACACTGACGTCCCGCTCACCAGGCTGAACAAGGAGAAGGTCACGGTGAGCTGCCTGTCGGGCGCTAGGATCCGCCACATAACACAAGCACTCAGATCATTCCAAGGCAAGTACAAATATGACTTGGTCATTGTCCATGCTGGTGTGAATGACCTGAGACGTACCTCCCTGGACTACATGAAAAGAGACATAGAGGAGTTCTCTGAGCATGTAGCCCAGGCCGATATGACCCTGACCTTGAGTAGCATCTTACCCTCACCAAGAATGATGCCACAATATGAAGACAAGATGATCAATTTCAACAATTGGCTTAAGTATTAGTGTCATTCAAAGGGGCTCCAGTGCCTGTCAGCCTGGAATGACATGCTCGACAAGCCACGATGCTTCTCTAGGGATGGCTTGCACCTGTCACCCCTGGGCTTTCAGATATTGGCAAAGGCTCTTGCTACCCCCATAGTGTCATTTTTAGGCAAGGCTCAAAAGACAGACCCACCTCCATAGGTATCACAAGGGATAAGAAACTAAGAGTAATGCTACTCAACGCCAGAAGTCTAAACCTCAAGATGCACTCACTCGAAACTCTCCTTAGCATGGAGAACATCGATATCTGTGCAGTAACAGAAACCTGGTTCAAGGCTCCCGAGAGCACCCCAGCACTACCAGGTTATACCTCATACCATGCTTTTCAGCCCCAAAACTTTGACTGAACCACAAAAGGAGGGGGGAGTACCAATATTTGTCAAAGATACCCACACCTCCAGGTTGGTGGCACAGCACGAAGCATCAGAGACTGTCCATGTGCAACTAACAGTGGGTAAAACTGCCTTCCAGTTTATAGCCTGCTACAGACCACCCTCCCAAACCTGCCTTCCTGAGAACACTGAAAAATATGAAGGTCTCTCCAAACACCATTATATTGGGCGACTTCAACTACCCAAACATAGACTGGGAGCATTACTCTAGCTCCAACACCCAGGCCCAAAGGTTCCAAGAATTTATAAACTCAAATGCTATGGAACAACTTGTTACCACTCCCACAAGAGGGGAAAACATACTGGACCTGATCATCACCAACATGGTTACTCTATGCTCCAGACCAGAAGTGTATCCCTCACTGGTAAGATCAGACCATAAACTAATCTCACCGGATATTCACATCCCGACCCCACCCCCTGCCCAGAAAACCACAGTGAAAAACTTCTCTAAAGCAAATTTCACACTCCTCAAAACCGAGGTGGAATCCTTCAAAGCCCCCGAGCCTGTGGAAAATATGGCCCAAACCGCAGAATCCTTTATAAATGCATTCTATGAACACCTTCAGGAATGCATGGATCATGCAATCCCAAATAAAACCAAGACCCAATCCTCCAAAGGCAGACGTCCTGTCTGGTGGACCCCAGCCATAAACAAACTATACAATAGAAGGAGGAAGCTACTACATGATAGAGCAAAATCCCAAAAAGGGAAGGCATCTCTGATCAGTATTAGCAAAAAACTACGGGCACTCATAAAATCGTCTAAGGCCAGCTTCGAGAGAAAAATTGCACAGGACACTAAGGATAATCACAAGGCTTTCTTTAGTTATGTTAGGAACCTGGGTGGGAATTCCCAGATATGCTCAGAATTAGTCCAAAATGACAAAAATACATCAAACCCACAGACATTGCCAACATCCTAGCTGACAGGTTCAGCACAAACCCCCTCCCACCAAAAGGGCAAATATCTATCCCAGCAGAGTGCTGCCCCCCTGACATCTCAGATGTTCAGGTAAGAGCCGCCCTCTCCAAAGCAAAAAACACAGCATCAATGGGACCAGACGGTGTCCCGGGCGCCCTACATGAACTCCAAGAAGAGCTAAACCCAAACATAAAACTACTGTTCAATCTCAGCCTTACTACAGGATATGTACCCAAAGAGTGGCGTACAGCAACAGTGGTCCCTCTCCACAAAGGTGGTTCCTCAACGGATCCTGGAAACTATCACCCCATAAGCCTGACTAGCTTGGTCTGCAAAGCTATGAAAAGGATCATCATGGACCTCATAAATAAAGATATTGGGGACCTACAGACACTGGATCCTACCCAGTTTGGCTTTGTTAAGGGCAGATCCTGCCTCTTAAACCTTGTTTATTTCTTTGAAACAGTCACCAAGGCCATTGACGAGGGGAAGGTGGTCCACACAGCCTACCTGGACCTCGCAAAAGCCTTCGATACAATACCCCACTCGGGCATTATAGATAAGCTCACCAGCTTAAATATAAACTCCTGTGTCACTAGATGGGTTGCAAACTGGCTCAAGGACAGAACCCACATGGTTAGAATTGCTGGAGCCATGTCAGACTCCAAACCAGTTACAAGTGGCATCCCACAAGGCTCAATCCTGGGACCTCTCTTGTTCGGTATATATTTCTCAGAGGTACAGGCCAACACGGAAGGACTGTGGCTGACCAAGTTCGCAGATGACTGCAAACTGGGCGCCATAATCGACTCTCAGGCCGACACAAGCATCCTCCAAAAGGGCCTCATAGAAACAGACAACTGGTGCCAGAGCCATGGCCTCAAGCTAAACGCCAAAAAGTGTATAGTCATCCCCTTTGGCAAAAACAAAGTGCCCACAAATTACCACATAGGTGGTAATCCATTAAGTACAGAAGAAGTAATTAGGGACCTGGGGACACAAGTTGATAGCAGTCTCTCATTTGACAACCACGTGCTCAAAGTGGTTAGAAGAACATTTTATATAGCCCACCTAATCATGAAGGGATTCACATCTAGATCAGGGGAGGTCATCGTGCCTCTTTACTCATCCCTCATCAGGCCCATAATTGAGTACAGTGCCCCTTTTGGGATGTACCTTACCAGACACCTGCAGCAACTGGAAAGACCCCAAAAGTACCTCACCAAGAGGATCAAAAGGCTCAAACAGATGCCATATGCTGCACGGTTAAAGAAACTCCAGCTCTACTCAGTGGCATACCGCCTGCTCAGAGGCGATCTGTGCCTGACGTATAAAGCCATGTCCAACCCGGAATTAATGGACATGCTGCACCTCAGAAAATCCAAATCCCATCGAGCTAAGCGCTCGAGAGACTTGAACCTCAACACTGAAATAAATAGGACATGCTGGAGGGACAGATTCATAACCCAGAGGCTCCCTTCACTCTGGAATAAAATCCTAGTCCAAGTTAGGCAGAGTCCCTCATTGACTCTCTTCAAGAGGAATCTTGATGAGTGGATGGGAGATCATAGGTTTACCCCGGGTATCACTTCTGTGTCACTGTTAGACAGAGGCACAGTATACTAACCTCGAAAAAGGGCATAGCAAAATTAATTTAAAATGGGTGGCGAAAGCCAAACACACTCTGGCTAGGCTTATAAATGCCCTAGGGCAGATAGCCTAGTATGAACCTATGAACCTATGTTAGCAACGCACATCCTGGGGAAATCCAATGTGATAGCAAGCAAGCTGAGCAGAGCAATTTTGTTGCCCCACGAGTGGTCCCTCAAGAAAGAAATAGTGAACAGGATATTCTGCAGGAGGGGCCAGCCTTGCTGCAACCTTTTTGCCAGTCACATGAACATGAAATGCAGAAACTACTTTGCTCTGATTCCCCCTCCGGGAGAAGCCCCAAGAGACGCACTCATTCACGATTGGCCTCTGGGTCTCCTCTATGCATTTCCACCAATCCCGTTGATACCCAAGGTTCTACAGGAAGCAAAACCGTGGGAAGGACCATCATTCTAATAGCCCCTCATTGGCCTCGTCAGATTTAGTTCCTCTTCCTTCGACTTCAACTTTTGGAGGACCCTTGGATTCTGCACCCAGTTCCGGTGCTTCTGACACACTTGTCGGGGGAACATCATCCCTCTCTGCAGTCCCCTGAAGCTGACAGCTTGGCTCCTCCAGTTCCCATCATGGCCAGGTTCCATAACCTTTCCAATGAGACAAAGCAAATTCTGTTATCCTCTCATAAATCTTCTACGAGGAAGCTATACCTTAGCAAATGGAAACCATTTTCTATATGGGCCTCTAAAAAACAGTATTGATCCTTACCAAGCCCCTATGGCCTCCATTTTAGAGTTCTTGACTATGATTTTCAACAAAGGAGCTGTAGCAGCAACAGCTTGTGTTCAGCTTGCTGCCATTTCTAATTTTCATCTTGGATTCGAAGTTGAATATTATGTCACACAAATTATCCAAAGTCTTTCTCAAAGGGACTTACCATCTCAGACCACAGGTGAAATCTCCCTATTCCCCATGGAATCTAAATTTTATGCTTTCCCGCATTATTCTTCCTGCATTTGAACCAGCTTCCTCATGTGACCTCAAATTTTTGTCAAGGAAGACTATCTTTTTAGTAGCTATTACTTTTGCCCGCAGCATGTCAGAGCTTCAAGCCTTGTCCATTAAGCCTCTTTATTTGATGTTCCATGCTGACAGAGTCTCACTTCGAACAAACCCCTTCTTTTTTGTCTAAGGTCTGCACTGAAAATAATCTTAATCAAATTATTGGTTTGCCAGTTTTCTTCCCTAATCACTCCACAATCTAGAATACATACTGCACAAACTTGATGTTCACAGATAGCTCAGATTTTACTTGGATAGAACAAAGGATTTTAGGAAATCAAAACAGCTTTTTGTTTCCATTTCAGACTCCACGAAGGGTATGCCAGTGGCTAAAACATACTCCCGTGAGCCACCCGAGATAGATGGTGCTTGGGACGCTACCCATCTGTAAGAATGAACGGCAAGATAGAACAACTTCACATAAAGAAGTTATGTACTTATCATAACGTTCCATGTGAGTTGTTCATCTCGCCTTCATTCTTACTTCCCTCCCTCCTTACCCCCTCCTGGGCTTTTAGAAGACTGACATGCTGCATCCTTCCTGGTTGCCCAACCCTTCTATACTTTCTCTTATTGAGTGATAGAATGACATATGGTATTACTATACGCAGCAAACAAGATCTGAGGTAACTCTAGGTGCATCATGGGATAGGTACTTGGCCTCAAGCTTTGTAGTAGGCCGAACCCATCTGTAAGAATGAAGGTGAGATGAGCAACTCACATGGAACGTTATGGTAAGTACATAGCTTCTTTTTTTCTAGTAGTGGTGTGTCTTGCCTCCATTATTACCTGCTGCAAGTCCTGAATAATTAACAGGTGACTAAAAAGAATTAAGACCAATCATCCAGGCAGTCAGTTGAAAATGATTGCTGTCAAGGTGTATCAAACACCCCTGTTCTTGTGTGAGTAGATCCAGTCTGTGAGGAAGCTTGTGATAATTGCATCTGGCCATTTCCAAAAGAAGGGAGAACCACAGTTGCCTGGGCCAAAAGGCAGTCACCACATTGATCTTTGAGGATTCTTTCTGAATCTGCTTATCTTACTATCTACAATTTTCCTGATAGCCAGCCAGCTAAAAAGACAGGATGTATAAAGTAACTTAGTCTTTTAAATTTGTATACACTATTCCCAAAACTGACCAGCAGCGACTGCTGCTAAGCATGTAGTTAATTCCAGTACTATTTTTTTCTAATAAGGATGGGAAAATTATAGATATTTATGAAAAAATGTATACTTCTACATATTTGATTTTCACAATTTTAAATTATTAGGCTCATATGTTAGTTTGTTCTGACAAATTGTGAAGAGGAGGAATGTTTTATCTACAGTTTCTTCTTGTGAATTAAAATCTGCTTTAAATAATTTATCTTTTTCTATTGCACATGTTGGTGCTCAGTGTTTGCAGTTTGTGTATGATTCTGTTGATACTTCTTCTAGAGCTATGGTCACTGGCACTGTTTTAAGGAGGTTGGCTTGGCTGCATTCTCAATGGAGGGATCTCTCAGATTATATAAAAATGAGATTTTAAATTCTCCCTTGGATAGAGATTTAGTGTTTGGCCCCTGTGCTGCACTGGTGATAAAAAGTGTGATGAAAGGGGCAAGTTGCTCCAGGGAATCTAAACATTTTTAGCTCTCCTTTTTCAAATTGTCCAGGTACACCTTGACATCAGTTATCTTCAGATGACAGCCTGGATGATTAGTCTTAATTCTTTTTAGTCACCTGTTTACTGAGGACATGCAGCAGGTACTAATGGAGGCAAGAAAAACTACTACTACTAGAAAGTAGTATATTAGCAATTGGAAAAGGTTTTCTAATTGGTGCCAACAACATAATCAGCACCCCATTCAGGACAAAAAAAAAAAAAACTAAAATAAACAGTCTCAAGAAAACCCAGGTAAACAGGCACTTAAGAAAAAGTGGCACCGGGGTTCAAAAAAGAATTCCCAAACCTTCCAAATCCAAGGACACATCAACAAGTTTCAATGACTATTCAGGAGACCCTGGCCCCTTTTATGTTCAAGAAACCCTGAATCTCCATTTTTCTGTTTGGCAACAGATTGTTTCAGATAAATGAGTTCTGAAAATCATTCACCAAGGTTACAGATGGCTATAGGAGGAAATTCCTCATCCTGCAGATCAAACTGTTTTTGTTTCCATCTGTTCTTCATCACATGCTGTCCCAAGGAGTGTGAACCAGTTCCTCCTTCCCAGGTGGGGAAGGGGTTTTATTCAAGGATGTTCGTAGTGGCAAAGAAAGAAAATGCTTAGAGACCAGTTCCAGATCTTTCTTTCCTAAACCTGTTTGTGATAGTGTCCAAATTCAAAATGATGTCACTTCACAACCTGTTACTATTTCTTATTTCAACTGTACTGGTAACACTTAAAAAGATGCTTATCATCACATCCCTATTCATCCAGTCTTCAGATTTTTTTAAGCTTTTTTTGTGTGTCTGGATCATATTGTCAGTGTTCTGCCTTATTTGGACTATCCACTGCAGTAAGTGTTCATATTAATAATATTATATGTTATGTTCATAACAGTGTGTTCATATTGTGGGAAGAAATATCCAGGGAATTGTTATGACTAGGCTTGTATAGGCCCTAGGGCCGATAGCCTAGTACCAAACTATGAACCTATGTGTCTAGCTCCAATTATAGATCATTGTAGGCTACAGGGTATCACATTTTTTCATATTTAGATGACTTGCTTATCTTTGCAATCTTTTTCAAGATATCAGGAATCTCTCTCTTGGGTGAGAGATCTCTTGTACAAGCTTAGGATTACAAGAGAACATTCAAAAGTCTTTCTTGATTCACTCACACAAGATTGTGTTCCTGGGATGTCAGCTAGACACCTCAGTTCAAAGAGCTTTTCTTCCACAGGAAGAAATAGATCTTTATTATTTAGATCTATTTCTAAGGTTTTCCACTCAGATTTTGGTCACTGTGAGGGAATACTTCAGGACTTTGAGTCTCATGGCATTTATGATTCTCATGATACCCCTGGCAAGACTCCACATAAGAAAGATACAGTGATGTCTGAAATCTCTTTGTTCCCAGCATCAACACCCTTTATCTTTCCAGATCACAGTACTGGGGGTTTGTCAGAAGAAAAATCTTTTGGTGGCGACAACAGGTATCCTTAAATCCAGGTGTCCCCTTCTCCCTCCCTGCTCCAAAGCAGTTAGTCACCACAGAAGCTTCAAACTTTGTTTGGGGAGCAGATTCAGGAGGGATAAAAGTGCAGGGGCTGTGGGACACCAGGAAAAGATGTAAGCACATAAATATCAAGGATTTCGTTGCCCTGATTAAGGCACTCAAATATCTGCACCATATTTGGTCCCCAGGACTTCTTCAAGTGGTTACAGACAATACCAAAGTCATGTGGTACATAAACAAGCAAGGGGAAACTAGGTCGTACCCCCCTTTGCAGACTAGTCATGTTAGCTTGGGATATAGCTTCACCGCACAGTCTCACTCTACAGGATCCTACATTCTGTCAGAGCAAAATTGTGTGGCAGACAAGCTGAGCAGGACCAGGGAAGACCCCCCAGCAATGAAAACCAGATTAGGGGGTCTCCCAAGATTTGATCCATCTGTAGGGAGTTCTTCATATAGACCTGTTTGCCTCCTCTCTGAATAATCAACTGGCAAAATTCTGTTCTGGGACTCCATGCAAGAAGACCTGGAAGACAGATGCCTTTTCTTTTCTTTGGACAGGAATGTTCTTGTATGCCTTTCTACCCTTTCCACTAATATAAGGGGTACTTCAGAAGATTGTGAGGGAATCCTACAAGATCATTGTGGTGACTCCCCTCTGACCCAGGCAGCTATGTTTCCCCCTTCTTTTGGAAAATCCAGGGGCAATTACCACAAACTTCATCACAGAGTGGTTATTCTCACACCAGAACAGGAGTGTTTGATGCATCCTGATATCAATCATCTTCAGTTGATTGCTTAGATGATAGGGTCTTAATTCCTTTTAGGCACATGATTTCTGAGAATGTGCAGTACATACTAATATAGGCAAGGAAGCCTGCTACTAAAAAATCATATATTAGCAAATGGAAAAGGATTTCTAGCTGGTGCCAACAACATAACCAGCACCATACTTCTAAGCTGTCCAGAGTTTTGCCATGTCCCTCATAAAATTTGTGATTTTCTGGCAAATCATTGGCAAATCATCTGGCAAAAAAAAAAAAATTATCTGCTTTTACTGTATTTGTGTTTCTTCCTACTTTATTTTGCTTTTGCGTCATCTTAAAATTACTCAATTGTATTTATTACTGCTTGGTGTAACTCATTCTAAGCCTTTTAGTTTAAGCACTTGGGCTTCAGACCAGTTGTTTTACATTAAGAAGGTTCGTGGTTTGCACTCTTGTGGGAGGAGAGGCTGGACTCTGCCCTTCTGAGCTGGGAATTTCTGGTTAAAGGCTTATAGTGCCTGCATATTTGAACTGTTTCTTACTGAAATTGGTACACCTTGTTTGCTGTAGCATAGACTAGATCCAGGCCTGCTGAATCTAGCTTTGTTTGTATGCTTGTTGTTTGTTTGCTTAATTCCCTGAAATGCTAATTTCACCTAAAACGTGGCTTTTCAGCGCTTCTGTGGATCCCAAGTGATATCTGCATTGCTTACTGTACATATTTCCTTGTTTCACTTGAAAGAAAGTTACTGTTTGTCGTTTTTGCATTTAAGTTACCTGTAACACATTGCATTTAAGATACCTGGCACTTGCTCACTAAGTCAGCACTAAAAAATTAAAAGCACTACACCCTCACAAACTCCCCTTGAGTACCTTGTTCCCCATTGGCCCTTTTTTTCAATTATAAAGGAATTCCCAATACTATTCTAGCATGTCCAAAGGTCAGTTGTCAATCTCCTCTCCTGTCCAGCTGGTGAATCTGGGAATCTTGAGGCAATGTTACAACTGCCTCAGGTACACAGACAACCCACTCCTCCTCCCAACACATGTGAGAGATGCAGCCATATAGCCAAACTGGAGGCTAAGCTCTCTCAACTCAGTACTGGCGTAACCAGTCAGGAGGAGAAGGAAACCACACTCACTACAATTCCAATCTCACATAGACCTACCACGATAACAAACCAAACAAATAAACACACAAAAACATACTCGGAGGCTCTAAATAAAAATCTGCCTAAGCAGCAGAGACCTCCAAAGCAGACACCCAAGCAACCGCTACCCCAAAACAAAACACGTGCCACACATAGCTCACAAAGCCAGTGTGCCGAACAGTCACAGCCCTTAAGGCTAAACAACACACCTGATACACTTGTAATAGTTGACTCTATCGTCAGGCACACTGACGTCCTGCTCACCAGGCTGAACAAGGAGAAGGTCACGGTGAGCTGCCTGTCGGGCGCTAGGATCTGCCACATAACACAAGCACTCAGGTCACTCCAAGGCAAGTACAAATATGACTCAGTCATTGTCCATGCTGGTGTGAATGACCTGAGACGTACCTCCCTGGACTACATGAAAAGAGACATGGAGGAGCTCTCTGAGCATGTAGCCCAGGCCGGTATGACCCTGACCTTGAGTAGCATCTTACCCTCACCAAGAATGATGTCACAATATGAAGACAAGATGATCAATTTCAACAATTGGTTTAAGTATTAGTGTCATTCAAAGGGGATCCAATGCCTGTCAGCCTGGGATGACATGCTCGACAAGCCACGATGCTTCGCTAGGGACGGCTTGCACCTGTTACCCCTGGGCTTTCAGATATTGGCAAAGGCTCTTGCTACCCCCATAGTGCCTTTTTTAGGCAAGGCTCAAAAGACAAACCCACCTCCATAGGTATCACAAGGGATAAGAAACTAAGAGTAATGCTACTCAACGCCAGAAGTCTAAACCTCAAGATGCACTCACTCGAAACTCTCCTTAGCATGGAGAACATCTATATCTGTGCAGTAACAGAAACCTGGTTCAAGGCTCCCGAGAGCACCCCAGCACTACCAGGTTATACCTCATACCATGCTTTTCGGCCCCAAAACGTGGACCGAACCACAAAAGGAGGGGGAGTATCAATATTCGTCAAAGATACCCACACCTCCAGGTTGGTGGCACAGCACAAAGCATCAGAGACTATCCATGCGCAAATAACAGTGGATAAAACTGCCTTCCAGTTTATAGCCTGCTACAGACCACCCTCCCAAACCCACCACCCCACTCAGCCTTCCTGAGAACACTGGAAAATATGAAGGTCTCTCCAAACACCATTATATTGGGCGACTTCAACTACCCAAACATAGACTGAGAGCATTACTCTAGCTCCAACACCCTAGCCCAAAGGTTCTTAGAATTTATAAACTCAAATGCTATGGAACTTGTTACCACGCCCACAAGAGGGGAAAACATACTGGACCTGATCATCACCAACATGGGGACTCTATGCTCCAGACCAGAAGTGCATCCCTCACTGGTAAGATCAGACCATAAACTAATCTCACTGGATATTCACATCCCGATCCCACCCCCTGCCCAGAAAACCACAGTGAAAAACTTCTCTAAAGCAAATTTCACACTCCTCAAAACCGAGGTGGAATCCTTCAAAGCCCCCAGGCCTGTGGAATATACGGCCCAGACTGCAGAATCCTTTATAAACGCATTCTATGAACACCTTCAGGAATGCATGGATCTTGCAATCCCAAATAAGACCCAATCCTCCAAAGGCAGACGTCCTGTCTGGTGGAACCTAGCCATAAACAAACTATACAATAGAAGGAGGAAGCTACTACATGATAGAGCAAAATCCCAAAAAGGGAAGGCATCTCTGATCAGTATTAGCAAAAAAACTACGGGCACTCATAAAATCATCTAAGGCCAGCTTCGAGAGAAATATTGCACAGGACACTAAGGATAATCACAAGGCTTTCTTTAGTTATGTTAGGAACCTGGGTAGGAATTCCCAGATATGCTCAGAATTCGTCCAAAATGACAAAAAATGCATCGAACCCACAGACATTGCCAACATCCTAGCTGACAGGTTCAGCACCAACTCTCCCCGCCCCCCACCAAAAGGGCAAATATCTATCCCAGCAGAGTGCTGCCCCCCTGACATTTCAGATGCTCAGTAAGAGCCACCCTCTCCAAAGCAAAAAACACAGCATCAATGGGACCAGACGGTGTCCCAGGCTGCTTCCTACATGAACTCCAAGAAGAGCTAAACCCAAACATAAAACTACTGTTCAATCTCAGCCTTACTACAGGATATGTACCCAAAGAATGGCGTGCAGCAACAGTGGTCCCTCTCCACAAAGGTGGTTCCTCAACAGATCCTGGAAACTATCGCCCCATAAGCCTGACTAGCTTGGTCTGCAAAGCTATGGAAAGGATCATCATGGACCTCATAAATAAAGATATTGGGGACCTACAGACACTGGATCCTACCCAGTTTGGCTTTGTTAAGGGCAGATCCTGCCTCTTAAACCTGGTCGATTTCTTTGAAACAGTCACCAAGGCCATTGACGAGGGGAAGGTGGTCCACACAGCCTACCTGGACCTCGCAAAAGCCTTCGATACAATACCCCACTCGGGCATTATAGATAAGCTCACCAGCTTAAATATAAACTCCTATGTCACTAGATGGGTTGCAAACTGGCTCAAGGACAGAATCCACATGGTTAGAATTGCTGGAGCCATGTCAGACTCCAAACCAGTTACAAGTGGCATCCCACAAGGCTCAGTCCTGGGACCTCTCTTGTTCGGTATATATTTCCCAGAGGTACAGGCCAACATGGAAGGACTGTGGCTGACCAAGTTCGCAGATGACTGCAAACTGGGCGCCATAATCGACTCTCCAGCCGACACAAGCATCCTCCAAAAGGGCCTCATAGAAACAGACAACTGGTGCTAGAGCCATGGCCTCAAGCTAAACGCCAAAAAGTGTATAGTCATCCCCTTTGGCAAAAACAAAGTGCCCACAAATTACCACATAGGTGGTAATCCATTAAGTACAGAAGAAGTAATTAGGGACCTGGGGACCCAAGTTGATAGCAGTCTCTCATTTGACAACCACGTGGCCAAAGTGGTTAGAAGAACATTTTATATAGCCCACCTAATCATGAAGGGATTCACATCTAGATCAGGGGAGGTCATCGTGCCTCTTTACTCATCCCTCATCAGGCCCATAATTGAGTACAGTGCCCCTTTTGGGATGTACCTTACCAGACACCTGCAGCAACTGGAAAGACCCCAAAAGTACCTCACCAAGAGGATCAAAGGGCTCAAACAGATGCCATATGCTGCCCGATTAAAGAAACTCCAGCTCTACTCAGTGGCATACCGCCTGCTCAGAGGCGATCTGTGCCTGACGTATAAAGCTATGTCCAACCCGGAATTAATGGACATGCTGCACCTCAGAAAATCCAAATCCCATCGAGCTAAGCGCTCGAGAGACTTGAACCTCAACACTGAAATAAATAGGACATGCTGGAGGGACAGATTCATAATTCAGAGGCTCCCTTCACTCTGGTATAAAATCCCAGTCCAGGTTAGGCAGAGTCCCTCATTGACTCTCTTCAAGAGGAATCTTGATGAGTGGATGGGAGAATGGGAGATCATAGGTTTACCCCGGGTATCACTTCTGTGTCACTGTTAGACAGAGGCACAGTATACTAACCTCGAAAAAGGGCATAGCAAAATTAATTTAAAATGGGTGGCGAAAGCCAAACACACTCTGGCTAGGCTTATAAATGCCCTAGGGCAGATAGCCTAGTATGAACCTATGAACCTATGATCTGGTGACTGAAGTCACTAAATAATGACATACATTTGACTTCAAATCCTTCAGAAAAATGCATGTTAATACAAAACCTATTATTCTAGCAATTTTTCAAGTTTATAAAAACAATATTTAAAATCTGTCCATATTTTGGGACCTTTGTCAGATTTTGTCCATATTTCTAGCACTAATAGGTTGAGAGGTATGACCAGCACACATTCCAGACTAGTTGTTCTCTGGTTTTACAGTATTTTTGAGAGTTACTATCCTATACCCTTTCTTATTCCTCTGTCAAGGTTCATTATCAGCCACTTCAGCATGTCTGCCCATGGAACCAACTCTTTCAAGGCAATCTCATGTCAAAATGTTCTTGAAAGGGGTTTTGCATAAGAGAACTCCAAGTAAACCAATGGTTCCTCCTTGGGATCTTAATTTTGTGTTAGAGAAGCTAATGCTTACTCCATTTGAGCCAGCTTCTCTGGCTGACTTGAGGTTCTTAACATGAAAACCAGTTCTGCTTATTGCTCTGACCCCTGCAAGAAGGATACATGAGTTGTAAGCTCTTACGGTAAGTCAACCCTACCTCATTTTCCACATGTACATGGTTTCTTTGAGAACTAATCCTTCTTTTATGCCTAAACTGGTATCTGAGTTTACTTTAAGTCAAACTATCCATCTTCCAGTTTTCTTTTCTGAACCTAAAAATGACAGAGAAAGGATACGCCATACCTTGGATGTCCACAGACAGCTTGGTTACTATCTTGACAGAACTAAATCTTTCAGATCTTCAGATCAATTGTTCATTTCTTGTGAAGATAAGAAGATGGGACAGCCTGTGTCAAATCACACAATTTCTGAATGGTTGTCTAAGGTTCTTACCTTTTGTTATAGTCACCATGACAAATGTTTTCCAGGCAGGGTCAAGACCCACCTATCAGGGCCTTGGCTTCATCTATAGCTTTAAAAGTATTCTTGAAGCTGCTACTTGTTCCTCTGTACATAGTTTTACAAAGCAGTATAAACTTGATTCCTTCTGTAGGTATAGATCAAGCTTTGGTAGACCATTCTCCAAGCTAGTTGTTCTTTGATTTTACAATCTCCCTCCTCCTTCTACCTCCCAAATTATAGTTAGTTATGGTAACTAGCCATTTAGCTAAGGCTACTCCAGCAGTGATCAACGTGAAAAAAATAGTACAGTTGTGTAAGATGAACATAACCATAGCAGATGTTCAAATGATCACTGCTGTAGTAGTTGCTCCCTCCCTCACTTCATCCCCATTTTTTATTTTTATTTTTGGGGGGGAGGGTTGTCAGGGTGTGGACATTTATTTTTTGTTATTCTTAGCACTGTCCTTAGCTCAGCCTCCCTCTTTCTGCTGGTAGGAAAGCTCTGAAGGGCTTTGTGCCCAAACTTGTCTTTCAAGTTGGCTCAGCCTGAGCTGCTGGCCAGTTTGGGTATGTGGAAGATCCCCCAAAGCTTTGGTAGCTGACCGGCAGTTATATCCTTGACAGGATATAACCCATTTAGCTAAGGCTGTTGCAGCACTGATCATTTAAACATCTGCTGTTATGGTAAGTTCAACTACACAACTGTACTTATTATGTATTAGATGTTGTGCCACCTTCATTTCCCAGATCTGGATTTCAGCGTCACTCAGAATCTTGTTTTCCTGAACAAGTACTGTTACTTGTATTTAACTGTCATACAAGTTGTTGCTTTAGTGACAGTGATAGGAACCATAAATATTGTAAAATGGTTGACTGATATAGCAAGTCTTACAAACTTCTTGAATGATTTCTGCAGAACATAGATGAAATAGATGTTCTTCGTAGTCAACATTGCAGTACTGATTCCTGGGTCTCCTGCCATGCAGAAGCCTGCAACTGGCCCAATTACCAGTATCTTTGCATCATCCCTAGCTGACAGACATCCAAAGGTTGATGTCTGAACGTCAGGTGTAAGAGAGGCATCTGTCAGCAACAACTTTAGATGTCCTTCAAGAATGCAACTGCAGTCATAACATATGGGTTGTCCTGCCTCAGGCAGCCCTCGGTCGGCCGAATTCCAAAGTCTGGGTCCGGCGTTGGCTGGTGTCGCCTCCTCTCCGATGTTACAACGGCTGGAGTATAAAGGCATCGGCCGACGCCATCTTCTCCAGTCTTTCTTGCCGTGCGGTGCCCGAAGCAGAAGCAGTTCGCAAGTGCCGGTCGGTCAGCTCCTGTGTTTTCAGTACCGAAGTCATCTAAAAGCTAAGTACCCGTTGAGAACATTTATTCTTGCCTCAGCCGATGTCAGAACAAATTGAGAAAGTTAATAATTGTTTGTCTTGTGGTAAATAAATACCTCATAAGGACTTCCATTCTCTCTGCCTTCCTTGCCTGGGCCCAGACCCACGTCTCGGCCTGTGCTGCCTGTGCTTGCTTTAATAAGTGCACTCTCAGGTGCCGGGCAGGTCGCCGAGGACTTTTTCGTGAATCCTTTGCATATCATGCCGTCGGATCAACCGACAACCCAATCTGCTAAAAAACGCAAGGACCGGGACCGACATCCTCGGCCCGCGTCCACTACCGATGCTACTCCTAAATCCTCTGCTAGCACTCCGGTCCCCTCGGAAGTGGTAAATCAACCGCTCCAGGCCGACGACACAGCGTTAACACGACCTTCGGTCTTGGAGATCTCTCCGGTGCCGGTTGTGGATTTTCCTCCAGAAACCGAAGTTCTGGATCTACCCGACACCATTCCTGTGGACAAGGTAATGCCTGCACGTGGGGCTGCTAGGCCTCCTGTTTCCATGTCCATCAAGGCCTTTGAACGTGCTAAGGCCGCCAGTCAGGCCAAGGCCCATCCTAAACCTGCCCAGGCCCCTTCATCTGATAAGCAGATCATGTCTCTGGCTGCAGATCTTATTTCCCTTATCAGGGGGTCTCAGCCTCATCCGGACAGGGGTTCTCAGCCACCTGCAGAAAAAAGGCCTAGAACTGAGCAGGCGGACGACCTCTCCTCGGATGAAGCCTCTGGGGATTCTGAGCATTCTGATACCCAAGAAGAACCCTTCCAAGCCTACGAGGACTCTGATGCTGAGGAATCAATTCCCTCTGCCTCCCCTCCAGAGGATTTCTCTTTTGGTGAAGTCCTGCATTCCATGAGGGAACATTTTCAATGGCAGGGTCAGGAATTTTTTGACTCCAGGAAAAGGCTTCGTACTTTCCTCAAGCTTCCCCAGCACAGACCCTTGGCTATCCCTCCAGTTATGGATGTTTTGGATGATGTTTTCTCTGACTCCAGTACCAATCCTGATTCTCTTCCTCCTGCTCCTGTCAAGCCGGACAGATATTACAGGGTCCCTGACACTCACAAGCACCTTTTTAAGGCTCACTGTGTGGACCTAGAAACTATTTCACAGGGCCCCAAGGGAGTGGCTTCCTCCTGTGCCAAAAACCCACTGCCAGCTGACAGAGAAGCAAGTTCCCTGGAGAGATGGGGTAAAAAAGTATATACCTCTACTACCCTAGCCATGAGGTCTCTTAACTGCCTTTTTCACATGTTTCAGTACCAAGATTTTCTCCTGGATGATTTACAGAAAAAGTTAGCCACTCCTGAGCCTATTCATAAAAAAGCACTGCCGGATCATATTCATAACACTCAGCAGGTTAATAACCATTTTCTGCAGTGTGGTTATGATGCACTGGAAGCTTCATGTAGGGCAGCTATGACTGGGGCTGTGTCGTAGACATGCTTGGTTGAAGGATCAGTCTTTGCCTGACCATGTTAAAGTAAAGTTACTGGATGCACCTTTGGAAAACAAAAGCTTTTGGTGCTACTGCACAAGATGTATTGAAATCCATAGAGGAAAAAGCAAAGTCAGTAAAGACAGTCAAGGATTTCCTTCAGGTTCAGCCACCCAGATTCAGCAGAAACTGGCCCTCCAAGAATTGGTCCTTCCCCGGCTCTGACAAGTTTCAAAGGGGAAAAAGCAGACGTGCCCGAGGTAGAGGGCAATACAGAGGATCTTACAGGGGACGCCAATGGCAACCTCCAAATCAAAGAAGTGGCGCAGACAATTCAGCTGCACCACAAGGACAATCACAATGACTTGACTTTCATACCGCCTACAAAGGTTCAAAGAGAAGCACCTTTGGGCGGAAAATTAGCCATATTCTCACAAAACTGGCATATCTTAACCAAGGACAATTGGATTCTGGATTTGATAGACAAAGGTTACAGATTCCACTTCCACACATTACCAATAAAACAAGGCATGCCAAACCTGCCACATCATCAAAGGGCAGAGGCACTCACTCAAGTTTCCAAGCTATTAAGTATAAAAGCAATAGAAAGGGTTCCTCCTCAGGAACAAGGCCAGGGATTTTATTCAAGACTGTTCCTTGTTCCAAGAAAAGAAAACAAATGGAGACCCATACTGGACTTGTCAACTCTAAATACTTTCCTCATTGTGCCAAAGTTCAAAATGCTGACGTTGCAGCAACTTCTTCCTATGTTGGGCAAGGGGTCTTGGCTGGTCACTCTGGACCTCAAGGAGGCATACCTGCATGTCCCAATCAGACAAAGCTGCAGAAGATACTTCAGATTTCTTGCAGGGACAGAGCATTATCAATTCTCAGCATTGCCGTTTGGCTTATCTACTGCACCCAGAGTGTTCACGAAATGCCTGGCATCAGTAGTGGCACACTGCAGACTGCAGGGGATTCAAATATACCCCTAATTGGATGACTGTCTCATACAAGCAGACAACAAACAAACCTTAAAAGGGAATTTGGACTATGTCATGCATCTACTGCAGGCCTTGGGATACACAGTCAACATTCAGAAGTCAAACTTACTGCCATCCCAACAAATTATATTCCTAGGAGCCAAACTGGACACGGAAAAACAAATGGCCTACCTCACAGAGGAAAAACAGCAGCATTTACCAGAGTACTTCAAAGGCCTATCAAAGCTTTCCCAGCTGACTGCAAGGAAAATCCTGCAGGCCCTGGGTTTCATGGCATTTTGCATCCTTCTGATACCTTTGGCAAGACTTCATATGAGAAAGCTGCAATGGTATTTTAAAAACTTATGGTCTCAACACAACAACAGCCTAGAGGACATAATCCCACTTATTCCATGTCTGCAGAAGGAATTTCTATGGTGGGCTCAAGCCAGTCAACTAAACGAAGGCATGCCTTTCAACAGACCTCAAGCAGACCAAATGATAACAACAGACGCCTCAGACCATGGATGGGGGGCGCACATGGAGGGCAGATGCATTCAAGGTCTTTGGACGCCAAAGGAAAGACATCTGCACATAAACCAAAGGGAGATGTTGGCAGTGATACATGCCATCGAGACTTTCGAAAAAACACTAAAACAGGGATATTTGCTAATAAGGACAGACAACACTACTGTCATGTGGTACATAAACAAGCAGGGAGGCACTCATTCTTACCCCCTCTGCAGACTTACAATGCTTCTCTGGGAAAAATCCCTGAGCCTGAGGATACATTTACAATCCCAGTTTGTACCAGGCAAGGACAATGTACTGGCGGACAATCTGAGCAGAAATTTCATGGATCCACACGAATGGATGCTGCACCCTCACATTTTCTCTCAACTGGCAAGGACATGGGGAAGACGGACGTAGATCTTTTGCTTCCCACTTAAATCATCACCTGGAAAAGTTCTGCACAAGGACTCACCACCCTCTAGCTTGGAAACGGATGCTCTCTCCTTCAGCTGGAATTCTCTAAAATTTATGCATTCCTCCCCTGCCTCTGCTGACCAAGGTGATACTGAAGATCAAAGCAGAATAACCAACAGGCATCTTGATAGCTCCAGACTGGCCGAGGCAACACTGGTACCCATTGCTATTGACCATAACTCGGACCAAGCCATGGCCTCTGACCCTATGGCCCCTGCTCCTAACTCAACACAATTACAGGACTGTACATCAAGACCTGAAAACATTGCATCTGACAGCCTGGAGGCTACCATGACTTCAACACCAAACTCTCTTTCCAAATCTGTTCAAGAGATCTTGCTGGAAGCACGCAGACCTTCCACCAGAAAAACCTATTCAGCCAAGTGGAAGAGATTCAGTATCTGGAATGCCAACAGGGGTCAGGACACAGCATTACTGAGTATACCTCAAATATTAGAATACTTGGCAGAACTATTTCATACTGGACTCTCATACTTCTCAATAAAGATTCATGCCTCAGCAATCTCAGCAAAATACAACTGTGACCCTCCAGTGTTTTCGCATCCTCTGCTAAGACAGTTTCTAAGAGGGATAAAGAATATCAAACCTCCCAGAAAACAGCCAGTACCTGCATGGGACCTCAACTACGTGTTGGAAAAACTAACTCTTCCTCCATTTGAGCCAGCAGCAACCTCAGAAATGCAATTTCTGTCATGGAAGACGGCCTTCTTATTGGCAGTCACCTCTGCAAGAAGAGTTTCGAGATACAGGCACTCATGGCAGTGCCCCCCTTCCTCATTTTTCATCAAGACAGAGTCTCTCTAAGAACCAATCCTACATTCATGCCAAAAGTAATTTCCAGGGTGTCTCTAAATCAAGCTATTCATCTACCTGCATTCTTCCCCATCCTCAAAATAAGGGGGAAAAACTACTGCATACTTTGGACATACACAGACAATTACGCTACTACTTGGACAGAACTAAGGCCACCAGAAGGTCTGACCAGCTGTTTGTAGCCTATGCTGCTGGAGTACAAGGAAAAGCAATCTCCAAGCAAACAATTTCAAAATGGATTGGACATTGCATCAGATTTTGCTATTCTTTCCATGGAAAAGGTGTGCCAGCCAATATCAGGCCACATTCCACCAGAGCTATAGCCACTTCCACAGCTTTCCTAAGAGGAGTGGCAACAAAGGACATTTTAGAAGCTGCTACATGGAGCTCCGTGCATACATTTACCAAGCACTACAACCTGCCCTTATACTCCAGATCCGAGCAGGCTTTGCTTCGGCAGTCCTGCAGGGATTTTAGCTACACCATCCTTATCATAGTTCCATCCACCCCAGCTTGGCTATGGTACTCAACCCATATGTTATGACTGCAGTTGCATTCTTGAAGGACATAGTACAGTTTTGTACCTACCATAAATGTAGATGTCCTATAGATATGCAACTGCAGTCAGATTTTCCCACCCTCCTACCCCTCTGTATCCTTCTTTTTGGGTCCCTACCCCTCTTCCCTTCAGCTGGGGGTATCTCCTATGGTGTATCTGTTTATTACTGTTGTGCATGTTTGGGATTATTTTATCCATTTACCAAATTTAGCCTTCCTAGGAGGGCAACTGGCATCTGGGGCAAGAAACACTGAAGAAGATGGCGTCGGCCGATGCCTTTATACTCCAGCCATTGTGACGTCAGAGAGGAGGCGACACCAGCCGACGCCGGACCCAGACTTTGGAATTCGGCCGACCGAGGGCTGCCTGAGGCAGGACAACCCATATGTTATGACTGCAGTTGCATATCTATCGGACATCTACATTTATGGTAGGTACAAAACTGTACTTTCTTTCTAGCCATGCGGTCCGGTGCACTTCAACATATGTTCAATACACTTGCAGTTCATAGGTTGACTTATGTTTCCAGAGATCCTTCTTCTCTTCCCAGTCAGATAAGTACCCTCCTGCGGAAATTTCTCTACTAATATAATATTCAGAAAAGTAAACAGTTACTTGAAGTGTGGGACACAAATCCCACATAAGATTTTCACTAGTTTTGTCTGTTCTACTTGGTGCCTCAACATGACATCTGTAACTGTCCTAACTGTCAAAAGTCCATTCAAAACCGCTCAAACATAGGGCCAAGGTTCTTGCCCGACCATACAGAGTCATCTTCTTGGTTTCCTCAGTGGCATTGCAATCTACTGCTACCACAGTGACTCTGCATACTCTGGCATCTGTTACAATCATTGGAAAAAGGACAATGACATTTCCAAAAAGCTTCGGCTATCTCTTTTATGTTAATCAACCTAGCTGTGGCACCTTTGCAGCCTCTTGGTCCAGCAACTCATAGGCTGAAAACCTCTAATGTGACTCTTCTGGAGTCCTCCATGGTTTCTGGCCTTTCCTCAAATGCCACCATTGTTCACATGTCAGTCAGGTCTGAATTCACTCTGCAGACCTCAGCTTCCAACATCCGCACCACATCTATCAGGGGAGACTCCATGTCTTCCCTGACTACCGAAGTCACAACTGAAGTTGTGGTTGGACAGCTGCATCCTGGTCACTCCTGTAAAATGGACAACCAATTCAAAGCAAATCACTTTATTTGTTTTGCCACCACCTCTATTCAGTCCAAAGCCCAAGACCTCCTTAAAACAGCACAGGAGTTTATGGATTTCATGAAATCCAGAGAGCCATCTCTTTTATCCACCTCCAAGGCCTCTCCAGCTAAAAGGAGCAGGAAAGTAGCTTTTCAGGAAAAGGACAATTCCTCTAGCTCTGAGGATGAGGAGGAATTGTGTTACTCTGGACACTTGCCTCATCAAACTTACCCAGACTCGGGTGATCCTCTGTTTTCTGGCCCCTCCCAATCGGACCTTTCCATCAGTGATATTTTACATAGAATAAAGGAGGCTTTCATTTGAGAAAGTAAGCAGTTCTCCCAGGCCCAGACCCATACAGGGAATTCTGAAGTTTACTTTCACCGAGACCACTGGCTTTCCAACAGTACATGTTGTATTCAATGATGTCTTTGAAGATATAGCTGTATACCCTGCCTCTCTATCCCTTCCTCTGATTAAACTTTGAAACTCAAACACATCTATAAAAATCTTAATGACTGATCCTTCTGTTGTCTTCACTGAATCCAATAAAGTTATTACACATAAAGGACCAACAAGACATCCCTACCTAATGACAGGGAAAGCAGATTACTAGACAGATTTAGGAAGAAAGCCCATGCCTCTGCCACCCTAGCAGTGAGCACCCTGAATTGTGAATTCCATTTGCTTAAGTAACTTGAGTCTATTAAAGGCAAAATGCTAGCTAAGGTAGACTGTATTGCATATAGGACCTTAGTGAAGGAAATCAAAGAGATATCTATAGAAGCTTTACAAGTCTCTAGATATGTCTAAAATTGATGCTTTAAGCAGAGCAGCTGCCACAGGTTCTGTCGTCTGCAGACATGCATGGCTCAGGACCCAGCCTTGTCAGATCAGATAAAGGTTGAACTACTAGAGGCCTCATTGGACAAGGAATTCTTTGTCCACCAGCTGAGCAAGTTTTTGAGAAACTGTACAAAAAAGGAAACCAAATTAACCCTATGTAGGAATTATACCTGTCTCCAACCCCCCAAGGTACAATAGGTATTAGCCTTCAAAACCTTGGCCTTTCCCACCTAGACAAGACAAGGGGAGGCCTCCCCATGGTAAAAGACCAAGACAAACTGGGAGATGGCAGACAGAACAATCTCATAGGGCAGGAGGCTCCAAGGAACCCACCTACCACTGAGAGCAACTGTGATTATGTTTTACCCCTCCTGCCCTTACCCCTTCCCATCCCTTCTAGACCTTTACTAGGAAGACTATCTGTCTTCCTAAACCACTGGAAATCCATCACCAGGGACTAGTGGGTCCTTATCATCGTAGAGAAGGTACTATACTCAATTCAGAGAAATTCTACCCTTCTTGGGACAAAACCACCAAAAGAGCACGAAAGTCCCTTTACCACCTATCTTCAGTGAGCTACATCAGCAAGAATCATATTCAGCCTGTCCCTCCAGAATGAGAAGAAAAAGGTTTCTACTCAAGGATGATGTTCTTCATCTCACATTGCTGCAGTCCTTACACTTGGGTAGTCCGCTGTCCTCGGTCGGCCCGAATATCAAAGTATAAGGCTGACGTCGGTCAAGGCGCATTTGACTGACATCAGGACGTCAGGGTACAAATGCGCATGACCGACGCCATATCCTCAGTCTTTTTTGCCGCATGGTCCGATGCAGAAGCAGCATTGCAAGTGGCGGTTGGCGTTCTGAGATTTTTCGATTTCGAAGTTTCAGACCGAGTTCAAAGTTGGCTAAGTACCCCGTTGGGGAATATTTTAGTTTTTTCTTGCCTCAGTGATTTACGGATGTCAGAAAAAGTCAATAATTGCATTTCTTGTGGGAAACAAATACCGCATAGAGATTATCATACTTTGTGTATTCCTTGCTTAGGGCCTGAGCACGACATTGTTGGCTGTCGCTCTTGTGCTAGATTTAATAAACGCACTATAAAGAGAAGGTTGGATTGTGCAAGGTTAGTCTTTGGGAAGCGGTGTAATTATAAAATGCCGTCAGATGCTCCGGCCGCTTCTTCAAGAAGCGCAAGGACAAGGCAGTTAAGCCTAGGCTAGAAGAACCGTCTGTACGGACGCCGGTTCTTTAGAGGTGTCGGTGGAGCCGGTGGCTCACGGAGGTTTCTTTGGGTTCCCAGGGTGAGACTTATTATTGCAAGATGTGGCCTCTCAGGAGGCATGTCAGGCTGAGGGGCTTCTCAGGTTACTATACTCCCTCCCTTCCTAGGGTGGCTAGGCCCTCTCCTTCTGTTTCAAAGGCTTCTCCCAGGGCAGGCCAGGTTTGGCTTCAGTTGGTGTTACCCCTAGCTCTTCAGGTACTGTGCCCAAGAAGCATATGCTTAAAATGGCAGAAGATTTGATTACTTTAATTAGGGTTCTATGCCCCTCCTGATAAGAGACCTAGGTTGGAGCCTGAGCTGGGGGTTTTGAGCAGGCTTCAGATGTTTCAGAGTCTTTGGCTGAAGACTTGCAGGAGTACTCTCCTTATTCTGATTCTGATGTGGATGATTCTACTCCTTCTGCTTCTCCTCCTGAGGATTTTTCTTTTCAGAAACTCTTCATTCCATGAGGGAGCATTTTAAGTGGGAAGGTCAGGACTTCTCTGATTCCAGGAAAAGGCTTAGGGAATTTTGTTTTACCCCAGCATAGGCCTTTGGCTATACCTCCTGTTTTGGATGTAGTAGAAGATGTTTTACAGAGGCTTCTCTTAATCCTGATTCTTTGCCTCCTGCTCCTGTTAAGCCGGATAGGTACTACAGGGTGCCTGAAGCTCATAAGTATCTTTTAAGAGTCCTAGGGCTGACCCAGAAACTGTTAGTCAGGGGCCTAAGGGTGTTAAGGCTTCTGTTGTTAAGAATCCGGTTCCTGCAGACAAAGAGGCTAGGGCCTTGGATAGATGGGGAAAGAAAGTTTATACTTCTTCCACTCTTGCTATGAGGGCTTTGAATTGCCAGTTTCACATGTTGAAATACCAGAACTATCTCCTTTCACAATTAAAGTCTAAGGTTGATGCTCTGGCAGTAGGTATTGATTGTAAAGAGTTGCAAGATTTAGTGCATGTTTCTGAACAGGTGGGTAAGCATTCTTTGCAATGTGGTTTTGATGCTGTACAGGCCTCGTCTAGGGTGGCTGCCACTGGGTCAGTTCTTCGCAGGCACGCCTGGCTAAGGGATCAAAATTTGTCTGAACATGTTAAAACAAGGATTTTAGATGCTCCTTTACAATCTGACGTGTTGTTTGGTCTTCCTGTTGAGGCAGTTTTAAAGAAAATGGAAGACAAGGCTAAGTCTATGCAGACTGTTAAAGATTTTGCAGGTCCAGCCTCCAAAGTTTAGTAGAAATTGGCCTACTAAGGGGTGGACGTATCCTTCTTATGATTCCCAGTCTAGGGGTAGATCTAGACGTGGTAGGGGCAGAGCTCAGGGCTCTTTCAGGCCTAGAACAGGGAGTTCTCCTGCACAGTCTTCGGGTGAGGGCAGGGGTCAGTCCTTTCGTAAACAGACCCAATGACCTACCTTTTCAGCTGCCAGAGCCTTCTCGTCTGGCAGCACCTTTGGGAGGAAGGTTGGCACTTTTCAAAGAAAATTGGAGTTTAATTACCCAAGACAGATGGGTATTGGATATCATACACCATGGTTACAGGTTTTATTTCCATACCTTGCCTCCTTTCAAAGGCATGCCAGACGTTCCTCCTCAACAAAGAATAGAGGCTCACAAGCAAGTTTCTCTGTTACTCCAAATAGGGGCCATACAGCCGGTCCCTATGCCAGAAGTGGGCCTAGGATTTTATTCTCGCCTGTTCCTAGTACCAAAGAAGGGGAACACGTGGAGACCAATTTTGGATTTATCTACCCTCAACACTTATCTGGACATTCCCAAGTTCAAAATGTTGACGTTACAGCAGCTTTTACCTCTGCTGGGCAAAGATCATTGGATGGTAACTGTGGATCTCAAGGAGGCTTACCTTCATGTTCCTATCAGACTAAGTTGCAGGAAGTATCTGCGTTTTCGAGCTGGGACTTCTCACTATCAGTTCTCTGCATTGCCCTTTGGCTTATCTACTGTGCCCAGAGTATTCACGAAAGTTCTGGCTCCAGTGATAGCTTTCTTCAGGCTAAAAGGAATACAGATCTATCCTTATTTGGACGACTGCCTGATTCTGGCTCAAGGAAGGAAGAGCTTCTTCATCATTTGGAATATGTGATAGCAGTGCTAAGATGCCTGGGGTATTCTGTGAACGAAATAAAGTCCAGTCTAGTACCCTCTCAGGACATGTGCTTTCTGGGTGTGAGACTGAATACAGCATCCCAGATGGCCTTTTTAACCCCGGACAAACAAAAGAGTCTATCCCTTTACTTCCATCAGCTATCTCATCAGTCCGGGCTGACTGCAAGGACAGTCCTTCAAGCCTTAGGGTTCATGGCATCTTGTATTCTGGTGCTTCCCAATGCCAAACTGCATATGAGGAAGCTGCAATGGTATCTCAAAATGTATGGACACAGCACTGCCAGGATCTGGACACTGTCATTCAAATAATACCTTGCATTCAAAAGGAATTTTTGTGGTGGGCTCAGGAATGTCACCTAAACAAGGGACTCTCTGTGACCCGGCCAGAGGCGAGTCAGATTTTAACGACAGATGCCTCAGACAAAGCTTGGGAGCTCATCTAAATGGAAAGTGGATACAAGACAAGTGGCCTGCCAGACTACAACATCTACATATCAACCTGAAGGAGATGTTAGCAGTCCAGTTTGCATTAATAGCTTTCAAGGATTTACTTCTTCCAGGGCAGGTGTTGATTCTAACAGACAACACAACTGTCATGTGGTACATCAACAAGCAAGGCAACGATTCTTATCCTCTATGCAGGCAAGCAATGATTTTGTGGGAGACTGCTCTCAGTTTACAGCTCAATCTTCAGGCAAGGTTTCTGCCAGGAGCACAGAACTCCTTAGCAGATGTGTTGAGCAGACAATTATGGATCCCCACGAGTGGAAATTGGATCCTCATGTATTTCAGAAATTGACAGTGTCATGGGGAACTCCAGACATAGATCTGTTCGCTTCTCCACTAAACCATCAGCTGCCAAAGTTTTGCACAAAAGGTTTCATCCCACAGCTTGGAAAGTGGATGCTCTTTCTTTCAATTGGAGCAATCTTCATGTGTATGCCTTTCCTCCACTGCCTCTCCTCCCAAAGGTACTTCTAAAGGTCAGACAGGACAAGCCAAGGATGATTTTAATAGCTCCAGATTGGCCTCGACAGCACTGGTACCCATTACTGAGTAGTCTGCGGAAGCCTCCATGGCCTTTGCCTTGATTCCACACCTGTTGTCACAGGAGGACAGCCATTTGCTGAATGTCAAACTTCACTCTCTTCACCTAACAGCCTGGCATATTCTGTTTTGAACCATAGAGGGTCTCAACTTCCACAACGAGTTTTGAATGTGATTTTGGAAGCTAGAAGGCCTAGTACAAGGAAAGTGTACGCAGATAAATGGAAGAGATTTTTATTTTGGAGTGCAGCAAAAGATTTTGATGTTTCTGAGCCTAATTTGAGTGTGGCTCTTCAATATCTTACTGAGTTACTGGACAAAGGTTTGTCTTTCTCTTCTATTAAGGTTCATGCTGCAGCAATTTCGGCTCACTATGATTGTGTCCCACCATTGTTTTCTCATCCTTTGTTCAAGCAATTTCTTAGAGGGGCAAAGAATACAAGACCCCCACGAAGAGCTCCTACTCCTGCTTGGGATCTCAATTTTGTGTTGGAGAAACTCACTCTACAACCTTTTGAGCCTGCAGCTACTTCTGAGTTGAAATATTTATCATGGAAGACTGCTTTTTTGTTGGCAATTACCTCTGCAAGAAGGGTTTCTGAATTGCAGGCCCTTATGGCAGTTGAGCCTTTCTTGATTTTCCATAAGGATAGGGTATCATTACGTACTAATCCTTCCTTTATGCGAAGGTGGTTTCTAGTGTGGCTTTAAACCAAACTATTCATTTGCCTACTTTTATGCAAATCCCCAAAATAAAGGGAAAAGATTTTGCACACTTTAGATGTACACAGGCAGTTGCGTTATTATTTGGACAGAACTAAAGGGTTCAGGCAGTCTCAGCAGTTGTTTGTTTCTTTTGCTTTGAGTTCTCAGGGCAAGCCTGTGTCAAAACAAACTATTTCTAAGTGGATTGGGTTTTGCATTGCTTTCTGTTATTCCCATCATGGCAAGGAGGTTCCAGCTGGGATTAGGCCTCATTCCACTAGGGCTACTGCCACTTCAACAGCTTTTTGAGGGAGTGGCAACCAAGGATATTTTGGAGGCAGCTACTTGGAGTTCAGTGCATACTTTCTCTAGGCATTATCACCTGCCACTTTACTCTAAATCCAGGGCTGGTTTTGCCACTGCTGTTTTGCAGGGCATGTTGGCAGCTCCTGCTTCCTTGTAGTTAGCCATCCTCCCTTACCTCTGCTTTGGGATTCTACCCAAGTGTAAGGACTGCAGCAATGTGAGACGAAGAACATAGTACAGTTTTGTACCTACCATAAATGTAGATGTTCGAAGATCCACATTGCTGCAGTCCAATTTACCCTCCCTCCTTCCCCTCTGCAGTTAGAGGTGGTTGTGTGGGTTGGGTTTTACATTTTGTGTATATTGTATATATTGTACATATAGTTAGTGCAAGGGTGGTTGGTTGGTTATTTGCTGTCTTTTGGTTTTGACCTTTATTTTTAGGGTCTTCTGACATCTGGGGCAAGAAAAGACTGAGGATATGACGTCGGTCATGCGCATTTGTACCCTGACGTCCTGATGTCAGTCAAATGCGCCTTGACCGACGTCAGCCTTATACTTTGATATTCGGGCCGACCGAGGACAGCGGACTACCCAAGTGTAAGGACTGCAGCAATGCGGATCTTCGAACATCTACATTTATGGTAGGTACAAAACTGTACTTTTCTAGTCCCAACAAAAGAAAGCACTTGGAGACCCATCTTGGACCTCCCAAAGCTAAACAAGTTCCTTTTCATCCCAAAATTCAAAACTTGTACATTGCAAAAATTACTGCCTGTGTTCTTCTAAGATTCCTCCATGGTTCCCATGAACCTAAGGTATGCTTAACTCCATGTCTCTACACTAGTCAGTTGCAGAAAGTACCTATGATTTGTAGCAAGAAGTTCTCACTTCCAGTTTTGTGCTTTAAGAATTAGGATATCTACTGTACCCAGAGTTTTCACAAAATGCCTAGCTCCTCTGATAGCACATTGCAGACCGCTAGGAGTTTTATTTACCCCTACGTAGATAACTGTCTCATTCAGGGAAGATCACTTCAGAGACCCTTGGCGACTTACAGATCACTATAGACTATTTTTAGAAGGTAGATCTCACCCTAATTCTTAAAAATCTGAAATCCTTCCTCAAACCAGGATTATCTTACTGGGAATCATCATAAACTCTGTTCATCAAAAATCCTTCCTGCCCCAAGACAGGTTTGCTTTCTTGACAGACTACCTGACCAGTCTACTCCCAAAGCAGGTCATCATGCAAGAGAATTCCTGAGTATACTGGGATGCCTGGCATCATACGTCCTCATAGTTCCATTTGCAAAGTTGCACATGAGGCAACTCCAGTGTTTTCTGAAATATATTTGCGAGCAGCACTCCCAACCCCTGGAAACCCTGCTGCCTCTCCTTCCATGCCTGAAAAGAGAAGTCCTATGATGGAAGAACACCATACAAAGGAACCTCGGAGCAATTGTCACTATGGTTGACTCAGACAAGACCAGACATAGGTCTCCTGAAGGTATAGGGCATTTGGTCCCCACAGCAAAGGAAGTTGCATGTAAACCAAAAGGAGTTACTAGCAGTCTACCTGGCCATAAAGGCTTTTCAACAAAACTTAAGCTCAGGGACACTGCAAATCTGGACAGGCAACACCACAATTATGTGGTACATAAACAAACCAGGGGAACTTTGTCCTACCCCCTGTGTAGCCTTGCCAGAAAAAAATGGAAGCCGTCTCAAGAGATAGGATTAACCATCATTGCTGTTATATTCCAGGCCAGAGGAATACCCCAGCAAATTCTTCAAGCAGGGACCTTCTAGACCCCAATAAATAGATGTTGAAAAGAGAGGTCTTCTTGGATCTGACTACATAGTGGGGGGGTATCCCCTCAATAGACCTGTTTGTCTCTCTTGACAGGAAGCAACTACAAAAGTTCTGCTCCAGAAAACAACAGAGAGGTGCTTGGAAGACAGATGAATTCTCCTTCACATGGACAGACTGCTTCCTGTACGCATTCCTGCCCTTGCCTCTGGTTCACAGGGTACTAACGAATCAGGCTGGACAAACCCAGCATGATCCAAGTGCCCCCCTTCTTGCTGAGACAACACTGATTCTCCCTTTTCTTGACACTCAGCAATGGGTGATTCTGCACCCTACCGCAGGAGATAGATCTCTTCAACCAGGTCAAGGGGTCTGTCTTCCATTCCCACCAAGCCACCCTCAAATTAACTGCCTGGAAGATTGGGTTTTGACACCTAGGGTGGTATCTTATCCCATGGTGGTGCTCTCCATTTTAAGGGAAGCAAGAAAGCCCAATACCAGGAAATCATACCTGGCAAAATGGAAAAGACAATTATGCCTGGTGTCTCAGCAATGACACTTACCCTACTCAAGCAGTTATCAACTCAGTCTTGCAGTACCTGTCAGGCCTCTTTCCTATTCTAGCATTAAGGTCCATGTGTCTGCAGTTTCATTTTGCCTGAACAATGCTCCACCTCTTTTCTCAGACTCCACATGAAACTTTTTCTAAAAGGGATGATTCGTTTGAGACCACCCAGAAAGAACCTCATTCCACCTTGGGATTTAATTCATGTCTTAGAAAAACTAACTCTGCCTTCCTTTGAACCTGCTGCCACTACATTTCTAAATCTGCTCACCTGGAAAGACCACCTTCCTCATAGCTCTAACTTCAGCTAGGAGAGTTTCTGAGCTTCAAGCCTTCATGTGTAAAGACAGTTCAGTGTCTTCCACTGAGTTAGTCACCCTCAGAACCAACCCAACCTTTATGCCTAAAGTGGTATCTGAACTTAATTTAAACCAGACTCTCCATTTGCAAGTCCTCTACCCAAATCCACAGAACAGGGCAGTGCAAGTCCTTCATTCTCTGACTGTGCACATGCAGATCAGATACTATTTAGGCAGTACAAGAAGCCCTAATAGAGCAGTTGTTGGTGGCTTTCACAGAGGATAAGCAGGGCAAAGCTGTCTCCAAACAAACCGTTTTTAAATGGATAGTTAACTGCATTAAGTTCTGTTACTCGCAGCATGGAACAGATTTACCTGGCCATATTAAAGCCCACTCCACTAGACATGGGGTGACTACCACTGCATTCCTCAAAGGGGTTCTCACCCAGGCCATCCTAGAGGTAGCCACGTGGAGCTCATTCCACACCTTCACAAAACAATATAAACTAAACAATGTCTCCAAGATTAGAGCGGGTTTCACTTCTGCTATCCTGCAAAATCTTATTTCCTAAGGTCATACAGATGACTCACCACCCACGTTTTAGTTTTGGGAGTCCTCCTAAGAATCAGTACTGCAACATTGACTATGAAGAGTGTAGTACAGTTGTCATACTTACAATAATTGTAGATGTTCAAGTAGACCAGTTTTTGCAGTACACACTTCCACCCTCCAGTCTCTCTGTCTGCTGACCACTTGCCTCCCCCTTCTGAATGCAAGGGGAAGAGAAGTTTTTTTTTTTTTTGCAGCTAGTACTTTTATCTCCATCATCCCCTTTCTGCATCCTATGTCCTTCCCACCTTCTCACTTAAATCCAGATAACTGGGGAAGTGGTGCTGTCCTCAGGCATCAGACTGCTCATTTATTGCTGAAAGACATGAAGATGGTGCCGACGGAGCCCCCGTCTTATACCCTGACATCCAAACATTGGTCTTCAGACTTCCATCGGCTAAGGATGATGGAAAGACTCTAGAAATCGGCCTGTCATAGGCCTCTACATTGGCAGGAAAACTCAAGAATCAGTACTGCAAATTTGATCTACTAAAACATTTATAATTATAATAAGTGTGACAAAACAGTACTTTTCTTATAATCTCTTTTTTTCACTAATTTTAATCTCTGATGTTAATGCCATGTGATAGTCCCTTTCTCTCCAGTAAATTTGCAACTTCCAATGCCTGAGTTCACTGGATACTGGCACGAGACCGTAGCTAACTGCATAATGGGAACATTGTCTTTTAAAATAGTTATACTGGCCATCACTCTGATTTCAGTACTGTTATATGATTTTTTTTTTTAACAGAAGTACTTACACTGCTTACTTTACACGGGTGACTTTTTTCTGTCTTTCACATCAAAGTGGCCACAATGGCCAATAATATCAAAGTTATCCACAACCATACCACAGTGGCAGAGTATGAACAATTGCAGAGTATGAAAGTGAAAGGCTGTATTGCCTGACATCCACATGATATAAACAGAATGGAAATAGAAAAGTAAGGCAATAAGCCCACATAGATTTTCTTTACCTAATGTCCTACCTAGCTCTGCTGTGTATAATGTGTATATGCATTAAACATGTCTACAGTGTTGTTTTCTTCTTTCCTGTAAAGGCTGCTGACTGTTGTAGCAGAATTCTATCTGGTGTGCTGGACATGGACAGTGAAGGCTGCCTTCCCATTAGAGAGATGGGCCACACTTAGCATGCTCAATTCTCTATTCCCTTACAAACCCCAGAAACCCGACCTGACTCCAGAAACTGGATCATTAGCTTGTTTGTAAAAAAATAAATAAATAATAATAATAAATAAAATAAAAAAGGTAATACATAAAGTACCATAACCCATATGATCATTAATGCATCAAGCACTTTTATGAGATAATGTATGTATGTATTACTTGCATATCACTGATATCAATGTTTGAAATTTGTCAGGTTTACATGGAAGATCTGTGGCATCGTGGTCATCCAGTGTCTCACAGCATAGTCAGAATAATCGACATACACGACCTGGGAATGTGAAAATGTGTGGTAACAATACTGCGTCCATTGAAACCAACAAATGTATTTCAGATGGGCCTTCCTTAAGTTTTCCAGCAACAGCCAATGACTTACAGTCAGAGGAGCATACAGCAATATCTTCCTGTTCTACCAGTGATGATGCTGGAAGTTTAAATGTAGAACATACTGAAGGAAAAGGAAACAGGGAGTTATTTCTTAGGGACAGCAAGCAGGCTGAAGAAGACATATCTGAAGACTCAGAAGCACTAATCCAGATGAAAAGCAGACATGGACATGATTCTGATGAGAGAGGTAACAGGGTACAGGCAGAGGATACACAAGATAATCCACCACCTTGTGACTCCACACATGAAGATGTAAAGCAGCTGCCTGAAGATGAGGATTCTCTGCTAACTGGACGTGTAAAATTGAAATCTGGCCAAGGCCGAAAACGGCAGGAGCAGGACAGAGATTATTCAACTGAAGTAGAGCATGAATTTTTGGAGGTGCAGAGAAGTCTAGTTCAGGAAGTCTACCTTCTAAGACAGGAGATTGCACAGCAGCGTGTAGAACAGTCTGATGCCCTTGGGCAGGTGCTCAGAAGTCATAAAGAGCAACTGCTAAGTAAAGAACAACTTATACAGAGCAATGCTGCTGTTGCCAGTGCATTCATCAAGGTGGGTAAAAATCTGGAGGCCCTGACTAAGGTCTGCACACAGCTTCTTGCTCAGCAGCTTCACCATAAGCACTTCATGTGGGGTGAGGACCAGAGTACAGATGATTCAGCTGTTCCCAACACAGAGGGAAATCCTTCATCTGTCCCTGGGGATTCTGCATCTATTTCCACTTCATCTGCTACTGTTTGTGGTCAGGTGGAATCTATTGATGATCGAGGGAGAACTAGAAATCACCAGTGTTGTTCTTTGCAGACATCTGATGCCACTTTTCCAGGGGACCCATCAAGAAAAAGGAGGAAAACATAAAACACACTGTTGATGTTACATTGCATTTGACATACTGTAAACACTGGCTTGTAATTAATTGGTTACTTGTGCTGCTTTCTACTTTTCTACCCATTTTACCTACATTGCAGTTTTTTGTAGTATCTTTACATTGTGCTTTAGCATATTTTAAAATTCATATCCATTGCATTCTCCATTTCTCGTGAACCAGATCCAGGCTGCTTTGGCCAGATACTGGCTACTGTCCTAGGTGGCAGAAAATAGGTCATCAAGTTATATAAAGGAGATAGTCCTAGCAGCTCTACATGTTAATACTTTTTGAACCACATTTCTTTTAAAGTACAATATGTTGCATTACAATGTATTTACTTTATTTTAAAATGCACTGTATATTGCATTAAAATGTAATGTTTACTATATTTAAGGACTGCAAAGAGTTTGGGATATGCAGCTGAACATTATTTAATCAATACAATGAATTTGCTTCATTTTGGACATGCACACAAATGCTGTTAGTCTAACTAGATTTCAGAATCCATTGTGACTTCTGTAATTTGTGGAAAAATGTGTAAGGTATGTATTGTATTCTCAAACTGTTTTTTATGCATAACATTTTGTACATTTATAACTGTACAATATACTGTTCAAGTTAACAGGTACAGAGTAAAAAGGAGACACAACTAGAAACTGAAGGATAATTGCATAAAGTATGATTGATCTAGCACCCCTCCTGTATCTTCTGCATTTGAATGTATGTGGAGGTACTTAATTTGATTTGAAAGGACTAACAGCATTGCAGAGGTCATCATAACCTAACCCATATTAGGTATTGTTTTGCAATGTTGTAGGAGCCTGTTCTAAGAGATGAAATGAATGGGCAGCACAAACACACTGCACAGACTGGATATGGAAGTTGATTCTGATGCAGTACCTAAAACATTAACTCACAGATCATATATTCTTTCTGAGATAAACACTCTTGTCTGTAAACTGACAGTGGCGAATACACATTACACCCAGTTATAAGCAGTTTCCCAATGATGTTTGGCACACGTTAGTCTGTCATGGGCTTGTTATATAAACCAGGAATATAAACATTGACTATTCCCCAACTCCAGAAAATGCTACCATGATGAGCTATGGGCCTCCCTGAATAGCCATGGATCTAAAAGATAACTAAATTTCCCTTTCAGTTTGATATACTTCCCCTTCCATTGATATCCATGGTAACGTATGACAAATTTGTGGTTTTCCCGTGGACTGTGTCCTTCTGCATTCATGTTTATATTAAGACAATAAATGTTTAACCGGCCCGATAGCACAGAGGTGAGATGGTAGCCAGCACTGTCATATGTCTTGGTTCAATTAGTGTGCAGTGGCCCACCTGGGGAAGGAGAATCAAGTGACCCCTTTTCCTTTAGGAGAGGGCATGGGTCAGTCTATGCTAGGAAAACATCAAAACACAGAGACTGTGGTATGTATGTGCCCAGCCGTTGTATTAAGTGGAACATATGTGTGTGCATTTGTGTTAGTTCTTGTCCCAGCATGACATGAGACCGTGCATACCTCATGCAGGTGTAACATAGAGCATAATTGCACCATGGTCTGCCATTTTCAGTGAAATACCCCTAGTTCACTGTAACCCAGTCCACCCTTATAACAGATACTTTGGGGGGGGGTCTCAAGGTATTATTTTTATATATTAATTTATCCTTTGTTGACTGGGTTAGTCTTGCTAGACTAGTAGCCTCTCTTCAAGGGAGACCCAAGGTGATATTTATACTACTGTGGGAAATTTGGTTAGGGTATTGAGGAACTTCCTTTACACATTTCGATAGGTGCTGTGGGATCTTTTACTTCCACATGAGCTACCACTAACTCAAGCAGATGAGGCCTCAAAGGATGGCACATTCAGGAGTGCAGCATCCACCTTATGCTGCATTGCAGTGTCAGCAATCCATCTTCCTGGTGTGGGAATGGAACCCACAGTCTTGTGTGGTACATGTTGCTGTTGCCCAAATGACACTGCTATTATACTCGAATGAAATGATGTGTGGCTGTTAGTCTAATGGCCCACCCCTTTTGATTATCACTCATTTGAATTAGAGTAAGAATTTCATATTAGTCCAATGACCCAACCTTTTCTAATCCTCAAATTATAATAAAATAATGAATCCCTGTAATTTATGTCATGTCAGGCTACTGTGCTGCCATACACATCTTAATAAAACATGGTAAGTAATCATTTGGTATATACACATGTTCATTCAGAATTCATTCAATATGGGACCAGTAACTCAGCAGTTAGATGTGCACTTAACATGGCTGGCAGTTTCTGTCTGAAAATGGAACTGTAGGTCTGAGGCTTCATCATGTTAGAGATGGATGAGGAATTCATTGAGGGCTGTCCTTGCAAAAGGGGGAGGTCCAGGTAGTTGCCAATTCCCAGGGTATATCTGACGGAGCCCAGAAGTACTCTATTTCATAAAAAGTAAGCAAACATACCTCATTCCAAACTCTGCCTCTGTCTGATGAGGCCAAAGCTCCACTGATATCTTTATAGTTCCCCTTTCCCAAAGCAGCCAAGTGTACTATAAGCATTTGGCGTTATCCTTCAGCGTGCAACTTAATTTGCTGTAGGGAACGTGACCAGTGTGCTTTTTGGAAGAGAAAGGTGGGGCTGTGGTTGTGGCCCCGCCTCGGTGATAAAGCTAATCATGGAAGGAAGGAATGACACAATTGTATTACTCCCAGTCCCAGATGGTGTAACTAGATTGGTCTTATACTGATGTAGTGGGTTCTGCAATTTAGAGAAACTGGGATTGGAGTGGGGTAGGGTTAATGGACCTTATCATTGTAGGTTTACTTTTTATGATAAATTAAAAGGGATATTCAGGTAGAGCAGGCCACTGAGTTAGTAAGGATTTTTATGTTTCAAAACTGGAACTAGGTAAAAGGGAGGCCTAATGGACTTCAGAATTTTCAGTATATATCGAATGGAGAGAAGCAGCTGAACTGCCAGATATTTTTACTATTTTGATAAGGAGAGGACCAGGGAAGGGCAGATCTCTGGTTTGTTGTGTTTTGCTAAAACAGGAACTGGATAGAGATTTCCTGTGGACTGAGGGGGGAAAAGGATACAGTGACATTCTAGTAGGATGCAAGTTGGAGTATTCCCGTGATAGACTTTAATGTATCCAGACATTGTTTTAGTGCATCAGGAAAGTCTTTCATACATTTTTGAGTGCAGATGTGTATTGGGCTGTCTGTTCATATAGATACATTAGAATACTTTTAAATATACTGAGTGTGATGAACATTTCTGATTTCAGATTCTGCCATCCTTGGCATGTCTTTTGCAAACCTTGAATTAAGTGCTGAAGCTTATCATCGTTAAATCCTGCCAATAGGGCATTCCCAATTATTTTATTTTGTTAGCCATGGAGCTTTTGAACATGTAATTTTATATACTGTTATTTTCTCAATTGACTGTCTAAAAGATTTTAGTATCAGTTCATTTGATTTAGAGACACATCTTAGGAGGCCTGTGTTATAAACCTTACTGCTCTCTCATACTAGGCACAATCCTGAAGCCACAAGTCACTCCTTGACTGATCAGCTCTTGTTCTTAGTTGCACATTCCTGTAGTAAACTTATGGTTAGATATGAGTACAGCTGCATTATAAAAACTGACCACAAAAATAGTGCAGTATCCTGCTTTGTCCCCTCCATCCATCTTGACTGTTTGGGTCATCCACCTTCACAGCAGAAGCCTAATGACAAGCAAAAACACAGAGAAGAATAAAGATAAAGAAAGAGATGCAGGTAAAGAAAGAGAAATGAATCATAAAACAGTTGAAGAAAGAGATAGGAATCAAGAAAAAGAAAATAAAAGTGAAAAGGCCTGCACACTCCCCAACTTTGTCTGCTCTGACCCCTAAGATTTGTAAGATTCCAGTATTGTCCCCCCCATTTGGCGCCAACAGTTTTGGATCCTGTTTAACCTCAACTTCAACCTCCAGTGACTTTCAGATTGTTGTGCTTTCCTGTCTGAACTCACTGTCTTCTGAAAGGGAGCTTTTGAGTTATGTGAACTCCAGAGCTCAGTCTACAACATCTGTCAAGTCTGTCAGATCCTCCAATAGCTTAGACAACACTGGAAATAGATGAGAACCTTAGTGAAGGCTCAGAGGGATATGATAGTCATTCCCTTTTACTTCACTCCAAGCTGACCCTTTTTTCCTCTTACTTTTGTTCCTTCCCCAGTTCCACTGTTGGAGCTGGTGGTTTCTGAGATGAGGTCTCTGCTGCTAGCTTTAGCAGCACCAGGGTCATTGATGCTGACAGTTCCTGTGTCCTATTCAACTTCCAAGACTTCAGAACTACGTGGGTCTCAGAGCTGTAGGGTTGATGCCAGTTACTCACACCCAGCTCCATCTCGTTCATGGCTGTCTTTTTCTCTAAGTGTATTGGCCCTCCAGACCTTGGCACCATTCTTGGCGTTCTTCAGACCCTTCTATTTTAGATTTTGCACCAGATAGAAGGATGCCTTCCTTGGTGCCATCAGCACTAATGTTTGTATTTGAGAAGATCTTAGCCTGTCAGTCAGCATGGGAAGGGGACCTCAGCTCCTCTTACACTTCCCAATGTATCTGTATCCATAAGCAGTTATCCCTCCCTTGGACAGCTTAGCTCTGATGGCCTCAATCCTTCCCTTCCTCAAGGACCCAAAAACACTTCTGACTTTTCATCTACCAGCTGAAGAGCACAGAAAGTGCAAGTGCAAAAGGAAGCACTTGGGTTCTCCCCAAAAATCTGTCACTGAGGACACAGACTTCGATGAAAGGGAGGGGTCCCCTTGAATTCTCGCTGAGGACACCACCTTTGATGTATTAATGGAATTACTGAAACAAAGGGGGAACTGACCCACCAACACGCCTTCCCTGGACAAGGAGGTGTTCTTTGAGGCTTTTGGAGCTGGCCCATTTACTACCTGAGTAATCCTTCCTTCTCAGCACCTCATTGGCTTGGTCTCTAAAAGAACATGGCAGAACCCAGATGCAGTGGAACCAATTCCTTGCTAAGTGATAGCTGAACAAAGTACTTGTTCCTCCCAAGGATAATCCTATTGGAGTAAAGGAACTCTTGTTGATTCATTTGTGATTGCGGCAGCCACTAAAAGAGCTGTCAGAAGAGAGTTCCATGGTCCATCTTCCTAATAGAGAATCCAGAGCAGTGGATTGATTTAAGAACCATGTGTATACCTCAGAAACTTTTTCCCTCAGGCATTGAACTATATTTCGTGCATTACCAGGTTACAGAGGGAACTGGCGGGTCAGGTACTAGATTCCCTCAGGAGACCTCCTACAACTAATGCTAGAAAGACCATGGAAACTCAGCTGCTGTCAGTGTTACCAGGGGGCTTTTTTTCTAATACAGCCAATGATGTATTTAGAGCAGGAGACACTGGCACTGCTATCCATTATCATGCCTGTCTGAAATTGTGTTACTCTGAGGACAACTTTACAGCATCCTTCCTAAATGCCTCTTATGATGGATCATTAGTCCTAAAGTGAAAGACACATTGTTAAAGAGTGAGCAGGAGGGAAAAATATTTTCTGCTGTCAAAGTTTGTTTTTCAAACCCTCGATTCTACTCTACGAATTGAATGTGAGGGCAAATAGCTGTGGTATAAAAACATCTGAGTATCTTTCCTTTGACTCCTTTTCCAACAGACCCCCTTTTAGCAGAGGGGAGAACTCTAGTGGACACTGTCCAGGGACAGAGGTAGTCCACAGAATCAAGAGTTTGGAGGTCCCTTTTTTGATGACCTCTTCCAACATTATTGAGGGCTTGCTCACTTGCTCCCCTCTGAAGGCAGTCAGTGGATGCTTCTGTCTTCAAAACTGGATGGACATCATACATGACTATTGGATGAAGAGAATTATATCAAAGGCTACGTAACTTGTTCTGCCCAATCCCATGCAGTCTTACAAAGCTCCTTCAAGCATCCATCTCTATCAAAGAGGAACTGCAGCTCAAAAATTTCTAGATTACTAAAAATAAGTAATTCACAAAGTCCCACCAGACCACAGAGGATCCAGACCCAGTTCAAAAATGTTTTTAATATTCATCACTGCTTCAGTAGCCTAAGATATGTAGGTTGTATCCTGCAAAGGATATAACAGACGACCAGTTTACAAAGCTTGAAGGCTCTTTCCATGTGCCCATACAGTTAGCTCAACTTGAGACAACTAAATGACTGATATGGGCACTAAGCCCTCCGCAGCTTTCCTGACACAGAGTAGAGTGCTCCTTTAAGGCTTATAAGGATCAGCAGTTGGCTAACTGCACCCCTGTACTACCAGGCTATAACTCATTCCACACATTTCAGCCCCAGAACTTGGACTGAAGCCCCAAAGGCGGTGGTGTTTCCATATTCATAAAGGATGCGCACACCTCCAGACTAGTAGCCCAATACAACGCATCAGAGATACTTCAGGTGCAGCTAACATTAGGTAAGACAGCGATTCAGGTCATAACCTGCTATAGGTCCCCAACCATGTCCCAAGACTCACACTCCACTTTCCCAAGCACCCTGGAGAATATTAGGGTCCACCCTAACACTCTCATACTGGGCAACTTCAACTACCCCGCCATTAACTGGGAGAACTACTTATGTACCAATACACTTGCCCAACGTTTCCTGGAATTCATTAATTCCAGTGCCTTGGACTAGCTCGTTCTTACCCCCACTAGAGGTAGCAACATCCTTGACCTGATCATTACTAACATGGGCGACCATTGCTCTACACCAATAGCCAAATCCTCCCTGGTTAGAGCCGACCACAAACTAATCACCCTGGAAATCCCCCCCCAGCAAAGATAAACACCATGAAAAAGTTCTCCAAAGCTAACTTTGGGCTCCTAAAAACAGAGGTGGCTAACTTCACAGCACCCATGCAAATGGAGAATAGTTGCATCACCGCCGGGTCATACACCAATGCACTGTACGAACACGTACTCAAATGCATGGATCTCACCATACCCAATAGAACCAAGATGTTCTCCTCCAGAAAAAAGGAAGCCAATCTGGTGGTTCCCCTGCCATAAACAAACTCTACAACAGAAGGAGGAAACTGATGTGGAATAAGGTGAAGTCCCAAGACAGGAAAAACTCCCTTATCAGCCTCAATAAAAAGTGAGATCCCTCATCAAATCCTCTAAAGCTAGCTAGGAAAACAGAATTGCAGCAGATAGTAAAGACAACCACAAGGCCTTCTATGGTTATGTAAAGAATCTCCACGGCAATACCCAGGTTTGCTCTGAGCTACTGCACAATGGTACCTCTTATACAGAGCCAACAGATATTGCTATATACTGACCAACAGTTTCAGTGCCAACTTTACCCCTCCCAAAGCACCAATCACAATACCAGTAGATTGCCAGGCACCCAGTATTACTGCTGCATAGGTTAAAACAGCACTGTCCAAGGCCAAGAATATAGCTTCTGTGGGACCTGACAATATCCCTGGTAGTGTTCTACATGAACTACAGAGTGAACTGGTACCTCACCTGTGTGCCCTGTTGAATCACAGCCTCACCTCAGGCTTTGCCCCTACCGAATGGTGCACTGCTACATCTCTCTCCACAAAGGAGTAACTACAGACCCTGGGAACTATCGCCCCATTAGCCTAATGAGTCTGATATGCAAAGCTATGGAACACATCATCATGGACCTAATAAACAAGGATATAGGGAATCTCCAAACTCTGGATCCCACACAGTTT
This sequence comes from Protopterus annectens, assembly GCF_019279795.1. NCBI lineage: Eukaryota > Metazoa > Chordata > Ceratodontiformes > Protopteridae > Protopterus > Protopterus annectens. The sequence continues at coordinate 833,958,383 of NC_056726.1, read as the reverse complement.
GGTTTTGTGAAGAGTAGATCATGCCTGCTCAACTTGGTCAACTTTTTTGAGTTAGTCAACAGAGATGTGGATGAAGGCAAGGTGGTTCATACAGTCTACCTTGATCTGCCAAGGCCTTTGATACCATTCCCCAGTAAGGAATAATAGAAAAAGTCACTAAGCTAAGCATCAACCCCTATATCACTAGGTGGGTTGCAAGTTGCCTCACAGATAGAACCCACAGTGTGAAAGTAGCTGACTCCAAGTCAGACTGCCGAGCGGTCACGAGTGGAGTGCCACAGAGTTCGGTCCTGGGTCCTCTGGTATCTACTTCTCTGAAGTCCAGGCCAACATGAAAGGGCTCTGGCTGACAAAGTTCACAGACAATTGCAAGTTGGGAGCTATTATTAACTCCCCAAGTGATGTTAGCATCCTACAGAAAGGCCTCACTGAGACCAACGACTGGTGTCAGAACCATGGCCTTAAGCTCAATGCCAAAAAAATGTGTTGTCATCCCCTTTGGGAAAAACCCAGTTCGCATGAATTACCACATCAATGGTAGTCCACTAAACACAGAAGGCAATTTCAGTAAGTCCTTCTATGTGGCACATCTCATTACTAAGGGTTTTGCATCCAGGAGGAAAGAGGTCATTGTCTCCCTCTACTCTTCCCTCATTAGGCCAATCATCAAGTGCAATGCCCCATTTGGCATGTACCTCACTAGACACCTGCAACAACTGGAAAGACCACTAAAGTACCTCACAAAGAGGATCCTAGGCCTTAAACACTTGTCCTATATGGGACAGACTCAAAAAAACTCCAAGTATTCTCTGTCTCATATCGCCTACTTAGAGTCGATCTCTGCTTGACTTACAAAGCCATGTCTGACTCGGCTCTGTTAGAAATGCTGCATCTAAAGAAATCTCAATCCCTGCACACCACATGCTCCAGAGACCTCAACCTCATTACCGCAATCAACAGAATGTGCTGGAGGGACAGGTTTATAACCTAGAGACTGCCCATGCTATGGAATAGACTTCCCATATATGTCAAACAGAGCACCTCACTGACCCTCTTCAAGAGAAATCTTGATGAGTAGATGGGAAATAGAAAATTCACCCCGGGGATCACTCCAGTGGCTCTGGAAACTAAGGTCGGGTGGCACGATGCCAGGGTAATCCTATGGGCTAGGCTTGTAAAGGCTCCAGGGCCATTAGCCTAGTACACACCTATGAACATTCTTCCTTTGCTGGGCAGACAAGTCCTCTTCAGGGGGGGAAAAAACATTTGACATTATTTTTTTTTTGCTTAAACTAAGTTTTTGTGAAAAACAATTATTTTAAAGCTATGGAAAAGTGTTTTTATTGACAGTGACATTACTTTTATATACTTTTTAAATGGGAGCACATTTTTTTTTACTTTTGTAGTTAAAAGTTGTTAAAAACTCATTTTTTGTAGAGAAATTATGTTCAGTGGGAAAAGTGCCTTTTTTGCAACTTTCCTGTTTTACTAGTAACTGTTGTTAAGTTTTCCTGGGAAACGAGCACCATTTTCAGCTTCACCATGGAACACACTACTGGTCCATCAGTCAGACCTTCTTAACAGCCACAAAAAGAAAAAAATAATTAAAGAGCCTTTGCCATCACAGCAGGCTAGTAATTTGCCACATCTGCAGCTGGGTGACTCTACTGTGCTGAAAGCTGGTTCCCCAAAACCACTCCTCTTTTTCTTTGGATCCTTCTGGTGTTCTCCATACAGCCACCATGGACCAGGGCTTAGCCATGTTCTCTGTGTCAGTTTGGGTTCGCTCATTGGGCAGAGACCCTTTGGTTGGTTATAGGAGAAGGAGCAAAGAAAGTGCCCATGCTTAGCCAAAATGTTGTGTCATTCCATGGCAAAACTGTTGCAGGCAGTGCTAGGTTTATCTGTCCCAACTTTCATGTCAAAAAGAGATGGAAAGGTAAACATTTAACTTCTCCTCTGTCAAGTTTCTCTGGACAGGAGTAATTTATTGGGCTTGGTTCAGGGGCCTGTATAGGCTATAGCCCCTTCTTATAAGGTGGGGATTCCTCTTTCCCTAAAGAGGTTCAAGGTTTTAAACCTGTAGGGGAATATGAAGGGACATATACAGTTTATTTTCTCCTTGGGTTTCGATTCAGATTCTGAGGAGTGCATGGTATCTGATTCTCCCAGTGACAGATTCCCAGTTTCATTCTCTGAGACTATTTAAAGGATAGTCAGCACTGAAGGATGTTTTTGTCACAATCTGTGTTTTCCTTGACAGTCAGCCTGCTTCTCCTAAGAAAGCAGATTTTTACGTTCCTCAGTCATTCATGATTTTATAAACTAATTCCCGGACTTGACTCAGCAACTATATCTTGAGTACATTCATGTGCTGCCAAACATTTTGTTAATTCTAATCTTTCCCCTTCTGATAAGGATGGTAAGGCTTTTGATACATTTGGGGGAAAAGTGCACACTTCTGTAACTGTGAGTTTTCGAATTCTAAACTGTCAGGCTGATATGTTGACATTTAGCCTAATTGTGAATGTATGAGGAATGTTTTTGCTTCAATTTTCTCGTGAGGAAAAATCTACCTTGTGTAGTTCAGTTTCTTCTATTTATCTAGTCAGTACTTTGCAGTGGCGGCTGGTGACTTCAAATCACAGGGGGGCTGCAGGAGACGCTGAATGGGCGGGGCCAAAGGGAAGGGGTGTGGTCAACCATAAAGGGGAGGGGCTATGCACAAAACCACAAAAAAACTAACTTTAATTAAATACGCTGCCCTGGGTGGCAAACCATCATTATGAAAGTCCAATCAAGACAAAAATAAGTGTAGAAGAATAAAAATATTTCAATGCATTGGCTGCATGACAGCTTACTTAATATCTAGATGGAAACAAAAGGTTGTGAGGCATGAAAAAATAAATTACTTTTTAAATACATTACTGGAATGCCAGTCAAAATCAAGTATAAGAAAAACCAGAAGCACTCAACTCAAACCACTTCTCCTTGCACTGCAGTTCTAATTATAATATATTCAGCTTTATTAAAGTACCAAGCAACATGCTGAAAGTAGAAATCTATGTGACGCCCCCACTTGTAAAAATGTTTCTTATCCAAAAAGACCTGCTGCCTGACAACTTGTTTCATGGGGAAAACATGATAAAAGTAAAAATGAAAAGCAAACAAGAAACAAGCTCAAGATACATTGCTTAAAGGATTACTGTACAGGTTATGGACCACACATGATTGGCATTCTGTTTAGTTTACGGGTAAAGCCTGTAGAGATGACTGGAAGTCTCCAACAAGTGTAATGAGCTTTTAAAATAATGGAATCCTGTCCTTTAATACCCAAGGCTTATACATTATCTAGTCAAGTATTCTCTGCATGGCAACAACAGAAAGGCTTTCAATGTTGGCAATTCTTTAACAGTATGCTTATTAAAGCTTACTTGCATCTTACGATGTCAGACAAGCTTACCTTATGGTCATTAAAGCATTGCTACTTAAACACAGAGCAACAGGCACTTTGAGTAATAAGCATAAATCAACAGTACAAAAATATGACAGAAACCAGACCATTCTGCAAAATCAAGGACAGATGAAAAGCCACTGTAGTACTTATGCAGTGTGTCCTCCCCATCCAAGGTAGATACAACTACTCCTTGCCTTGCTTGGACACATCCAGAGTCACTACATGGGGAGTGGGGTGCAACAAGCATGTCACAATTTGAAATCTCTCTGGCTGACTGTGATGGCCCTGACACATTTGTCATACCTCTCAACTTCAAGAGCAAGAAATCTGGACAAAGCCATACACAGAAGTGGGACAAAGGCACAACAATAAGGACAATTTTTAAATATTGCTCTAATAAACTTAGAAAGATAATAGAATAGGTCTTGCATTAGTATGAATTTTCTGAAGGGTATAAAATCTGAAACTCAAATGTCTGTCATTTTCTAACTTCAGTCTTTAGTGATTTGTCACTAATTTGCCAAAAACACAATTTTATGAAAAATGGACCAAAAATGTGATGCAAAAATATAAAATAGACACACAATACAGCTTCTACCTGTCAAAGAAGGGACACTTTAATATTAGTACTGCTACCTTGAGCAGCTGACAAAATAAAAGAATCTACATGCATTTCAAGTAATCTATAACTTTGATTATTACAGTTATTTCTGAATTGTAAACCCTCCATGTTTTCTTCCAAAATTGCTATTTTGCGGAGGGATTATTAGGGGGAAGAGCAACATTTTGAGCCAAAAATTGGGGACAGTTGAGAGGTTGGCTATGCCTAATTCTATAAAGCAATTTATTTGCATGTACCTCTCAACCTGTTAATGCAGTAAATCTGAACAAGGCCAAATATATTGGGGCACATATAAACAGTACTAAAAATTGCTCTTGTATAAATTGAGACAGTTGATAGAACGGCTCTTACTTTAACATGCATTTTTATGAAGGTTATGAAGTCTGAAACTTATTATTTAGTGACTTCTGGCAAATCATTTAGGAATTAAAACTACAAATTTTATGAACAACAAACCAAAAATAAGAAGCAAAATCTATTCATTCTTTGAAAATCTGGACAGTTGGGAGGTATAGTTCAGCTGGGCCTCTCTGAGTTTGCTGCCCTTCCCCCCCCTGACAAGATAATGGTTGAACTGGAGCCTCCGCAGCCATTCCAATTAACCATTACTTGGCTATTTCACTCCATTTACCATAAACACTAATGTGCATACTGCTTTACTTCAATGATTGGACTTCATTTGAAAGTTTTATTTTGTATTTTACAGCACAAACATTAAGTCATCTGTTAAACAAAGCAATGCAGTCTCACAATGAAAACTTAGCATTAAAACTTCTCTGCCCTTGAAACTCACATTCATTGAAACAGCATTGAAACCCACATTCAAAGAAAATACATTTTGCCAGTGGCAGATAAAGATTAATTTTGGGCTGTTTTGAATCATAGGCCCCTTGCATATGAAACATACATGTGCTCTTTGATACACCTTCCTCATTGTACTAAAAATTATATTCCTTGTACAATACAGTACACTTGTTAGAGGGTGTTTTAAATTTGTTTTGAACATTTTTCCAGTAAGCAATGAAACAAAACATATGCACCCATAATGGCAAAACTGCCCAGTTGAGAACATTTATCATAAAAGTCTACTCAGACTTCCACAGTCCACCATTATTAGTAAATATACACAATTCTACAGTCCACCATTATTAGTAAATATGCACAATTCCACAGTCCACCATTATCAGTAAATATGCACAATTCTACAGTCCACCATTATCAGTAAATATGCACAATTCTACAGTGCACCTTTATCAGTAAATATGCACAATTCTACAGTGCACCTTTATCAGTAAATATGCACAATTCTACAGTCCATATTCAGTGAATTCAGTTCTTGCCATAGCTGTCAACCTTAGCACAAAAACCTGGGCAGAAGCCAATAATGGGAATACAGTCCCAAAAATAGGGACAAATTTAAAATATTCATCTTATAAACTTAGAAAATTGCTAGAAAAAAGGTTGTGCTACTATGTATTCTGAAGAACATGAAGTTTGAAATTCAAATGCCGGTCAATTTTACTGCGGACAGAACAAAACAATTTTCAGCAGAGACAGGGATTAATACTGCAGACACGTCTTTGTAAAATGGCAGGGCATCAGAGCAAATCCACACAAACACAGAGAGGAGATGCAGACTCCACACAGAAGCCACCCCAACCAAGAGTCAAACCAGAAAACCTATAGCTGTGAGGCAACAATACTACCACTGCACCATCAAATCTGCAAGGAATTAAGCATTCAGAAACCTGAAGTCTGAAATTCAAATGCCTGTCAATTTTACTGCGGACAGAACAAAAACAATTTTCAGCAGAGACGAGGGATTAATACTGCAGACACGTCTTTGTAAAATGGCAGGGCACCAGAGCAAATCCACACAAATACAGGGAGGAGATGCAGACAGAAGCCACCCCAACCAAGAATCAAACCAGAAAACCTATAGTTGTGAGGTAACAATACTATCACTGCACCATCAATTATACAAGGAATTAAACATTCAGAAACCTGAAGTCTGAAATTCAAATGCCTGTCAATTTTACTGCGGACAGAACAAAACAATTTTCAGCAGAGACGAGGGATTAAAACTGCAGACACATCTTTGTAAAATGGCAGGGCACCAGAGCAAATCCACACAAACACAGGCAGGAGATGCAGACTCCAAACAGAAGCCACCCCAACCAAGAATCAAACCAGAAAACCTATAGCTGTGAGACAACAATACTACCACCGCACCATCAATTATGCAAGGAATTAAACATTCAGAAACCTGAAGTCTGAAATTCAAATGCTTGTCAATTTTACTGCGGACAGAACAAAACCAATTTTCAGCAGGGATTAAAACTGCAGACACGTCTTTGTAAAATGGCAGGGCACCAGAGCAAATCCACACAAACACATGGAGGAGATGCAGACTCCACACAGAAGCCACCCCAACCAAGAATCAAACCAGAAAACCTATAGCTGTGAGGCAACAATACTACCACTGCACCATCAAATACGCAAGGAATTAAACATTCAGAAACCCTTAAGTCTGAAATTCAAATGCCTGTCAATTTTATTTAACATTTTTAATCAGGACAGTCTGACTTGGAACAAATAAACAATTTTCAGCAGAGGCCCAGGAAGAAATAATGCAGACATGTCTTTGTAACATGGGAGGACACAAAAGCAAACCCACACAAACACAGGAGAAGATACAGACCCCACAAAGAAGGAACCCCAGCCAAGAATCAAACCCAAGAACCTGCAGCTGTGAGGCAACAATGCTACTACTACACCATCAAATATCAAGCATTGCAACATTTACAAACCACAGATATTATGAGGAACAGATCAGATCAATATGAGGCAAAATCTGAAATTTTTACAAATGGTGGTGGGTAGGAACTCAAGTCTTTAACACCTGCACACAGGGTACAGGGTTCAAGCCTGAGGCATTCCCTACCACACCACCATAAGCACCTGGGGCATTTTCACACACACACACACACACACACACACACACACACACACACACACACACACACACACACACACACACACACACACACACACACACAAAAGTAAAGCACAAGCACCATACACAAACTCCAGTAAAGCACAAGCACCATACACACAAATAAACATTGTAAATTAAAAGCACCTTACCTGAATACATCCAGCTAACGTACATCCTTCCCGCGCAATACTGAAGACCCGCGAGATCCCAATGCTCCATCCCGACGAGATCCTAATGCTCTGTCCCGAGTCCCTGCTGCTGCTCTTGCAGTCCGGATGTGTCCCATAATCCTGGCGAGTCTGTGCACTGTAAAGTGCACAGGCGTCTCTGTGTCCCCTATGGGGACGGCCGGACTGCCTTGAGCATGCGCATAGACCGACAGTAGTCGGACTCGTCTATCGCATGCGAAGTCCGCTAATTTTGAAAAAATATTTTTTTTAATTTTCATTTTTCTTTCTTTCTTTTTTTATTTTTGAGGGGGCTGCAGTCCAGCAGCCCTATGCCACGAGCCGCCCCTGGTACTTTGATTGAAATGTATCATGACTCCGTATTTAACTATTACAGGACTGCTGCCACTGGTACTGTCTTAAGGAGGATTGCCTTGCTATGTTCTCAGAACCTCCCAAAAGACACAAATATTGGCTGGAGATTTAGTTTTTTGATCCTCTGCTGCAAAAGTTATCAAAATGTGTGATGAAAGAAGTAAGCTGATTCAGGGAATCCAATTTTCAGCCCTCCTTCTCTAAATTCTCCAAGGGATTCTGTGCTTCCTCATCTAATTTTGGCAAGAAACAACAGTCTCAGCAGAATGTTGGTAACAGTTGTTTTTTTAAGCAATGTCAGGGAGGTTCCAGAAAGAAAGAAAGGAACTCTACAAAGGACAGTCAGATACATTAGAATGACTGTGAGGGACTCTCAAGTCTTGGCAGTTCTTTATCCCTTTCAGAAAGTGTGAATCTCTGTTTCTGTCTCTTTGTCAACAGACTATTTTAGACAAATGTGTTCTGAATGTGATCCATCTAGGATACAGATGGCAGTGTGAGTAAATTCTGCACTTTCAGGGTATTCCTTGTCATCCTCCAGACCAAAGTCTTCTCTTTCCTCCTCTGTTACAGGATATGCTATCTCTGGGGGTAATAGAAGCTGTTCAGTTAGGAAAGCGATTTTACTCAAGAATGTTTTTAGTGCCAAAGAGGGAAAACTCTTGGAAACCAGTTCTGGATACTTCTTTCCTCAAGCAATTTGTGATAGTGCCCAAATTCAAAATTCTTTCACTTCAGAACCTGTTACCCCTTATTCCTTATTTGAATTTTGTAGTAACCCTAGATTGAAAAATGCATATCATCACATTCGTATTCATCCAGATTTCAGGTGTTTCTTAAGGCTTTGCGTGTCTGGATCACATTACCAGTTCTCTGCCTTACCTTTTGGGCTATCCACTAGTCCAAGGCAGTTCACAGTGTCTAGCTTCTATGACAGCTCACTGCAAGCTACAGGGTATCAACATTTTTCCATATTTAGATTTGTTTACCTTTGCAGTCTTTTTTTTAAATGTCAGGAATCTCTCTCCCCTGGGTAGGTGATCCTACACAGACTGGTATTCCAAGCTGATCTCACAGGTTCGAGATGCTTCAGAACAAAAAACTTTTCTTCCACAGGAAAAATAGAGCTCTTTTTGATCTGTTCTAGGGGTTTTCCACTCAGACTTCTGTTACAATGAGGGGATACCTCAGAATTCTGGGATGTCCTTCAAGGATGCATCTGCAGTCATCACATATGGGTTGTCCTGCCTCAGGCAGCCCTTCGGTCGGCCGGATTCCAAAGTCTGGGTCTGGCCTCGGCTGATGTCGCACTTTCCCCGACGTCAGAACGTCTGGGGTATAAAAGCATCAGCCGACGCCATCTTCCTCAGTCTTTCTTGCCGCGTGGTGCCCAAAACAGAAGCAGTTCGCAAGTGCCGGTCGGCCAGCTCCTGTGATTCAGCTACCGAAAACTTCGAAAAAGCTAAGTACCCCGTTGGGGACTCTTTTTTGCCTCAGCCGATGTCAGATAAAGTTAATAATTGTTTAACTTGTGGGAAACAAATACCTCATAAGGATTTCCACTCTTACTGCCTCCCCTGCTTAGGCCCAGACCACGACATCTCGGCCTGTTCAGCCTGTGCTTCCTTTAACCGACGAACTCTTAGACGTTGGTCGGAGTTTGCAGAGGAGTTTTTTGGGGCTAGTTTTGCTTATAAGATGCCGTCGGAGACTCCGACTTCGCATTTAGTTAAAAAACGGAAGGACAAGGACCGACACACGCGGACCGCGGTTTCGGCTGAAACCACGGTCAGGCCTACGCAGTGTCTCGGTCTCGGCTGAAACAGAGTCCTTGGTACTTCCTATTGCGAAACCACACAACCGACTACCTCGGCCCTGGAGGCCCCGGCCGAGTCGGTCATTGAATTACCTACTGAAACCGGTGTCCAGGAACCTTCCGACACCATTCCTTTAGATAAGTCTACTCCTGCACGTGGTGCAGCCAGACCCCCTGCTTCCATGTCCATTAAGGCTTTCTCCAGGGCTAAAGCTGCTAAACTTACTAAGGCTTTGCCTCCCAAGGTTTCCTCTCAGAGACCTTCTGCTAGCTCTCAGATTCTTACCCTAGCAGAGGATCTGATCTCTTTAAATAGAGGTTCCCAACCTCATCCGGACAGGGGCTCTCAACCACCTCCAGACAAAAGGCCCAGGGTTGAGCCCTCTGATCCCCAGTCCTCTGATGAGTCCACCGATGGCTCTGCTCTGTCAGACCACCAGGAGGAGGCTTATTCAGCCTACGAGGATTCTGATGCTGAAGAATCTATTCCCTCGGCCTCCCCTCCTGAAGAGTTTTCCTTTGGAGAGACATTACACTCTATGAGAGAACATTTTCAATGGCAGGGTCAGGAATTCTCTGATTCCAGAAAGAGATTAAGGACCTTTTTACATTTACCTCAGCATAAGCCCTTAGCTATACCTCCTGTTTTGAATGTCATTGATGATGTGTACTCTGATGCTAGTACTGCCCCTGACTCTCTCCCTCCGGCTCCTGCCAAACCTGATAGGTACTACAGGGTCCCGGACTCACATCTACACCTGTACAAGGCCCACTCTGCTGATCCAGAAACTATTTCTCAGGGCCCAAAAGGGGTTGCAGCTGCCACTGCTAAAAATCCTCTACCCTCTGAAACATTAGAGAGATGGGGTAAGAAAGTGTATACTTCTGCAACTCTTTCCATGAGGGCATTAAATTGTCAATTTCATATGATACAGTACCAAGAGTATTTACTAGATGAATTGCATAAGAAACTGTCCTCTTCTGAACCCCTTGATCGCAAATCCCTTCAGGATCTGGTGCATAACTCCCAGCAGGTTAGTAACCATTTCTTGCAGTGCGGTTATGATGCATTGGAAGCTTCATGTAGATCAGCTATGACAGGTGCAGTTATATGTAGGCATGCCTGGCTGAAGGAACAATCTCTGCCAGACCATGTTAAAGCTAAGCTTTTGGATGCTCCTATGGAAAAGCAAAAATTATTTGGTTCCACGGCTCAGGAGGTTTTAAAGAAATTTGAAGAAAAGGCAAAATCTGTGCAGACAGTTAAAGACTTTCTGCAAGTCCAACCACCAAGATTCAGCAGAAATTGGCCTACTAAGAATTGGTCCTTTCCGGACTCAGACAGATCTCAAAGAGGCAGGAATAGGCGAGCCAGAGGTAGAGGGCAAGCTAGAGGCTCCTACAGAGGCCGTCAGTGGCAGCCTCCCAACCAGAGAGGTAGTGCAGGAACTACAACTGCTACACCAGGACAGACTCAATGACTTTATTTTGACTCCGCCGACCAGGGCTCAATTAGAAGCACCTTTGGGTGGAAAACTTTCTCTATTCTCAAAGAAATTGGCACAGCATTACAAGGGACGCATGGACACTGCAAATAATAGACAAAGGATACAGGTTCCACTTCCACTCATTGCCAAAAAGAAAAGGCACGCCAGACCTGCCACCAAATCAGAGGGCAGAGGCTTTGAAGCAAATTACCAACTTAATGCAAATGAAAGCCATAGAAAAGGTACCTCTTTCAGAACAAGGCCAGGGATTTTACTCCAGATTATTCCTTGTTCCAAGAAAAGAAAATCAATGGAGGCCTATTCTCGACTTGTCCGCTCTGAATACTTACCTCATTGTGCCAAAATTCAAAATGCTGACTCTACAGCAACTCCTTCCCATGCTGGGCAAGGGGTCTTGGCTGGTGACTCTAGACCTCAAGGAGGCATACCTGCATGTCCCTATTCGACAAAGCTGCAGAAGACACCTCAGATTTCTTGCAGGGTCAGAGCATTATCAATTCTCAGCATTACCCTTTGGCTTATCTACTGCGCCCAGAGTATTCACGAAATGCCTGGCATCAGTAATTGCACACTGCAGACTTCAGGGGATTCAAATCTACCCATATCTGGACGACTGCCTAATACAAGCGGACAGCAAGCAAACTTTGTTAAAGGACTTGGACTATGCCATCCACCTGTTACAGGCCTTGGGATATACAGTCAACATCCACAAATCAAGACTGGTTCCATCCCAAAGAATAACTTTTCTGAGTGCGGATCTAGACACAACCACCCAAATGGCCTTTCTCACAGAAGAAAAACAAAAACAACTACCAGTTTACTTCCAGAATCTGACAAGACAAACTCAGCTGACTGCAAGGAAAATCCTGCAGGCCCTGGGTTACATGGCATCTTGCATTCTTCTGATTCCAAGCAAGACTGCATATGAGAAAATTACAATGGTACCTAAGAAGTTTATGGACACAGCACAGTCACAGCTTAGAAACTCTGATCCCACTCATTCCTTGCCTTCAAAAGGAATTTCTGTGGTGGGCTCAAGCCTGCCAGTCGAACAGTGGGTTGCCCTTCAGCAAGCCAAGAGCCAACCAAACCATTACCACGGACGCTTCAGACCAAGGTTGGGGAGCACACATGGAGGGCAGATGTATCCAAGGGCTATGGTCACAAAGAGAGCTGCGCATGCACATAAACCAAAAGGAAATGCTGGCAGTGATACACGCAATCGAGGCCTTCAAACCTTTCCTTCAACAAGGCCACCTGCTCATAAGGACAGACAACACCACAGTTATGTGGTACATAAACAAGCAAGGAGGCACCCATTCCTACCCTCTTTGCAGACTGACAATGAATCTATGGGAACTTGCTTTGAAACTCAACATACAGCTACAGTCCCAGTTCGTGCCAGGGAAAGACAATACACTGGCAGACAGCTTAAGCAGAACTACCATGGATGCACACGAATGGATGCTGCACCCAGACATCTTCTTACTCATCACACAATCATGGGGAAGGCTGGAAATAGATCTGTTCGCTTCCCCCCTCAATCATTAACTGAAGAAATTCTGCTCAAGGACATACCACCCACAAGCATGGAAAGTGGACGCTCTCTCTTTCAGCTGGAAAGCTCTAACAGTGTATACTTTCCCACCTCTCCCATTAATGACAAAGGTACTACTGAAGATCAGGACAGAACAGCCCAGAGTAATTCTGATAGCTCCAAACTGGCCAAGACAGCACTGGTACCCACTGTTAAAGAGCATGTCACAGATGAAACCATGGCCTCTCCACCTATGGCCACTCCTACTGACGCAGCACAATTTCAGGACTCTGCACTCCAACCTGAAAACCTTGCAGCTAACTGCCTGGAGAATACCATGACTCCTCCTCAGGATAACCTATCCCAGAGAGTGAAGGATATTATTATGGAAGCTTGCCGGCCTTCCACAAGGAAGGCATATTCAGCAAAATAGAAAAGATTTCACACCTGGAACACAGCAAAGGGCCTAGATGTGACAGTGATGAACATGGCACATATACTGGAATATTTGGCAGAATTGTTCCACAATGGCCTGTCTTACTCTTCCATTAAGATACATGCCTCAGCAATCTCAGCAGAATACAATGTTAACCCACCTGTCTTCTCTCATCCTCTCCTAAGACAATTTCTAAGAGGAATCAAAAACATTAATCCTCCAAGGAAACCACCTCTACCTAATTGGGACCTGAATTTCGTGTTGGAAAAACTAACACTTCCTCCCTTTGAACCAGCAGCATCGGCAGATCTACAGTTTTTGTCTTGGAAAACTGCCTTCCTTCTGGCCATAACCTCAGCAAAAAGAGTATCTGAGCTACAAGCTTTAATGGCAGTGCAGCCATTTCTTATCTTTCATCAGGACAGAGTTTCTTTGAGAACCAATCCTACATTCATGCCAAAGGTGGTATCCAGGGTATCTTTGAACCAAGCTATTCACTTGCCTACATTCTTCCCACAACCACAAAATAAAGGGAGACTTCTGCACACCCTGGACATACACAGACAACTGCGCTACTACTTGGACAGAACTAAAAGTTACAGAAAGACTGACCAGTTGTTTGTAGCATATGCTGCTGGCGTACAAGGAAAAGCAATTTCCAAACAGACAATTTCAAAATGGATAGGAAATTGCATTTGTTTTTGTTACTCCTTTCATGGAAAAACTGTGCCAGCTAACATTAGACCTCATTCCACGAGAGCCACAGCCACCACCACAGCCTTCCTAAGAGGGGTGGCTACCAAAGACATTTTAGAAGATGCTACATGGAGCTCCATGCATACATTTACCAAGCATTACAATTTACCTTTATACTCCAGATCCAGAGCAGGTTTTTCTACGGCAGTCCTGCAGGGTATCTTAACTACACCATCCTTTACTTAGTACCTCCACCCCCAGATTGGCTATGGTATTCTACCCATATGTAAAGAATAATCCACGACCTTGAAGAAAGGAACCAGAACTCTGCTAAAGTCCACAAGGCTGTATTTTTATTTCTGAAGTGTTCCAAAAGTCACAGATAAAATCACACTGAAGTATTCCAAAAGTCACAGATAAAATCACACAAGCGCTTTCGCTCAGGCAGTCCTGAGCTTTATCAAGTGAAAACAAAATGCAGTATGCAGTAACCTCCATTAAATAGCCTAGCAATTATACAATTAATTAATTAGTAAGTCTAGTACTAGGTGTGGTACTTTGGGTTGGATGTTAAAAAAGTTAGTCATTATACCAACTCAAAAAATGAAATGTTTGCAACAACATCTGCACTTAAATAAAAATGACTAACCATAAAAACATTTTAAAATACCAGTTTCCTAGGTTTCAGAACATAAAAGTCTGAAGTCTGGTTGGGGTTGTAGATTGTTAAGGAATATGCTTAAAGATGTGTTTGGATTGTCAGTGAATTGTTAAAAATTTTTTCTTTTATTATTACTTTGCACTGATAAAGACATGCAATAAAATGTGCGTGAGATATTTTTGATGCCCATCCATATACCATTTCATATAGAATTTGATTTATTAGTCAGAGTCCTAAAACCGTGGATGTTCAGTAATTTAATATGCTGTGTGGGGATGCTGTAGTATGAAGGGGGTCAAGTATGAGAGTTATAACCTAGCCCTCCTAAGCTTGAGGACCGGTTTAATGCTGATCATCCCATTCAGACCTGGTGGCTTCCCTGCATAAATAATAAATCAATAAAATAAATCAAATTCTATATGAAATGGTATATGGATGGGCATCAAAAATATCTCACGCACATTTTATTGCATGTCTTTATCAGTGCAAAGTAATAATAAAAAGAAAAAAATTTTTAACAATTCACTGACAATCCAAACACATCTTTAAGCATATTCCTTAACAATCTACCCAACCAGACTTCAGACTTTATGTTCTGAAACCTAGGAAACTGGTATTTTAAAATGTTTTTATGGTTAGTCATTTTATTTAAGTGCAGATGTTGTTGCAAACATTTCATTTTGAGTTGGTATAATGACTAACTTTTTTAACATCCAACTCCAAAGTACCACACCTTAGTACTAGACTTACTAATTAATTAATTGTATAATTGCTAGGCTATTTAATGGAGGTTACTGCATACTGCATTTTGTTTTCACTTGATAAAGCTCAGGACTGCCTGAGCAAGCTTTGTGTGATTTTATCTGTGACTTTTGAAATACTTCAGTGTGATTTTATCTGTGACTTTTGGAACACTTCAGAAATAAAAATACAGCCTTGTGGACTTTAGCAGAGTTCTGGTTCCTTTCTTCAAGGTCGTGGATTATTCTTTGCTTGTCTTTGTTTTTTTGTGTATTCTACCCATATGTGATGACTGCAGATGCATCCTTGAAGGACATAGTACAGTTTTGTACCTACCATAAATGTAGATGTCCGATAGGTATGCATCTGCAGTCAGGTTTACCCTCCCTCCTTCCCCTCTGTGGTATTCTTAGGGTGCTTACCCCTCTATTAGCTAGCTGGGGGAATCTATTATGGTGTATTTGTTTGTATATACATGTATATATATATATATATTTTTGCAAATGTTTGGAATTTATTGCATTTCTCCAAATTTAGCCTTCCTAGAGGGCACCTGGCATCTGGGGCAAGAAAAACTGAGGAAGATGGCGTCGGCTGATGCTTTTATACCCCAGACGCTCTGACGTCGGGGAAAGTGCGACATCAGCCGAGGCCAGACCCAGACTTTGGAATCCGGCCGACCGAAGGGCTGCCTGAGGCAGGACAACCCATATGTGATGACTGCAGATGCATACCTATCGGACATCTACATTTATGGTAGGTACAAAACTGTACTTTTTATGCATCCCATGATTCCTCTTGCAAGACTTTACATGAGAAAGATACAATGTTTTTTTAAATCTCATTGATCCAAACATCAACACTCTTTGTCGTTTCAAATTCTAGTTCTGAGATTTGTGAAACGGGAAATCTGTTAGTGGAGATATTAAATTTCTCAGAATCCACGTCTCCTGCTCTTCCCTCCTGCTCCAAAGCAGTCAGTCACAACAGATGCTTCAGACTTTGAGGAGCAGTGTCAATAGGTATAAAAGAGCAAGGTCTTTGGGACAAGAACGACAGTCCACAGCACACAAACATAAAAGAGATGTTATCATTTATAAATGCTGTCAATTCTATGAACCGTCTGTGGTCTCCAGGACCTCTTCATATAGACAATACTATAGTGATGTGCTACATACACTAGCAAGCGGAAACAAGACATTACTCCCTATGTATACTATCCATGTTAGCATGGGATATAGGTTTACAACATAATCTCTCTACATTTGGTACTTGTACATGCTGTGACATCACCATGATGGGCTCTGGTATGTCTCCTTGTGCAGATGGGTCATTTGCAGTCATAGTAGAGGCTACCATCACTAACTTGACATATCCAATCGTATGCCCCTGATTACTGCTGCATACTATGCAGCTGTTCATAGAAGGACACTAGTAATGCTGTGATTAGATTGCCTGCCTTCCCCTTGGATGGTTGAGGTGACATGAGCAGCTCCTTCTCACTACCAACCTGGTTTCTGCAGCATGCAGGCCACTAGTTAAACTCATGTCATCTTGATCAGTGCCTTATCCCTTACTCCACAGAGCAGGCAGCATGAAACATGTTTGATGTTTGGCAGGAATATCTGTTGCCAGGGCTGTACCCTTAGGAAATATGGCCTAATGTTAATACCAGGACAGTACAAGTATCTCTTTTTCCATGTGCTGCCTTTAGTTGGTGCACTGTTGCATCTTGGTTCCCTCCCACCCAACAAATAGTACATGACTGATGTGTTTACCTTTATGTGAGGCCACGCACAAGCTCATGTCCGGTGCTTCCTCCATGTTAAACTTATGATCAGCCTGAAGACCTAGAGGCTATTATCTTTGATTGGGACAAGAATAGTTTCCCCCCCCATCTCTCCCCAAATTACATTATTTTTTGAGAGACCCTGAAGCTTATGAGGTTCTCTGTGGACTGACCTTGGTTCCCTACACTTTACACTGATACACATGAATGTTTCTGTGAAGAATGAAAAAGAACCATGGGGCAACCCTCCCACTGAGTTGAAGATCAGGAATGCATTTGTGGCAGCTTGAAAGCTCCATGACTGTGCTTCTTTGTCCTCAAGGTGGAAGCCCTTTACAAGTCCCCGACCAGGCATTTTCTAGTTGACTGTTACGCATTATGTGATTTCTTCAGTCCAGCACAATCTCCTGAAACCACAATACTTTGCAAACTTTCCACCAGATCGAGTCCAGAGCTCTGGACATGTCTGGCAAAAGAGTATGCTACTTCGCTGCATTGTGGATTAAATCATTCATCCACTCATCTCACCTGTCCAAATTCAGTTATGTCCTAGTAGTAAATCAAACATTAGAAAAGCTTCCAGACCTCCCTTAGTTTAAGTTGACAAAAGACATAACTGAGATTCCGCTTGTGGCCTCCAAGGTGAGCTTCCACATGACTCATTTCAATTTTGATTTTGCTGATGCTGTAGCCATTAGCAGGCTTGGATATATGCCTGCTGCAAATAGTATGGAGCAAACTGTTCTTCCCCAAGAAAGAGTTTAGAAAAAGCATTCTGCATGTCTAGTTTAAGACTCTTATTTTGCTTGTCCTTAGACCGTGGATGACCCCTTAAGGAAATAATAGGCCCCTTAAGGAAGTAATAGGTCCTCCCCAACAAGGGTGACCGGTGTTCCACACAGGAGGTCAACCCCTTGCTGGTTAGATCTGACCATAAACTAATCACTCTGGATATCCACATTCCGCCACCACCCCCAGTCAAAGAAACCACTGTGAAAAACTTTTCAAAAGCAAACTTCACATTACTTAAGGCCGAGGTGGGAAGTTTCAAAGCCCCCATGCTAAAGGATAATGCTGTCCAAGCTGCAAAATCCTTTACTAATGCACTCTACGGGCACCTACAAGAGTGCATGGATTATGCTATCCCAAACAATACCAAGACTCACTCCTCCAAGAAAAGGAAACCAGTCTGGTGGACCCCTGCCATAAACAAGCTATACAATAGAAGGAGGAAACTAGTACAGAAAAGAGTAAAATTGCAAGAAGGGAAGACATCCCTGATCAGTATCAGCAAGAAACTACGTTCCCTCATAAAATCATCCAAGGCTAGCTTTGAAAGAAAAATTGCCATGGACTCCAAAGATAACCACAAGGCATTCTTTAGCTATTTCTAGAATCTAAGTGGCAATTCTCAGATCTGCTTGGAGTTAGTGCAGAATGGCACAAAATACACTGAACCAACTGATATAGCCAATATCCTGGCAGACAGGTTCAGTGCAAACTTCACCCCCTTTCAACCCCAAAAGGGCCCATAACTATAGCAGAAGAATGTAGTGCCCCTGAAATCACTGACACTCAGGTTAAAATAGCCCTCTCCAAAACCAAAAACACAGCATCAATGGGACCGGACGGTGTCCCAGTCTGCATCCTACACGAGCTCAAAGAACTAACCCCTCACCTAAACACACTGTTTAAACTCAGCCTCTTCACAGGCTACGTGCCCACAGAGTGGCGGACAGCAACAGTTATTCCAATCCACAAAGGTGGAGCCACAACGGACCCCAGGAACTATCACCCTATAAGCCTGACTAGCTTGGTCTGCAAAGCTGTGGTGCACATCATCATGGATCTCATTAACAGAAACATTGGGAACCTCCAAACACTGGACCCTACCCAGTTCGGCTTTGTTAAGGGCAGATCATGCCTCCTAAACCTGGTGGACTTCTTTGAGACAGTTACCAAGGCTATAGACGAGGGGAAAGGTGGTCCACACAGCCTACCTAGATCTCGCAAATGCCTCCAACACCATTCCCCACTCAGGTATTATGGACAAGCTCACCAGCCTGAACATAAACCCCTACATCACGAGATGGTTTGCCAACTGACTCACGGACAGAACCCACATGGTAAGAGTTGCGGGAGCTAGGTCTGACTCTAAACTGGTTACGAGTGGTGTTCCCCAGGGCTCAGTCCTAGGACCCCTCCTATTCGGTATATACTTCTCAGAGGTACAGGCAAGCACAGGAGGACTATGGCTGACCAAGTTGGCAGACGACTGCAAACTAGGGGCTATAATTGACCCCCTGGCTGACACAGACATCCTCCAAAAGGGTAAACTACCACATAGGTGGTAGCCCCCTAAATACGGAAGACGTAATAAGGGATCTGGGGACCCAAGTAGATAGTAACCTCTCCATTGATAATCACATTGCCAAAGTGGTTATAAAATCCTTCTGTGTGGCCCACCTAATCACAAAAGGGTTTGCATCCAGATCAAAAGAGGTCATTGGGCCCCTCTACGCATCACTCATCAGACCCATCATAGAGTACAGTGCCCCATTTGGGATGTACCTTACAAGACACCTGCAACAACTGGAAAGACCACAGAAGTACCTCACCAAGAGGATCACTGGCCTCAAGCACATGCCCTATGCAGCTCGACTGAAGAAACTCCAGCTGTACTCGGTTGCATACCGCCTGTTCAGAGGTGATCTCTGCCTGACGTACAAGGCCATGTCCAACCCAGAATTGATGGACAAGCTCCACCTAAAGAAAACCATATCCCCTTGAGCCACACACCCCAGGGATCTAAACCTCACCACAACAATAAATAGGATGTGCTGGAGGGATAAGATTCCTGTCCCAGAGACTTCCCATGCTCTGGAACAAGATTCCAGTCTACATTAGGCAGAGCTCCTCGCTAACCCTCTTCAAGAAAAACCCTGATGAGTGGATGGAAAACAGAAAGTTTACCAAAGGGTTCACTTCAATGGCTGTGCTGGTCAGAGGCACAGGGAACTAATTTAAGTGGGTGGTGAAAGCCAACATATTCCAGCTAGGCTTATAAATGCCTTTGGGCAGATAGCCTAGTACCTACCTATGAACCTATAATCACTTTGAAAAGCCATTATTATCCCCTGCACATCTCTCCACTTACTGTGTTTTGGATGTGGTCTTGATTAGCCACATCTTAAAGTTCTTGGATTTTCCAGAGGAAAAAGCTCTGCTAAGAGGCCAGATCATGTTATTGAAACTGTTGGAATGCTGCCACAAGTACTGTTTATACAAAGGAGCTCTATTCCAACAAAGATAAGCAGCTAGACATAGCCTTCCTTACTTAGAACCAAATGTAATGAAATATAACATGTAGTTTAAGTAAAGACCACCATGGTGGTCCACCAGTTTAAATACACTCTATAGCAACAGAAAAAAAAAATCATGCAACAGATCTAAACGTTCTCATATTAAAGATTGCATCAAGAATATCAGTAAGGAATGAAAAGTTACTGTTAGGGCTAATAAAGCAAATCTCAACTTAAATTAGCTTTTGAAGCCAAGGCTAGTCCTAAGTCCTTTTTTAGATACATTAGAAAACTAAGAAATAATACCTATCAGTTTTATGAATGTATCAAAAATGGGACCACCCTTTCTGACCCAGTAGCGGTTACAAATATACTAGCAAACATACTTTACCCTTAAAACAATTGTCTTAATTTCCCAAAGTTCTGAGTCCCTTACTCCTGATATTACAAAGGAGCATGTGCTGAAGGTGCTCTCTAAAACCAACAATACTACTTCCATGGGGCCTGATAATTAACCTGGATGCCTATTAATAGTGCCAAACATGCCTTTGTGGAACCCCTCCTTAAATTGTTTAACCTGAGCTTAGCTACAGGATTTGTCCCCAAGTATGTTGAACTGCAACACAAGGATGGCCCTAACATGGACCTGGGAAACACTGTAACCATTTACCTGACTAATCTGGTTTGCAGGTCATGGAATGTAATATATATGGTCTCATAAACTATGATATCAAAAAGCTTCTCATGCTAGACCCACATTCACATCACTTTAACTTTGTGAAAGGGAGATTCTGCCTACTTAATGTCATTAACTTCTTCAGGAAAGTCACACAGGTTGTAGACAAGTGGTCATTGTGTTCACGCTTCTTATTTGGATTTGGCTAACAGTATTATTAAGCTAAATGACTAAAAAGTAGATCCATAAATGGTGAGGTAGCCAGTCAGCTATCCAAAATGTAGAAATAGTCAAGGTGGCAGGCACTATGTTGGAAAGTATGAAAGTAACTAGTTATGTCTCCCAGGTGTCAGGAATGGAACCCCTCTTTTTCATCATGCACTTCAATCCTAGTCCAGGAAATTAGGAACTTTGGCTAACTAAGCTAGCAGATGACCACAAACTGGGCATCATTGTCAAACTTCGCCTCCTTCTTTTTCACAGTGTACTTGTCTGTACTTCAACAAGTGCAGACATCCCATCTCAAATCTGTCCTTATGCAGTAGCAAGCTCAAACAACATAACTAGAAAGTAACATGTTGTGCATCTTTGACTAGATATGCAGAAACAAGATATTATTTTTCTTATATGTCAACTGTAAATATATATAAGAACTGTAATCTATAATGTGTTTTTTTCTGTCAAATTGTATGCAAGTACTTTAATCATTGTGTCATAGTACTTGCATGTGAAAACATATTGCTGTAGCATAAATTACATGTTCTTTACTATAGTATTCCTGTTACTAATGCTGCAAAGATATTAGTTTATTTATATGTTGTAGTGCTATAATTCTCTTTGTGTTGTATAAACATGGAAGTCTCTCCTGTATTTTATGGAGCTTTTCTCCCAGGCCTCTTCTGAAAAGGGACTTTTTGCCCAGTCGGACCTTTCCACTAAACAAATGAAATATTTATTTTATTTATTTATCTATTTATTTCGCACTTGTTTTCCAGGATAGCCCAACTGGACAGCAAGTGTCCGTTTTCAGCAGAGTCCTGGGGAGAAAAGCTCCAATACAAATACAGAAAAAAGCATGCAATTTATATTAACATGAGATAAAAAAAATTGCACACAGTAAAAACTTACAGATTGCTTAGAATATGTCAGAGTATAGATGTAATGTTTACAGATGTTTGTCAGGCTATAAAAAAAGTTGTGTTATATAGAACGAACACAGCAGTTTGTAGCATTCACATGGATGGATGAAGAGATGACTATTTGTACAAATATTTACAGTAATTTACAGTGAACACTTCGATGCATTCAAATGAGTGTAGTGCATTCTGAATAGCAATATAATACATTTGTATAGCACCTTGACAGAGCATACAACTGAGTAGTTAAGAGGTGTCCCTGTAGTAAAAGGTGGGTTTATGGCAGTTTGTTACAGTTGCATAGATGGTTTGAGTAAAGATATGATTTTAGAAGTCTAAGGTCAGGAGGAAGGTTGTTCCAGATCTTGGCAATAAATAAAATAAAATCTCCTTCTGATACCCTTCCATTCCATCACAAACAAATGGTGCACAGAAAAAATGATTAAAATTAAATGCAAAACAGTGCAGCATTATCAAATTTAGTAAACCGTTCTCTCCCTCAAGGTACAGCGTAACCAGTACCCGACTTCAAAATGAAAAAGTAAACAGGGATCTTGAAACCTGGGCTGATGATTCCCAATCTTTCAACCACCATCTGGCAACAGTAGTCAGAAAATCCTTCAGTTTAGCAGAACTGATATTTAAAAGCATATCATTCAGCACAAAGTTATCATTCCTCCATACATAACTCTAATTAGATCAGTTATTGAGTACAGTGCACCCTGGTGGATGTACCTTTCTTGAACTGTTAAGCAAATGGAAAAGTCTCAGATGTTTCTAGCCAAGAAGAGATGGCCTAAAGTCCATGAGCTACAAGGAAAGTCTTGAAGCATTATCATATCATCCTTTATCTTGTGTATCTTCTAAAGTCAAATATCTGCACTAATACTAGAACTATTTACTTAAATCTTCAACCAACCAAAAAATAAAATGATCTGAAGAGGTAAATTTTATTACTGAATGTCTACTCCACTTGCAGAGCAGACTTCCTGTAGATGTTAAACAAAGTGATGCCCTAGCATCCTTCAGATTAAACTTGGATGAGTGGATAGGTAGCCATAAGTTTACTCTGGGCTTACTTGCTTTGTCCTTCTTGACACGGGAGGTACAGCATGAATGTAGTTATTGTCAGACCATAAATGGTCTTTTTGACTCATTTGCCTTGTATTTCCTGTGAACAAGCACAGTCTATTTTTGAAAGGAGTTGTAGAGGTTGGCCTCCATTTGAAATGGGTTTGAGATTCCTACTTCCACCTTTTCCTGGTTCTGAAAGGGATGGATGAGTTCCATTCTGTTGTAGACCTCAGTCAGTGTATGTGGTACAGCTAGTTACAGAGGGTGACACTGTACAGAGTCTTGTACCTCTGCTGCCAATTATTTGATATTGTTACTGAATATGATAGTTGGCTTTTGACACATCGGTGTGTGGGGTCCTCGCAGACCCCCCTCCCCAATTTACTCTTGGACTCATTACTTCCAGTACACACTGTTGCATTATAGTACCTGTAGTATTTACCACACTGTTTGTCAGTCTTTGAATTCGTGCATGAAAAAATGTAAATTTCTCATACCTGGATGACTTGCTCCTGGTAAGAACTTTCCAGGGACTGTTTTGAAGTATCTGTTGGCTGGGGCACTCGTAGTTGTAGTTTGTGGGATAACCATAAGTTGGGAAAAGTGCTTTCTAACCTCTTTCCAGATCATTTTCTTTATAGACATAGAGTTGGGTTCTATTCAGTGCCTGTCATTCCTGTTCTTGGAGCGGGTATAGGAAATTATGATTTTGGTGGCCTAGGCGATGATGACATATATAGTCCAGGCATGGACCTTACTGCAGCTTCTTGACTTCATGGCTACCTTGATCTTCATGCTGACATTTGCATATGTGATCTCTGTCTTTTTATTAGTTTCTTAATTCAGTATGGCCAGTGGACATGTGTATCTTTTGTGAGGTAGTTCAGAAGCACTGTCTATTTTAGTGATTTGCTCAAAGTCACACAGTAGGCAAATGGATGTGGAAAAAATCAAAACCCTATACCCTTTGCTTCAGGAGGCAGCTCGTTAATAGCTCAGAGACTTAACCCCTTGTGCTGCCAGATAACCTGTTGCAGTTTGCTGTGAGGTGTCACTGGCAATAGAGTCACTATATACTTGATCTTCTTCTGATGTCAGTCTCATATTGACAGGCCCTGGAGTGGTGGAGAACCTCCCCCATCCTTTTTTTCCTGTAGCCAGTTCATAGGTGTTTAGTCAATTGTGTATTGCCTTTGAGGTTCCAGACACCTAAAGAATGCCTTGTTCATAGGTGTTTACTAGGCCAATGACCACAAGGGCCTTTATAAGCCTAGCCATGCATCCTAAATATCTGACAAGTTCTGATACCCTTGATAAGAGTAACCAGGGGTTTGAGAGATGAAACATTCACAAGCAGGGGCCTGGGAGATGAACCATGCATAGGTTGCCTGTGTCCATTAGAGACATAGGTGTCAAACTAGGGATGAATTTCCTGTTCCCCATCCAACTGTCCAAGTTGCATTTGAATTGGGTTAGGTAGGAACTCTACTTCACATGGATGGGGAACTTGTTCCTTACACGGGGTAGTCTCTAGGATACATACATGTCTGTCCAGCAGGTCCTATTTATATCACAGGCAAGGTTTAAGTCTTTAGAACAGGTAATTCTGGTGCTGTTTGTTTTGTGGATATGCAGGAGGTCCATCTGAGTGGGGTCTGACAAAGCCTTGTATAGATCTCCCCTCAAAAGCCTGTAGGAGACAGAATACAAGGATAGGGCCTTGAGGTGGTCTGCATAGGATATATTACTTATGCCCTGTATTCTTTTAGTGAGGAACCTCTGTGGACATTCCAGTTGTTGGATATGCCTGTTTAGGTTCATACCAAAGGGGGTGTTGTATTCAATGATAGGTCTGATGAATGCCGAATACATTGGAACAGTGACTTCCTTGGACTTAGTTTATAGGTTGTGCAATATAGAATGATTGCCTCACTTACTATCTATGTGGGTCCATAAGTCCCTGACTACTGGGTCAGCTGTAAGGGATGTATTGTCAGTATGATAGTTACCAGGGATGGATGACATCCCAGAGGATACTATTATGCATTTCTTGGCATTTAATTTTAGTCCACGGGTCTGACACCAGTTGTTTGCATGTGTCATCCCCTTCTGGAGAACATTTGTGTCAGTGTGGGATTCAATGATACCTCCTAATTTGCAATCATCTCCAATTTAGTCAGCTAGACACCATTGACATTGGCCTTGACTTCAGAGAAGTAAATGCCAAAAAGGAGACTCCCCAAGGACTGATCCCTGATGGGACTCTATTTGTGACTGGCCTCTTTGTAGAGGTGGACTTCCCAATTCTAACTTCCTAGGTCCTGTCTGTGAGCCAGTTGGCTATCCACCAGGTGACATGCGAGTTTGTACCTAACCTCTTGAGTTTGTCAACAATGCCCAAGTGGGGTATGTGTCAGATGCCTTGGCCAGGTCACGACAGGCAGTGTGAACCATTTTTCCCTCATCCATTGGTTTGGCTACCTTTTCAAAGAAGTCCACCAGGTTAAGTAGGCGTGATCTGCCCTTGATGAAATCAAACTGGGTTGGGTCCAGTGTATGGAGGTTTACTATACCTTTGTTGATCATTTTCATGATACTTCTTTCCATGGCTGTACATATAAGACTTATGGGCCTGTAGATAGCCCACCTTTGTGCAGAGGGATGACTTTTGATGATTTTCTTCATGTTTCACTGCTGCAGTCATCACCTATGGGTTATCCCTGCTGTGGTAGCCCTCGGCCAGCCCGAATACCAGAGTCAATGTTTTTCTGCATCGGCTGCTGTCTGATGTCAGGTCATCAGTGCTATAAAGGAAGGCAGCTGACACTTTTACATCAGTCTTTCTTGCCATGGAGCCCGTAGCAGAAGCAGTTTGCCTGTCAGTCACTACGAGAGTTTGAATTACAGCTGAAAACTTCTAAAGTTAAGTACCCCATTGGGGATCCTTTTTTCTTGCACTAACCGATGTCTGAAAAAGTTAATTGTCTCACCTATGGAAAGCAAATACCACACTTGTGTCTTCCATTCATACTGCATCACTTGTTTAGGCCCAGACCACAGTGTCTCCTGTTACCGGTTCTGTGCCCTCTTTAATGAGAGAACCATTAGTCGTAGAGATCTTATTGTAGCCAGGTATTTTCATCTTCCATCTTCACATTCCGAAATGGCGTCCGTCAGCCAACAGTCCGTAGACATTCTGAAAAAACATAAGGATAAAGATAGAGACAGACCACACGTGGCTAAGCCTTCCAATGACTCTATCACTAAGCAGGTCATCAGTTCTCTGGAATTCAGTGAGGCTCCTTCGCAGCCCCTGATGTCTCTACTGAGACCCTTTCGGAGTCCAGTATGCAGTGGAAATCTTCATCTTCCGAGCCTTTGGTTTTCTCTGCCTTGGTTCCGTCCAGAGCCGTGACGTAGGCACTGGCTTCTGAGGAGGTCTTTCTCACTACCGAATCTAGACAAAAAACGTCTTTGACTACCATTTCTCTCAGACTGATGGATACTCTTAGGCCTAGAGACAAGGCCACTCCTAGGAGAATTACCTCTAGCCACCATTTTACTCCTGTTCCACCACCCCAAGCTCAAATGCTTAAAATGGCAGAGGATCTTATCACCCTTATCGGGGTAGTCAGGCCACACATTCTAAAAGGAAAAGAGACCTTTCTCCTTAAATACTGACAGAACATGATTCTGAGGAGTCTGACTATTCAGATTTTGAAGAGGAACAACAACCTCTGACTGCTTATGAGGATTCAGATGAAGAAGAATCCATTCCTTCTGCCTCCCCACAAGAAGATCTTTCCTTTTTGGGAAAACCTTTACACCCTCAGGGAACATTTCCACTGGGAATCCCAGGACTTCCCTCAGTCTAAGAAAAGAATAAGAGAGTTTATAGACCTGCCCCTGCACATACCCTTGGCCATCCCTCCAGTCTTAGAGGTGGTTGATGATGTCTTCCATGAATCCAGCTTAACTCCTGATGCCCTCCCACCTGCTCCCAGAAAACTTGACAGGTATTACAGAGTACCAGATTCTCATAAATACCTGTACAGAAATCCTGCTGCAGACCCAGAGGTCATTACACAGAGACCAAAAGGAGCTAAGGCTAGTTCTGCAAAGAATCCTATTCCTTCTGACAAAGATTCCGGAGCTCTAGACAGATGGTGTAAAAAAGTATATACCTCTGCAACCTTAGCTATCAGAGCACTCAGCTGTCATTTCCACATGTTAATACATCAACAACACACTTTGGAACTATTAAAACAAAAGATTTCAACCTTTCCTGACTGTGCCAATTCAAAAAAGCTAGCAGATTTACTTCACTCTACTTGTCAAGTGGCTAAACACTCATTACACTGTGTATATGATGTCTTAGAAGCCTCAAGCAGAGCAGCAGTGTCAGGCTCTGTCATTAGGAGACATGCATGGTTGAAGGAACAACCTCTCCCTGATCATGTCAAATCTAAATTACTTGATGCACCCTTAGATAAGGACCGCTTGTTTTGGAGTAAAAGCAGAAGAGGTGCTTAAAAAGATGGAAGACAAAGCAAAATCTATGCAAACAGTAAAATATTTCTTTCAGGTAAAACCTCCTAGGTTCAGCAGGAATTTTCCCTCAAAACACTGGTCCTTTCCTGCACCTAGCAGACAGGGGCAAGGTAAGCCACGCAGGGACAGACCACCCACACTCCTATCCCAGGGACAACCGAGAACCAAACAGTGGACCACTTCCACTCCAAAGGCAGGGAGTTCTCAGCCATCCCTCTATGGCAAAAACTCTCAATGACTCCCTCTCCCCCCTCTGCCCTATTTTCACTTACCAAAAACTAGGAGGAAGGCTCTCCCTCTGCAAAGAAAATTGGCTTTCTGTAATAAAGTACCAATGGGGCTTAAAGGTAATTTTTCGAGGATGCAAATTCTCCTTCAACGAACTCCCAATTCCAAGAGGGTGCTCAGACTTGCCTCCAAATCAGTGGGCAGAGGCTTTGAAACAAGTCCAGACTCTCATATCCCAAGGGGCAGTAGAACCTATCCTCACCTCAGATCAAACAGGCAAAGGCTTTTATTCCAGACTATTCCTTGTTCCCAGAAAAGAGGGCACTTGGTGCCCCATCCTTGATCTATCCATTCTGAACACCTTCCTGGTGGTCCCCAAATTCAAAATGCTAACTTTACAGCAGCTGCTGACTATGCTGACAAAAATGCCTGGTTAGTTACCCTGGATCTAAAAGATGTCTACCTCCACATTCCCATAAGGGAATCTTGCAGGAAATTCCTTCACTTCAGAGCAGGCTCACACCACTTTCAGTTTTCTGCGCTACCCTTTGGCTTATCTACTGCTCCTAGGGTATTCACCAAATGCTTTGCAACAGCCATAGCCTTTTGCAGATAGAAAATTATACAAATTTTCCCTTATCTGGATGACTGCCTCATTCAGGCAGATTGCAAAGAAAAGCTCCTCAAGGCCCTCCTCTTTGTCAAAACCCTCCTAACCTCCTTAGGGTACAGCATCAACGAGAAGAAATCAAGGCAAAAACCCTCCAGGAAGATCATTTTCTTGGGAGCACTGCTGGACACAGCATCCCAAATGGCCTTCCTAGCCCCAGAAAAGCAGAGCTTCCTGCCTCTCTATTTTACCCAGCTGGCTTCCAGAAGTCATCTTGCTGCGAGGATGTTCCTGCAAGCCTTGGAGTACATGGCATCTTGTATCCTTCTAATTCCTCTGGCCAGGCTTCACATGAGAAAACATCAGTGACACCTAAAGAATCTTTGGTGTCAGCACTTTCAACCTCTAGAGACCTCTCTGCCTCTTATCCCCTGTATAAAGGCCAAGTTTCTCTGGTAGGCAGGGGCCTGTGCCCAGAACAAGGGTCTTTCCTTCACCCTCCACCCAACCGGGCAGACCATTTACCACCGACGCCTCAGACATAGCTTGGGGCGCTCACCTAGAAGGCAGGTGCACCCAAGGTCTTTGGGATAGTCAGTATCTTCCCTTACACATCAACCAGAAGGAAATGATGGCAGTACAAAAGGCTCTGACATCCTTCAAACCCCATCTCAAGCCAGGGGTTCTCCTTATCAAAACAGACAATACCACAGTAATGTGGTACATCAACAAACAGGGAGGGACCCAATCTTACCCTCTGTGCAGGCTAGCCGTGAACCATTGGCTGACAGCCTCTTCCATCTACACCTGATAGCCCTGTTACCTACCAGGGATCAACAGCACCCTGGCAGACCACTTAAGCAGAAATTTTCTGGACCCCCATGAATGGCAGCTCCACAAAAAAATATTTTTACAAATCACTCTGGGGTGGGGGACTCTGAAGGTGGATCTCTTTGCTTCGCATCTCAATGATCAGCTGAAAAAATTCTGTACCAGGGAGTATCACCACCTAGTGTGGAAGGTGGATGCCTTGACCTTCCCTGGAACACCCTCTTTGTGTACGCATTCCCTCCTCTGCCTCTTATTCCCAAGGTACTGATCAAAATAAGGGAGGAGAGACCATAGGCCATCCTCATTGCTCCAGATTGGCTCAGACAACATTGGTACCCCTTACTGCACAGCCTGACCTTACAGCCTTCCAAGCAGCTTCCCCTGATCTCAGATCTCTTAACTCAGGTGGGGGGGGAATGCTGCACCCAGACATGCAGACGCTCAAACTATCAGCATGGCTAATACTCTAAAGGCAAACAAGGGGCCCCTGTTAAGCAAACAGGTCCTAGACATTATCACAGAGGCCAGAAGGCCCAGCACCAGAAAATCTTACGCAAAAAAATGGAAAAGATTCTGCCCCTAGAGCCAGTCCAGAGGGGGCAATATCTCACAACCTTCCATCCCTCTTATCCTGGACTACCTAGCAGAGCTACTTAATAGTGGCCTCTCCTTCTCCTCTATTAAAATCCACGCCTCAGCCACTTCAGCTCATTTTGATACAGAACAGCCACTGTTCTCCCATCCTTTGATTAAATAATTCCTCAGAGAGGCTTCTAATATCAGACCTTCCAGAAGGCCACCCACTCCAGCTTGGGACCTGAATTATGTTTTGGAAAAACTAACTTTACCACCCTTCGAACTTGCTGCTTCAGCAGAACTAAGATACCTCTCCTGGAAGAATGCTTTTCTCCTAGCTATCACCTTATTGAGAACGGTTTCAGAACTTCAGGCACTGATGGCCATTGAGCCCTTCATCATCTTCCATGCAGACAGGGTCTTCCTGAGGACTAATCCCTCCTTTATGCCCATGGTGTTATCTAATGTAACTCTAAACCAGACCATACATCTGCCCACCTTCTTTCGTAACCCTCAAAACAAGGGGGAAAGAATTCTGCACTCGCTAGATGTGCACAGACAGCTCAGATAACATCTGGACCATACTAAACCCTTCAGGAAAACAGACCAACTACTTGTCAGCTTTGCCCCAGGGGCAGAGGGGTAGCCCATTTCCAAACAAATCATTTCCAAATGTTTATCACACTGTAACCATTTCTGCTACAGATTGCATGGGAACCCCCCCCCCAAGTCCATTTGGACTCATTCCACTAGGACAGCCTCCACTTCCACAGCATTCCTCAGAGGAGTTCCCAACAGGGCCACCCTGGAAGCTGCCACCTGAACTTCTGTCCATACCTTTACCAAGCATTACCACCTACCTCTATTTTCTAAGGCCAGGGCAGGGTTTGCCTCTTCAGTTCTGCAGGGCATGCTGGCCCATTCCTAGGGCTCTTACTAATCCTACCACCCCTCTCCTCAGCTTTGGGAATCCTCCCACAGGTGATGACTGCAACAGTAAAACACGAAGAACATTTATTTATTTTTTATTTATTTTATTTTACATTTGTTGACCGGGCTAGTCTAGCTGGATATATTTCCATTTTCAGTAGAGGCCCGGGGAGAAAAGCTCCACACAGAAATACACATAAAAAGAAAAAAAACATACAATCAAAAAGCAATATCAATAATAACAAATGGCAATATAAATGTCAAAATAGAAACTTAATTAAGAAAATATATCAAAATTATAACGTGTATGAGTAACAAAGATTCATGTTGCAGGATGAGATGACAGTGAGAAAATATAGGGTGACAAGTACCGTCCACTGTTGTGGCCACGGAGGTGGGACCCTCCCAGGATTCTGGTGGTCCCGCCTTCAGGGCTATGAGGAGTGCTTTAGCCAAATCTTCCTTGGCTACCTCCACGGTTTCCCCAGCTACTTCCCTGCATACGGAGACTGGGTCGTTGGCAGTCCCCCTGTCTTTAGACAGCGGAGCCCCCGGGCCTCAGGTTACCCCCGCTGGGGTTTCTCCCCCTCCTGGAGGTCCTTCTGAAGCCTCTTCGGAAGAACCCCCCAGGAAAAGGTCGTGCAAGAGGAAGCACGTTGACTCCCCTGTTGAGTCTTTGACATCCGACACCGATCTCGATGATGCCGAGGGGTCCCCTAAGTCGTCCTCGGATGATGTCTCATTTGCAGACATCCTAGAAGCCCTAAAACAGTGAGGCGGCCGGCAGTCCAAACCTCCCACTGCTGATGAGTCGGTGTTCCTGAAGGCCTTTGGGGCTCAGCCCTCCGCCTCCTGGGTGTCTCCGCCCTTCGACGAGCTCTTGGATTTGATCTGTCGAAGGGCGTGGGAACACCCAGACTCTGTGGAACCGGTGCCTGCTCGTCCGAACAAATTTCTCTCGGCGCCCCTGATGGAGAGTTCCTTACTAAAGGTGTGGCTGTAGATGCTTTGGTGGTGGCATCTGCTACCCAGCAAGATGTAGCAGAGGCTTCTACGTCCATCCATCCTCCTAATAAGGAGTCTAGGAGCATGGATTGGTACGGAAAGCGCACCCTTAGTTCAGCGGCCTTTACACTGAGGTCCTTGAACTACCTGACGCACTTTACCAGATTTCAGAGGGATCTGATTAAGGAACTATCCGATACCCTCTTGGGTAACCTGCCTGAGGAGCTGGCCCAGACGGTTGGCTCTCAGCTGGCTGCAATGTCGTCCATTTCGAACTCGTCCATGAGGCTCATTTCGTATGCGGCCGAAGGGAGAGCGGGTACAGGCATTGCTCTACGGAGACAAGCCTGGCTCCGCCTGTGTCATTTCGCGGAGGCCTTTAAGTCTTCATTTGCCGATGCCCCCTTTGATGGGTCCTCCCTGTTTGGACCCAAGGTAAAAGACACACTAACCCGCTGTGAACAGGAGGGTAAGACTCTGACTGCCGTAGGGGCACGATTTTCCACTCCCTTTCGGCCTTATCCCAAGGCTAAAAGAGGAGGGAAAATGTGGTTCCGTAGATCTCAGAAGCCTTACCCCTCTCAGCAGGAAGGTTCCCCTTCCAGAGGCAGAGGAGTGGGAAATTCATCCGGAAGACGCCGTCCCAGAGGCGGCAGAGGCCCTCGCAACACTGGAGACTGCGAGTCCTTTCGTGGCTCTTCAGCCTTTCATAGTCCCTGAGGGATTACCCGGCTGTGCTGCTCTGGAGCCAATCTGGGGTCGTTTCTCGAAGCACCTGAAGGCCTGGGAAGGGATCACTCAGGACCGATGGGTGCTTCGGATTATCGCCGGAGGTTACTCCATCCCATTCTCTCACCCCCTCCCTCAGTCCAAAAAAATCCCGGACCCGCCACCCAGTCAACGGGATACCGCAGCCTCAGAAGTTTCAAAGCTGCTGCAAAAAGGAGTCATCCAACCGGTCCCCGTAGACCAGATCGGATTAGGGACTTACTCAAGATTCTTTTTGGTGCCAAAAAAGACCAGGGAAATTTCCTTGAAACTTTTCTCGGAGCCGATAGTTGCTGAGTCCTTTCGGGCGGTCCCGAGCCGCCGGGCGATGGAGAAATCGGTTCGGGCCCGATCGGTATCCTCTAGGTCATCCAAGATGTCTGATTCGGACATCGACAGGGTGCTCCTTCGACTCTTCCAGTCTCCGGTGTTCCAAAAGCTAGTTTCGGCTGCAGCCCATTTGGCTTCGGAGCCGATGGTCCACTCCCCTATTGTGGTTCCTCCTCCAACAGCTTTGGCACCATTGGACCTCAGCATCCTAAACCGTTCAGTCAGAAAGTCCAAGTTCCGAATGGTCACTCTACAAACCATTCTCCCATTGCTGGAGAAAGGTGTTTGGATGTGCTCCATAGATCTCAAGGACGCTTATTATCATATCATGATACATCAAGCGTCCAGGAGACATCTGCGCTTCAGCCTAGGAGGCAGTCATTTTCAGTTCCGCGCACTGCCCTTTGGTCTCACCACAGCCCCCAGGGTGTTCACCAAGTGCTTGGCAGTAGTGACTGCTCACCTGAGAAGTCTAGGATTCCAGGTGTTTCCATATCTAGACGACTGGCTCCTAACTGCCACCTCCAAGCATATACTTCTGCGGAGCCTACAAGCCACTATATCACTGGGCATTTCCCTTGGAATCACTTTCAATTGGCCAAAGTCTGTGTTACGGCCATCTCAACGAATAAGATTCATAGGGGTAGAGTTAGACTCAAACCAAATGCGGGTCTATCTACCTACAGACAGAATTCAAACCATACAAAATCAAGTTCGAGCCTTACTTCCCAGGTCCAAAGCCCCAGCCAGAATGGTCCTGCAGCTATTGGGATCCATGTCTGCCACGGTTCTTCTAGTCCCCTTGGCAAGGTTGCACATGAGAATCCTCCAGTGGCTTCTTTCAGCTCAGTGGTCCTTTCAGGAACTCCTTCTCAGTCACCTCATATGGATCACGGAATCTTGCAAACGGGACCTTCGCTGGTGGCTAGTGCCCTCCAATTTGGATCAGGGACGACCCTTTGTTCTTCCTCCTCCGGCAGCCACTTTGACCATGGGCCTCCCAGATGGGGTGGGGGGGCATTCCCTGGGCAGGTCAGTCCAAGGCAAATGGCACCCGGAAGAGACTCTTCTTCATATCAACATCCTAGAAATGAGGCAGTACTCCTGTCCCTTCAAGCCCTTCACGATTATCTCCCTCAGGCGTAATTGCTGTTCACTCAGACAACATGTCAGTTGTCTGGTACCTGAACAAACAGGGAGGGACCAGATCCTATCCTCTTTGCAGAGAAGCCATGAGAGTTTGGGAATGGGCAGTCTCGACCAAACGCTTCCTAGTGGCTACTCACATACCGGGCAAGTCCAATGTCATAGCCGACAGATTGAGCAGAACCATCCTCTCTCCTCACGAATGGTCTCTGAATATGACAGTTGCAAGTCAGATTTTCAGCGAATGGGGAGTTCCGTGTTGCGACCTCTTGACTCCTCTGAATCTGAAGTGCAAAGAATTCTTCTCCCTAACCCCGGCTCCGGGGAAGAGCCCCATGGATGCATTAGTCCATCCTTGGCCCACCGGCTTGATTTATGCCTTCCCTCCAGTTCCTCTCCTTCCCAGGGTGATTCAAAAGGCATCTCTCTTGGGGAGCAAAATGATCTTGATTGCTCCTTACTGGCCTCGTCAAGTGTGGTTCCCCTATCTTCGGAAACATGCTCTGGAAGGTCCATGGTTCCTGGACCAGGCCCCAGACCTACTGGTTCATCAGTCGGGACTATTCCATCAGTCCCTACACACCTTAAAATTGACGGCTTGGCTCCTCCTCTTCCGACGATAGTCAGGAGTCATGCATTGGATCCAGATGTTGTGCACATATTATCTTCGGCCCATAAGTCTGCTACAAAGAAACTGTATTCTAGCAAATGGAAAAGGTTTGCTATTTGGGCTCAACTCCAGGGCCTGGACCCCATTTCTATTCCCGTGGCAGAAGTATTAAAATTTCTGACCTCTCTTTTCAATCAAGGCTCTTCAGTTTCTACCATCAAAGTACAATTGGCAGCAATTTCTAATTTTCACGAATCCATAGACCCACCTTTAATGAGCAACAGATTGTGTAAGACCTTCTTGAAAGGGGCTGCTCTATTAAGACCTCCGATTTCTCATCCTGCACCTCCATGGGATCTCGATATAGTGTTACGCGCCTTGACTTCTTTCCCATTTGAACCGGCAGCTACATGTGATCTAAAGTTTCTATCATGGAAGACAGCCTTTCTGGTGGTGATTACTTCTGCCAGAAGAGTTTCAGAGCTTCAAGCTTTGTCAGTGAAACCCCCGTACTTGGTTTTTCATAAAGACAGAGTATCCCTCAGACCAAACCCTTCCTTTGTTCCTAAAGTTTGTTCTACTTTCTGCTTACAACAATCGTTAGAACTTCCATTTTTTTTCCCGAAATACTCTAACAAAGCGGAGTTCATATTCCACACACTAGATGTCCACAGACAGTTACGTTTTTATTTAGACAGGACCAAACAAACAAGGAAAACAGATCAGTTGTTTGTATCCTTTGCAGATAACAAATTGGGCAACGCTGTTACAAAGGTCACTATTGCCAAATGGATCAGGGACTGTATTACTCAAGCTTATATTTATTCTAACAAAGAGCTTACCACCTCTGTCAAGGCTCATTCTACAAGGGCTATGTCTACTTCGGTAGCATTTCATTCTAAGCTTGCTATTAGTGACATTTGTGCTGCGGCTACATGGTCTTCCCCGCACACCTTCATTTCCCACTACAAATTAGATGTGGCATCTAGAGGGCGAGCTTCATTTGGTTCCACAGTGCTCAGGAGTGTTTTCCAATGAGCCACCGGGATTTAGGTGCTAGGGGCTGTCCCATCAGTTCAGAATGTAGGCGAGATAGGATCACATAACATCTTTTAGTTATGTACTCACCATAACTTCAGATGTTTGGGATCCATCTGCGCTACATTCTATAACCACCCTCCTTCCCCTTCCTTGGAGATCAGAGGATATCAGAAGGTCCGAATCCTGTTGTTTCATCTTGAAACATCTAACAATGTTATATAACCAAGTTGTGCATGTGTGCATGAATGCGGACAAACAAGATCTGGGGGATTACTGGTGGTGCATCCTGGGATAAAGACAGCTCAGCCAATTAGAGGCCTCACTCTATAGCATAAGCGTGCCGAGTCGGAGCCGAGGGATCGGCTCCGAACCCATCAGTTCAGAATGTAGGCGAGATGGATCCCAAACATCTGAAGTTATGGTGAGTACATAACTAAAAGATTTCAACCTTTCCTGACTGTGGCAATTCAAAAAAGCTAGCAGATTTACTTCACTCTACTTGTCAAGTGGCTAAACACTCATTACACTGTGGATATGATGCCTTAGAATCCTCAAGCAGAGCAGCAGTGTCAGGCTCTGTCATTAGGAGACGTGCATGGTTGAAGGAACAACCTCTCCCTGATCATGTCAAATCTAAATTACTTGATGCACCCTTAGATAAGGACCGCTTGTTTTGGAGTAAAAGCAGAAGAGGTGCTTAAAAAGATGGAAGACAAAGCAAAATCTATGCAAACAGTAAAAGATTTCCTTCAGGTAAAACCTCCTAGGTTCAGCAGGAATTTTCCCTCAAAACACTGGTCCTTTCCTGCACCTAGCAGACAGGGGCAAGGTAAGCCACGCAGGGAAAGACCACCCACACTCCTATCCCAGGGACAGCAGAGAACCAAACAGTGGACCACTTCCACTCCAAAGGCAGGGAGTTCTCAGCCATCCCTCTATGGCAAAAACTCTCAATGACTCCCTCTCCCCCCTCTGCCCTATTTTCACTTACCAAAAACTAGGAGGAAGGCTCTCCCTCTGCAAAGAAAATTGGCTTTCTATAACAAAGTACCAATGGGGCTTAAAGGTAATTTTTTGAGGATGCAAATTCTCCTTCAACGAACTCCCAATTCCAAGAGGGTGCTCAGACTTGCCTCCAAATCAGTGGGCAGAGGCTTTGAAACAAGTCCAGACTCTCATATCCCAAGGGGCAGTAGAACCTATCCTCACCTCAGATCAAACAGGCAAAGGCTTTTATTCCAGACTATTCCTTGTTCCCAGAAAAGAGGGCACTTGGTGCCCCATCCTTGATCTATCCATTCTGAACACCTTCCTGGTGGTCCCCAAATTCAAAATGCTAACGTTACAGCAGCTGCTGACTATGCTGACAAAAATGCCTGGTTAGTTACCCTAGATCTAAAAGATGCCTACCTCCACATCCCCATAAGGGAATTTTGCAGGAAATTCCTTCACTTCAGAGCAGGTTCACACCACTTTCAGTTTTCTGCACTACCCTTTGGCTTATCTACTGCTCTCCTAGGGTATTCACCAAATGCTTTGCAACAGTCATAGCCTTTTGCAGATAGAAAATTATACAAATTTACCCTTATCTGGATGACGACCTCATTCAGGCAGATTGCAAAGAAAAGCTCCTCAAGGCCCTCCTCTTTGTCAAAACCCTCCTAACCTCCTTAGGGTACAGCATCAACGAGAAGAAATCAAGGTAAAAACCCTCCAGGAAGATCATTTTCTTGGGAGCACTGCTGGACACAGCATCCCAAATGGCCTTCCTAGCCCCAGAAAAGCAGAGCTTCCTGCCTCTCTATTTTACCCAGCTGGCTTCCAGAAGTCATCTTGCTGAGAGGATGTTCCTGCAAGCCTTGGAGTACATGGCATCTTGTATCCTTCTAATTCCTCTGGCCAGGCTTCACATGAGAAAACATCAATGACACCTAAAGAATCTTTGGTGTCAGCACTTTCAACCTCTAGAGACCTCTCTGCCTCTTATCTCCTGTATAAAGGCCAAGTTTCTCTGGTGGGCGGGGGCCTGTGCCCAGAACAAGGGTCTTTCCTTCACCCTCCACCCAACTGGGCAGACCATTTACCACCGACACCTCAGACATAGCTTGGGCGCTCACCTAGAAGGCAGGTGCACCCAAGGTCTTTGGGATAGTCAGTATCTTCCCTTACACATCAACCAGAAGGAAATGATGGCAGTACAAAAGGCTCTGGACATCCTTCAAACCCCATCTCAAGCCAGGGGTTCTCCTTATCAAAACAGACAATACCACAGTAATGTGGTACATCAACAAACAGGGAGGGACCCAATCTTACCCTCTGTGCAGGCTAGCCATGAACCATTGGCTGACAGCCTCTTCCATGGGACTACACCTGATAGCCCTATTACCTACCAGGGATCAACAGCACTTTGGCAGACCACTTAAGCAGAAACTTTCGGGACCCCCACGAATGGCAGCTCCACAAAAAAAATTTTTACAAATCACTCAGGGGTGGGGGACTCTGAAGGTGGATCTCTTTGCTTTGCATCTCAACGATCAGCTGAAAAAATTCTGTACCAGGGAGTATCACCACCTAGTGTGGAAAGTGGATGCCTTGACCTTCCCCTGGAACACACTTTTTGTGTACGCATTCCCTCCTCTGCCTCTTATTCCCAAGGTACTGATCAAAATAAGGGAGGAGAGACCATAGGCCATCCTCATTGCTCCAGATTGGCTCAGACAACATTGGTACCCCTTACTGCACAGCCTGACCTTACAGCCTTCCAAGCAGCTTCACCTGATCTCAGATCTCTTAACTCAGGTGGGGGGGAATGCTGCACCCAGACATGCAGACGCTCAAACTATCAGCATGGCTAATACTCTAAAGGCAAACAAGGGGCCCCTGTTAAGCAAACAGGTCCTAGACATTATCACAGAGGCCAGAAGGCCCAGCACCAGAAAATCTTATGCAAAAAAAATGGAAAAGATTCTGCCCCTGGAGCCAGTCCAGAGGGGGCAATATCTCACAACCTTCCATCCCTCTTATCCTGGACTACCTAGCAGAGCTACTTAATAGTGGCCTCTCTGTCTCCTCTATTAAAATCCATGCCTCAGCCACTTCAGCTCATTTTGATACAGAACAGCCACTGTTCTCCCATCCTTTGATTAAATAATTCCTCAGAGGGGCTTCTAATATCAGACCTTCCAGAAGGCCACCCGCTCCAGCCTGGGACCTGAATTATGTTTTGGAAAAAATAACTTTACCACCCTTCGAACCTGCTGCTTCAGCAGAACTAAGATACCTCTCCTGGAAGAATGCTTTTCTCCTAGCTATCCCCTTATTGAGAATGGTTTCAGAACTTCAGGCACTGATGGCCATTGAGCCCTTCATCATCTTCCATCCAGACAGGGTCATCCTGAGGACTAGTCCCTCCTTTATGCCCATGGTGTTATCTAATGTAACTCTAAACCAGACCTTACATCTACCCACCTTCTTTCCTAACCCTCAAAACAAGAGGGAAAGAATTCTGCACTCGCTAGATGTGCACAGACAGCTCAGATAACATCTGGACCGTACTAAACCCTTCAGGAAAACAGACTAACTACTTGTCAGCTT
This sequence comes from Protopterus annectens, assembly GCF_019279795.1. Lineage (NCBI taxonomy): Eukaryota > Metazoa > Chordata > Ceratodontiformes > Protopteridae > Protopterus > Protopterus annectens. The sequence continues at coordinate 833,919,172 of NC_056726.1, read as the reverse complement.
TGCCCCAGGGGCAGAGGGGTAGCCCATTTCCAAACAAACCATTTCCAAATGTTTATCACGCTGTATCCATTTCTGCTACAGATTGCATGGGAACCCCCCCCCCAAGTCTATTTGGACCCATTCCACTAGGGCAGCCTCTACTTCCACAGCATTCCTCAGAGGAGTTCCCAACAGGGACATCCTGGAAGCTGCCACCTGAACTTCTGTCCATACCTTTACCAAGCATTACCACCTACCTCTATTTTCTAAGGCCAGGGCAGGGTTTGCCACTTCAGTTCTGCAGGGCATGCTGACCCATTCCTAGGGCTCTTACTAATCCTACCACCCCTCTCCTCAGCTTTGGGAATCCTCCCACAGGTGATGACTGCAACAGTGAAACACGGAGAACATAGTACAGTTGTGTACACTTACCATAAATGTACAGGTTCAAGTGTATTCACTGTTGCAGTCCTGCTTTCCCACCCTCCTTCCCCCGTATATCTTCTTTCTTTAGGTAGACATAAGTTTCTAATGGTGGCTTTTAGCCAACAGGACCGCTTTACCATATGTACTTGGGCCTCTGACTGGTTAGGGCAAGAAAAACTGATGTAATGGCGTTGGCTCCTTTCCTTAATAGCACTGATGACCTGACGTCAGGCAGCAAGCAACAACATCTGACGTAGAAAAATATTGACTCTGGTATTCAGGCTGGCCGACTGAGGGTTACCACAGCAGGGATAAGCCACAGGTGACTGCAACAGTGAATACGCTCGAACATCTACATTTATGGTAAGTGTACACAACTGCACTTTCTCCTTTCATGAGACACGAAGCCTGTTTGGTGGCTGCAGTTAAATAGTAATTCCAGAGGCCCTGATAGGTCATGTTTCATGCTGTTTAGAAGGCATCCTGGGATTTTGTTTGGGCCCATTGATGCAGTGTTCTTGGTCTTACAGAGATCATTAAGGACCTGTTCCCTAGTGATAGTAGGGGAAGTTATATTTGATGGTATTTCCTGAGAGAAGGTTGAGGGGGAGAGAGGAGTAAAGTTGGAGCTGAATTTATTAGCCAGGAGGTGTGCTGTATCTTCTGGCTCATTATAGGTGGCCCATTTATAATGAACTCTGCACACAATTGTGTATTGCCTTTGAGGTTGCAGACATAGCTAAAGAATGCTTTGTGGTTGTCCTTCACCTGGGAGGCCTACTTTACCTCAAATTTAGCTTTGGTAGACTTTATTTGTCCTCTGAGCTGTTTGTTTAGTTTGATGAGAGTGCTTTTATTCTGCTGGGTGCTGCACCTCCTAATTTTTGCCATGATTTTCTTCCTCCTGGTGGGTACAGCTGCCTCTATGCAGGTATAAACATGCTTGTACAGGGTTTCTGTGAACAGTTCCGCGTAGGCAGGGTGTATGGGGGCTTGGGATTTTGCCAGGTTATCACTTAATAGCAGAAGGTTAGCCTTAGAGTAGTTCCTGAATACTCTAGGTTTTAATTTTACTTCATTGGAGACCATTTTATGGTCTGACCTTACCAGGGAAGACATTACAGTAGGGGGTGTGCAGCACTCTCCTATATTAGTGAGGACTAGATCCAGTATGGTCGTACCCCTGGTTGGTATGTTGACTGTCTGGTCCAGGGAGTTTGTGTTTACAAAATCCAGGAATTTCTGTGCCTGTACACTTGGTGTCATATAGGATTCCCAGTTAATAGTGGGATAATTAAAGTCACCCATGAATATGGTAGTGGATTAGATGGTTAGTGTTTCTAATAAGTTTAAATACATGGTATGGGTTTTTTTGGGTAATGGGGGGCTATAACTTGCAAGGAAGTGGTATTGGATTTTGCCTATGATGATTTGAATGTGGAGCAGCTCAAGTGCATTGTCCTGTCTGACCAGCCTTGAAGTATATTTTTGATGTAAATAGAGACACCTCCACCTTTAGTCCCTGCCAGTGAAATAGCTGGTCTAAATGTGTGGAAGGCATTATAACCTTGCATTGTTGGTGTGTTCTCTGCAGCTTTAAACCATGTCTCAGTGACTGAACAGGCATCATTATTCTCTAGGGTGAAGAAAGCTTCTAGGGAGTGGAGTTTTATGTTTAGACTTATTTTACCAGTGAATGCTTTGCTGGTAGGATGCAGAGCTTATATCATCTCTCACACAGTTTGAGTCATGCTGTACTCTAGACAAGGGGCCCTACCTCTACTAGTTGGAGCTTTAAGCAGTCTTCCTGACCTCAGAGACAAGACTTTCTTTGGTGCCATTTATTATTTGCTCAGGAATCTTCCATCATATGGTACCTAAAAAAGCAAGGCTGCACATGGTCATACCCCCCAAACCTTTTAATGAGGCATTTCATGTCTGCCAGTGAGCCATACACAGAAGCTCCTAGGTTTGTCAAGGCATATGTTCTTTTAAAAAAGAAACAGCAAACCAACATGAGGCTACTGTGGTTGAGGATCCCCACAGACTGTGGCAGGACTTTCCACAGAGATGTTTTTTTTTTTTTTTTTAAACAAAAACATCTTTATATGATCACATATGACAGTCAATCTTACATATACATGTATGTGTATGTGTGTGTGTGTGTGTGTGTGTGTGTGTGTGTGTGTGTGTGTGTATATATATATATATACATATATATATATATATATATATATATATATATATATATATATATATATATATATATATATATATATAGAGCAAACCATATTGACATAATTTCAGTTGGAAACATTACACATTACATACGATGTTGACATGATTATAGTTGAAACATTATATAAACTATCCAGTAATTGTCAAACAGTGTTCTTCGTCTTTCGGCTTTTCCTGGTTAGGGGTCGCCACAGCAGATCATCCGTCCGCTCATGATTGGCACTGGAGTTTTATGGTGTCGAGTTGCCAGCCCGGTGCCCAACCTTCCCCAGAAGGCACACACACACTCACACCTAGGGCCAGTTTAGAGTGTCCAATCCACCTACAGCATATCTTTGGGATGTGGAGGAAACCGGAGCACTCAGAGGAATATTGTCTACAAGAAGAAAGCAAATGCAGAGAAAGTGAGATCTTGCATCTTCTAGCAGGAAATGG